>NC_052401.1:2949529-3260917 GCF_009389715.1 Phoenix dactylifera | reverse complement strand
TGAATGCATTCACACATGCAATTGTTATTTGATAGATGATTAGTCATCCCCAAAACTTTAGTATATCGATTACACTCGACTATTTAACTCAGGAATACCAACATAAAGAAGCTACTTGCTGGGTGATTTTTAAAGCCACAAATGCAATAACCTAAGACCTCACCCAAAAAGGCTAGTCGGAAGGTATTATTTGGATTTCTAAGTTTTGTACAAGTACCCAAAATCTTTCTGGAGGATAGCCAATGTGAGACTAAATATACGCCTGCATGGATTCTCATAGCAAAATTATTCACCATTGCATTAGCTATCAAAGGGTTGTTTGCATTGCACAATTCTTTCATATCCATATTGGACTAGTTTAGTATTTAGCTTTCAATGCTAGGCGATTGTTATTCACATTGCCATTCAAGACCCACATAAATTCACATTTCATCCTATGCATGTGAAATTAACAATTGGCGTGGTTTGATTCATAAGAATCATTTGTTATTTCACATTAATATTATCTTCAGAGGAGCAAATCGTATTCAACAATTAGTTGAGAGTAACAAGGCAATTATCAAACATCAACAAGATGCATGGCAAAATAAATGAGATCATATGGGATGCATGTTAGCACAAATGTGAACATTTTTTTTTTCTCATCTTGATATAGTCTTATAGATGGCTTGGGCTGCATGTATTGGATCATCAAATAGTCTTGATAATTAAACCCAACTTATTTCTTGTTAAAAGAAAGAAATAAAAAATTTATTCAGATCAAAGAAAATATTTTTAAATTACAAACATGGAACCTACCTCTAAATGAAGGCTGAATGTCATTGAATGCCATTAAATCTCACTGACTCAACGGTCTAGAATGCTGGTATCCATCTCCTGCAAAAGTTTTGTTTGTCCATCTCCTGCCAAATTCTCATCTAACTGTCAAGATATGATCTCCATCATGAAAATAGCCCTACCAAGTCCATGTTCCTCAATGGGTGAGCAGAACAAAGACCTACCTTATATTTAATAGGATTTTTTTTTTGCATGAATATTCTCCCACATATCGGATTGTGCATGAATGCCCTTCCAAAATTGATATTTGCATGTATACTCTCGTAAAAGACTTGTTTTACCATTCTATTCTTTTTTATTTTTATTTTTGCGTATATATCCATGCTATTTAATGACGCTAAAAAATTAACTATTTCAAATTAAAATGATTAGAATACTTTTAATAGGTAGACATGCAAATAGATCGCGATCCCGATAGCAGGAGAAGAAGACAAAAATAATAGCGTAATTTTAAAATTTTAGTTTATTTTTAATTAATATAAATATAATTTTTTTTATAGAACAATCGTTATATTATGGGTATTTGTATAATAATAGAGTTTTACGAGGATATATATGTAAATATTAATTTTGGAAGAATAATTATGAAAAATTTGATATTTAAAAAGGGTATCCATGTAAAACAACCCCTATTTAATAAGTGAACTCTTTTAATCTTAATTAACCCAATAAAACTAAACCCCTATCGCTTCCCCGCTCCTCTCCCCCCAAGTCACTCCACAGTCTACAGTCGGAAATGTCGGCGACGGCGCTGGCGATCGCGATGAGGCCGCCCTCCTCCGCCGCCTCTCCTACCGGCAGGGCGCATTGCCCGCTGGGATCTCTCCGGCGGAGGACCGCCGTCGTGAAGGCGGTGGGGAGGACGCGCATCCACCGGCTGATCGAGGAGGAGGGGGTGGTGCTGATGCCGGGCTGCTACGACGCCCTATCGGCGGCCATCGTCCAAAAGTCGGGCTTCAGCGTCGGCTTCATCTCCGGTTACGCCGTCTCTGCCTCCCTCCTCGGCAAACCGGACTTCGGCCTCCTCACGTCTCTCCCTCTTCCCCTCCTTTGTTCTCTCTTTCTTTATTTTTATTTTCTTTTTTTTCAAGAAAAGTGAATTCCTGATTATTTTATTGATTTCTCAAGAAAAAATGGTTTCTTGTATTGCTTTCTGGTGATTCAGGGCGCCGGAGATGGCGGAGACGGCACGATTTGTGTGCGCGGCGGCGCCGCTCATCCCCATTATCGTTGATGCCGGTTCGATAACGTCGATCACTTCCACTAGGGTTTTTGCTCTCTAAATGGCACATTCGTAATTTAGTTATAAAAAAATTCTGGCTATTTCGTAGTGGAAGATTTTAGTAAATATGCAAAAATATCAAGGAATAATTTTTTTTTTTTTTTTGGTAAGTCAGAGAGATCATGCATGTCTAATATGAATACATCCCATAAGATTAGAAAGCAAAAGAGAATTTAAAGGAGGTATGGTTTCATAGTTGCGCCAAAGAGTGCCACCCGAATGTTGAGCAAAGAAAGAGGCAACCCAGTTCGCCGTTCGTCTCTCTGTAGATATGAGAAGCAAGCACTACAATCTCTAGTTAGCCTAAGGATGTCCTGTAGCAATGGGTGCCCACATGACATCTTTGGATCCACTGAATCACCACAGTAGAGTTGCCTTCAATCTGAATGTGATCCGCTCTCAGGGTGAGCCTAGCCTAGTTAAGCAATCTAAAGTCTGAACCTCTGGTCATAAATCCGGCTCCAACTCTGCAATCATCTGCAGATACGTTGCCGTCGAAATTAACCTTGAGAAAGCTCGAGGGTGAGGGCTCCCATCGGATAAATACCGCCTGGGTTGCTGCAAGAGTTGAACAGGAGTCCTAGATGTCCCTCGCAATCATGGCATCTCCAACAAAAGACGACTGAGAGAACCCGGCCACCTGAAGTAAGGCTTTATCGACCACTGGCCTTGGGTGTTGTCTCCTATTCTCGAAGACCAGAACATTTTTGTCTAGCTAGATGTGGTAGGCAAGGTAAGCAGCCCTCACCCCCCATGGTCCCAAAACAGAAGTCCTTATAGTTCCTTCCAAGTAATCCAGGAAGGCAGTGATGGGGGTCGTGGATTGCCAAAACCTCCAATCAACAACAAAAGTCGTCTACTCATTTTATTGTTAGCGACTAGGTGGCAGCTAAATTGAGCCTGGTGTCAGCCAACATCTAGGTCTGCCTGACCCCGAGCAGTACTACCGTCTCCTCCTCTAGACATCTGTCGCAAGCCGATAGAAGACTCAGCCCTCTACCATGCAATAAGCCCTTAGTTGGTAGGCATTCTCATGCCACATTCTAGAAGAACAAGGCAACTCAGGGGTGAACACGGAGCTTCCAAATCCAGCCACCGCTCATTCTCTATGTGGGCTCCACCTTATAAAGATCACAAAGGTCACTGGCCTTCACTCTTGATTTGGACGATGTCTTTCAGACCCTTCTATCTAGAGTATCTCCAAAGGAATTGGCAAGGCCAGAACTCTCTCAGCTAACTGGTCCCCAAAGATGCGTTGGATAGTCGCAACACCCCATCTCCTTTCCCCAAGCATGAACAAGTTGCATACCTTGAGTCCCTTGGTACTCAACATCGACCAAGGTGGGCCAGGTATGCAACGACTGATTGAACACCAAGGCATCATCCATGACTTCAATCAATCGCCTATCACCAACTGACCATCTAATGCTAGCCAGCACCAGCAGAGCACGAGCACACATGTCTCGCCATATGAGGGAGCTGTGCCGAGTCACTTGGAAATCAGATACTGTGGAACATGTCGCATATCTGGCCCTCATCTTGGTGCACCACAAGCCATCCGGTTCAAGTAAGAACCTCGCCACGTGTCTAGCAGCTAGGGCCTCCTCATCTGAAGTGACTGGATACCCAGACCCCCACTACGCATTGGCTGGCAGACAATATCTCAATTCTCAGGCAATCAAGTGCACACCGCCTCTGCCTTCCTGCCGTCCCCAAAGGAAGGTCTTGAATATCTGCTTTAGTCTCATCAGCAGGGCTTGAGGCATGAGGGTGTCGATCATCAAGTAGACTGGCATCGAACTTAAGACAACTCTTAGCAAGATGGCTCTGCCCATCATCGACAGTGCCTTAGCCTACCACCCCTCTAATCTCTGTCAGATGCTATGCTCCATACTGTTGCAATCAGTCCTCCGAGGCCGTCTGCTAGGGACAGGTTTTCTCAGGTATCGCCGGACCCCATCCTGCTCACCCACCCTCAATATCTGCTTTATGCTGGATTTGAGTTGAGGCTTGATCTTGGGGCTGAAGTAGACAGTGGATTTGGTGAGGTTCACTTTCCGCCAAAGAGTTCTCTTTCTAATTACTCTAATTGATAAAAAATTATTGAAAGGACTTTTGTTCCAAACCCCTCCCTTTCTTACTGGTTTCTTTTTTGACTTTGCTTTAAATTTAAAGAGAACCTGTTCAACCTATTGTTTCATTAAGAAAACATCGTATAGCAACTTAAATGGATTCTTTATAGTTCTTATTCAGGCTGGAGCTGGATGAAACCTTTGTTCAGTTAAATCATGTTACTAGGAAATCAATTAACTTGTCAAATTAACAATTCATCAATTCATGTTGGATGACCTTACATAATTGTGATATTACCCTTTTTGGTCAAAGTTATGTCCCAACTTCAGCAAACATTATGCCAAAAAATTACTTCAAAAAAGCTTATAACATGTAAAAGAAATATATAAAGAATACTCTAATACAGATGTGCCTTAAATTCTGATCATTGCCTAAGAAGGAAAAGAAAATCATGGACTGATGACTCCATCATCTTGTGGCTTGAGCTTGTCAGTTGTATCTTGTTGCTTATGAAATTGTTTTTTGGATTTTTGTGCAAAGCAAAAAGAAGATTTATTGAAAAGACATATCTACTAATTATAATATGAGCTATGATGAAAATCATAGTTTTTGGCAATCATATCTTGCACCTTAACATTTTTCACCCATTCTAGCGCTTTTAAGTTCTATTTTAATTGTCAGATGTTCCTGTATGATCAAGTGTATGCTTTTAAGTGTTTTAATTTGACAAACCACTAGTTAGGTACAAAAGAAACACATTCATATAACAATAGCTATGACGTAAGAGTATTTGCTAAAAATTCATGTTTCCTACAATTTAATAATAACATTGGATAATGATAATGAGATAATGCCTGATGTTACTACAAACTTTGGCAAAGTTATGCCTCAGATAATGTTTGTTAAAAATTAAGATTGGAAAATTACTTATTTGTTGGTTCTTGACTTCTTAAGGACTAACAAACTCATCATTAATAACCTCTGGTTTTCATGAAGGAATTAGATAAAAGAAGCTCAAATATTTTACAGAAGTTTTGCTTCTTGCTTGTGACAATCAGAATCATGGTTCAAATGTTATTTCATTTGAAACTATGAAAAAGGTTTGTGTTTTAGAGGAAATACAAATGGTTCAATTGGTTCTTTGGTTATGAAGATCCTTTAAGAATGATAACATTCTATTATCATTTGCAGGATCCAGTTTGTTGCTGACCTAAATTCATTTCCACAAATAACCCAATTTTTTTATTGATCATCATCAAATGAATTGGTACTCTCATAGCTCAAATTCAACCTCCAATGAGAACAAAGACATAATTAATATACAAAATCCATTTAATTTTGGAAGGACTACCAATTACGGAGTAGTCAAACTATCTACCTGTTACTTGTCGTAAGGCTCTAGCTTATCATGCATTACAATTCCAACTTTCAAAATATTTTATGTTGTTTTTGGATAGATCACAAATGAGACCCAAGCCAGCTATTCATTCTTTTGGTTTCAATGTGCAAGTTAATAATAGACCAGGATTCAATGCAACATAAAATTAATATGAACCAAATGGAGCTACTGAATTCTGTTCAAGACAACATTTATCAGAAGCCAGAATTTTATGGTCCAAAAAAGTTGGTATAATTGTGAACTTATGGGGAAGTTTGATTGTTTGCATCTGTCAGTGTAGTTTCCTGAGACATATTTCTACAGAAATTTTTCACTTTTTCCATTCTTTTCTATCTTGAACTCTTATTTCTAGAACAAGCATTGCCGCTCTCTAGCTACTAAACATTGTCTCCTTTAAATCAATTTCATTGCTTATTTGACTGTGTTGTTACATCTTGTAAGGTGCATCTGAGATATTTTCTTTGTTAAAAATATTCTAGATACGGGAGGTGGCAATGCTCTCAATGTTCAAAGGACTGTTAAAGATCTAATTGCAGCCGGTGCTGCTGGTTGCTTTCTTGAGGTATGAACAACCACTATACTAAAAAATATAGGTTTACTATGTCGGCACCTTTTAGTATCACTTCTCAAATTTTCACATTTGTTCCAGGATCAAGCATGGCCAAAGAGATGTGGTGAGAGAACCATCTTCCGTCCCTCATTTACTTTTGTTTTATTCTATGTTATTGTCTGATATATGCAGCACATTGTCTTTTTTCAGTTATATTTTGACATTATTCTTGCAATGATTCTAACAATTGTTATTGTTCGTCTGGTATGTGGGTGACAAGGACATATGCGAGGCAAACAGGTAATTTTATTATGGGTGATATTAAATTCTTCTCTCCCTGCAACTTCTCTTAGATGTTACAAACAAAATCTTATTTGTATATCAAAGACTGGTTCTGATAATCTGTACAAAAATTTACTCACTGATGTTTATCTATGCATGCATGCAAACGTTTTACTTGGTAGAAATTACATGCATTTCCATTTCCTCTACATAGACAAATTTTATGTGTGCTTGTGCCTTAAGTGAATATTATCTTTATAAAATGTTTTCTGCTTTGACAATTGACCCTTAAATATGGTTATTTGTCAATTCCTAATTGTAGGTGATATCGGCAGAGGAACATGCAGCAAAAATAGCATCTGCAAGAGATGTTATTGGCGATAGTGACTTTTTTCTTGTTGCTCGAACTGATGCTCGTGCAACCTCTGCTAAGTCGGGTTTGTCTGATGCAATTTCACGAGCTAACCTCTACATGGAGGTATTCTATTAAAAATTCTAACTATTTGCATTTTTATTAGCAGTTTATTTGGAATTTTTGTCAATACCCAAAATTGCTACCTAACTTTATACTCTTGTATTGGCATATGCTTTTACCAATATATATGGCATTTATTTTTTCCTTTAAAGAGTGCATGCCCGTCTGCATAATGAGCTAGGAAAAATATCATGATATGAGAGATAAAGCTGGAAGAGTTGCAATGAGTATTGACACCTGTACAACAAACAAGTATCTCTAACATTCTTATTCATGTAGATATATTTTTTAACAATTGCATGATAATGTTTTGGACATTGACAGAGAGTATAAATTCAATTTTTTTTAACAAACCAAACTTCTCTAACAATTTGGCTATTCACAAACAATGTCTATCTATATAAACCTCTCCAAGAAGTAATTTCTTAAACTAAATGTTTTCAAGTACAATCTGCAATTTTCTGTTCCAACCATTTTTCTGCTGTGCATGTTTCTGCTATATTTGCTACGCTATGATATTCTTATTATTTATCCAATTAAAAATGGATTTATACTGAGATAACTTATGCTTAATATGCCCCCTTTAATATTACCATGGGAAATGCAAATGAAAAACTATTCTGAGTTCTATTAGACTTATAGTGTGTGTCACTTTGTTCTCTACTAACAGAATCTGTGATCTCCTCAAGAAATGAACTCTATGGTTGTGTATCTGTTAATATTTTATGGTGTACAAAATATGGTCTGCCGTCTTGGTACCGGACACCATACCAGTGCCACACTAGTATAGTATCAATATGGTACGGTATGGAATTTTTTTGGCATATCGAGTATCGGTACGGTACCGGATACCGAACCGGTACGGTACGGTATGGTATGCAGCATACCTTGGTACGAAAGGGACTGATCTTTAACCTTTTATATTCCGGTTACCATATGTCCAATGCCAATTTTGTTCATATGCTTTAATGATATTGTCAAAAGTTTTTTTATATAGCCTTACATTCATTTTACTCTTTTTAAATTCCTAGTGTTTCCGCAGCACTCAGATGATAGAAATACCTTCCCATGGTTTTATTGTAACTCACGGGATAGTTTAACAATCTCCACCCTTCTTTGGATTACAACATATATTAATGGACTTTTGTAGGGATCTGATGTCGGTAAGCCCTCAAATAAGACAGACTGTAGAAATTCTGCTAGTGTCGACCTTGTGACACAAAGTATGAACCATCATGATTTGATGACTTACTACAACTGTTTCTCATAATTATATTAAGATGCGGTTGCAGTGATATCTTTTTTTTTTTAATGCAACATGTATATAATTAAGTTTATCTCATTTAGGCTAAGCTAAAGAGACTAGGAGCTCCCAGATGTGGATGAATTGATTCTATATTGTAGAGAAACTTTTGATGACTTAAAAAGTGGTATTTTTACCTTACGCAGGCAGGAGCAGATGCCTGCTTTGTAGAGGCACCAAGGGATGATGATGAGCTCAGGGAAATTGGTAGGAGGACAGAAGGTTACAGGGTCTGCAACATGCTTGAAGGTGGAGTTACACCCTTGCACACGCCACAGGAGCTCAAAGCAATGGGTTTCCATCTCATTGTGCATCCTCTTACAACTCTCTATGCATCTGCGCGCGCATTGATTGACATTCTCAAGGTTTTGAAGGAGGCAGGTACCACCAGAGATCAGCTCTACGAGCTTGCTACATTTGAGGAGTTCAACAAGTTGATTGGATTGGAATCCTGGTTTGAACTTGAATCTCGATATTCTAAACTCAAAAGTTCTGTTGAAGTCTGAAGAACTGTAACAATGTCCGGAATTTTTGCGGAACAGGAATGCTTCATATGCTGTTCATTAGATTTTGATCTAAAAGCTTTGGCAGTCACCATCTCCAGTCCACTGATCAAATTTTTGAACAGAAGTTTGTTCTTATTTTCTCTATTACTAAGGCACGTGAGGAGTTTATTCATATTCTTGAAGATAAATTAGCATGATACTCTTTCTATGTTAGTTAGAATTCTGGTATTATTTTAGATGATACCATAGAATTTCTTTGGGGAATATAACGGACAGCCATGGAGGTAATCCTAATACAAGAGGCTTCAGAATAAATCCAAGATCTGTGCATTAGTGCATGGGTTCAATTATTTTTGTTTTATCATCAATTGTGACAGGAGCTGTGTGGTTTCTCTTTCTGATGAATTTGAACTATGAATATGACGGGAGTAATGGTGCATAGAAACCCCTGTACAGGAGACACTTGGGTACCAGAAGTATAATGATGAGTTCCAGATCAAGTATCATCAAGCATGGCTGCATGACAAATATCCTGTGGATGGATGTGATTTATTCAGGCTGTTTGCTTTTTCTCTTTTCAGGTACTAAAAGATTACTGCTTTTTAAAATTATATGGCCATGGATATATGGGCTTGGGAACTGTTTGGCAGATTTCTTATTAAGCTAAGAGATATTGAAAATTGGCATTTTGAGATTTATTTTTTTTAATCATGCTGTGAGGGCTTTGCCCAATGAAAAGGCTACTCCATTAGATGT
Source organism: Phoenix dactylifera (assembly GCF_009389715.1). Taxonomy (NCBI): domain Eukaryota; kingdom Viridiplantae; phylum Streptophyta; class Magnoliopsida; order Arecales; family Arecaceae; genus Phoenix; species Phoenix dactylifera. The sequence goes on along the minus strand of NC_052401.1, from coordinate 3,251,454 downwards.
CAGAGTTTAAAAACATGGTAGAATCCCTTTATGCGCGAGGTTAAGGCTGCATATGTCTGACTTTTTCAAAATTCTGTAGTGGAAGGAGTCTCGTGTACTCGATTTTTTTTTTTTAAAAAAATGTGCTATATCCCACCCCACCTGACCGCTTCCACAAACAAAAAAAAAAAAAAAAAAATCCCAGCACCCGTTCTTTCTCTCACCACCATTCTTTCCCAGCCCATTCATAGCCAAGAACACCCACATCTCTTCATGCAAGTGGGTTTCCTTTTCCTTCCAATAAGAATAAATGGCTGCCATGAACTCCGGTGCCTTGGCTTGGTACTATGCGCTCAGGAGCACCAGAATCCAGCTTGAAGCTCATACCTATAGCATCGACCACGTCGATTGTCTTCTTGCCCAGAATTGGGCAGCAGAACCAAAAGAAGGAAGAGGAATTGAAGGAAGAAGGCCTGCACTTCTTGGCCTGGCTGCCGCTCTGTTCACCACAGCAGCCACCGCCTCGTCAGTTAATTGCCGGCATCATCGAAGAGTATCTTGAGAAAAGCAAAGCCAACAAGGTACATTGTTGCTGCTGCTGCTTATATTGTTTTCTTTCTACTCTAAGATTAGAGAGATAGGATAAAATAAATGCAGAGAATGATTAGTTACATTGGTTCTATATCTTTTCAGAAATCCATAATGGATCGGTAGAGTTTAATCAATAATTTAATATTATTAGTAAGAAATAACTGAACAAGTTTGTCAATTCTTCTTTGATCTTATTCGGCAAAGATAAGCTTATACTTATAGATGAAATGAAAAAAAGATGAAATACGTTGGTAGCCAATTTCTGATCAAGATTATTGCAAAATGCTAATCCCCTAATTGGATCTTGGGCATAGCAAAGCGATGGGATCAATAATACGAATTTATAAACATAATATTTAATCTTAAGTATCTAATAAATTGAATTTACTTTTTATTTTTGGAGAAATATTGGTTTTAGAGATGTTATCTTTAATGTTCATTACTAAGGTTTTCTTTTCTTGCAACTATTCATTTCAACATATACAATGCATGCCTTAGTTGTATGTCAATGCATGTGTGCATGCAAAATTTTTTGCATGAGCCAATGAAAAACAACCGAGAAAATTGATGAATACTTATGTAATAATAGGATTTTCTATGAAGACAATGTTACTCTGTTGACAGAATTTGCCAAAGTATTCACTGTTATCGCTAAAAATGTTTAATTGTATTATAATGTTTGGATATTCTAAGTCGTAGCGAAGGCTTTCATCATGCTGAAGTAAACCTATAATGACCTTTACTGAAGATTTTCTTCCCTTTATGACCATCGGCAATTAGAGAGCCTCCTGTGTTCTTGCTTGTAAATCAATAGAGTTAAACTCGCACAGTGAAGTCAATCTTCCTTTGTTCAACTAGTCCACCGAACCAACTTTTATTTCCATCAATCTTTGCGCTCTCTCTCTCCCTCTCCCCTGATTGTATTTTAGTGCTTCTTTTTTGCACCAAAAACAGAATCAAATTTGAAGTACATGACCAGAGTTGCATAAGCTGTCCTGGTAATTAGCTAGCTAATTGTAGCATCCCGAAATACATCTGCATGTCTTGCATCTGATGTTACATACACAATCACCACAATGAGAAACAAAGTTTTAGAAACATGAAGCAAGAAATAATGTGTGATAGTATACTTAATAGCAGTATATCTTCTAGTATGCATCATAGAGTTATTCCAAGCCAAATACAGGTCCAAGTCTATGGATGTTCCAAGCCAATATCCATTTTAAGATGCAGCTTTCGACAACAGACACCTGACCAAATTTCAGTATCTAAGAGAAAGTATGTAACGTGTTCAGGTGGCCATTATTATGTCCTTTGGCTAAGAAAGGAGTATAGAAAACAATAAGAGAAGCAAAAACTTTCTCAAAAAAAAAGGGAAATAAAAAAAGAAGCAAAAACATGACGCAAACAGTGAGAAAGGTATATGCCTCATATGCCTTTTCGAAATTGTTTCGGTGTATTTGTTCTTATTGTTTGCTATGTAACAACTCAGAACTTCATCCAAAAAGACTAGTTGAAAGTTATTGTTTTGAATTTCTTAGTCCTATATAAGTATCCAAGATCTCTCTGGTAAATAACTAATGTGGGACTAAATACACACCCACACGGATTCTCACATACTCCCTCCGTTTATGCTCTAGCATCTTCGTCAGGCTAAAGTCCAAATCCATTCAAATCTAATCATAAAGTCAGCCTCAATGAGCCCTTGCCATAGTGTCCTATAGTCCATATAAGCTATAGACCAGGTTCGCTCTGATACCATTTGTAACAATCCAAAACTTCATCTAAAAAGACTAGCCAGAAGTTATTTTATGGTTTTCATGGTATTAGAAGTATCCAAGATCTTTCCGGCGAATAACCGATGCAGAACTAAACACATGGCCGCACGGATCCTCACATACTATATATATCCGGAGAGAGCAGAATCCAGTTGACCAGATTTCAAGTTGGATATATGTATATATGTATGTATATCATCAAAAATATATCCGGGCCAAATGGATAAAATGATAGTATACTGTTTCAGAAAAAATAACAGAGCATTTAGGGAAATGATTACAGAGGTATAAATGAAAAAATAATGACATTGAGAAGAGGCTTCTCTGTAGTAGAACAAGCAGACAAGATACCTAGAACAGTATTTCGGTTTCATTGTATGAAGGAATTGCATAGAACTTATGAGCTTCCTTGCTATTGAAAATTGATAGACACTACTCTTTTCTGAAAATTTCTTTGTACATTAGAATTTGTGTGTATCCGACTTTACCTATCAAAAGAAAAGAAAAGTACAAAAAATGATAAAATTCAGGCTATTACTCTTCCAAAAGCTGATGTGAGGATGGTCACATTCATAGGCAATTTGAGACTTAGGTGTGCTTGCACCAAGATTTAGATCCATTGCTCCTAAGCTGGAGGCATGGTACTGGGGACACATCATAGGCTTCTCCAGCAACAAATTCACAACGCCATTTAGCCTCAGGGCCTAAACCACCCAAACTAACATTTCTCAAACAGAGACCTTCAAACTTTGCACCCTTGATGCCCTCTAAAACTGGTGCTTTCTCTATGCTGAGACCAAAAACATTGCTGATGTAAACACCATTGATTCTAGGAAGTGCCTTTCTGTCCCAGCCCTCATCAGGGTGGTCGTTGGAACCCCTGCTGAATCTTATAGGTATTTTAACCCTCTCCATTTTCACATTAGTTATTGTAATGTTGCTAACATATCCCCCTCTGCCCATATCTGTCTTCACTCGAACTGCAGCAGCAGAATCCCAGACATGCAGATCTTCCACCACCACATTGGATATCCCACCAGACATTTCGCTTCCAATTCCGACACCTGAGCAGGTGGGAGTGGTGCCTGAAACCCTTCTGATAACAATGTTTGAGCTAGGACGAGCCATGGAAATACCATACTGATCCCATCCACTCTTTACAGCAACTAGATCATCCCCACTCTCGATGTAACAGTCTTCGATACACACATTTGTACTCGAGTCTGAAATATATGCTAGAAGAATTAGCAATTGGATTTGGTAGAAATTTTGAACTAAAAGTTGAGGTTATTTTTATGTTTCAATGCTTTTATTTGATAAAGCATATAGCCAGAAAAAGGAAAATATCGTGGACATTGAAAATTCTAGTAAAAGCGCCATTTTCCATTTCAACATTCTAATGGATTTGAGGTCATAATTTGCCTTCTTATATATCCAAAAACAACTCTGAAGTTAATATGTTGCTATAATTATGGAAACGGTAAACTGTTGTATGCAAAAGCTTGAGGAAATATAGTTTTAGAACAACAATTCCAGACTATCTGGTAAAAGATCATTCCTAGAATCTGTTGAAATTTTGTTTAAATGAACCAACTGAGTAAGATTAATACAGAAAAAATTAACCTACCTGGATCGATCCCGTCAGTGTTTGGAGAATGAAGAGGTGCCAAAACTGTTAAATTTTTTATTACCACATCACTGAGGGGACATAAAAGCTGTCTGTTAGTTTAGAGGATAATGGAGAAGTAATCTGAAGCGACCATGAAAGCTTAAGTTCAGGAAGATTTTACCTGCAGTAAACTGGATGAATTGTCCAAAAAGGAGAATTGAGGAAGGTGAGGTTGGAGATTAAAATGTTGTTTGAATTAACCAATTCAAGGAGATGGCCCCTAGTGCGTTCCAGTGTTCTATTCCACCACATATCCCACCACATCCTTCCTTGCCCATCGATGCTCCCATTCTGTCCTGTAAACCAAGGGTTACTTCAGTATTTATAATAATAAAGAACATCTACAAGGAACTAAGAAACAAAAAAATAAGGGGAAAAAAGAAAAATACAAGGAGGACGCTGTGAAAGAAAGACTTTACACAGTACATCAGCATATTTCAAAGAGCAAAAAGAAAAACAAATGGACATAAGTGAATGTACTCATCTAGGATTCCTTAGATGAAGATCAGATGTGTGGTGACTATATACGATGAAATTATCTAAGGAAGGATAAGCTAATTAGTACCCACATAATCTTTGAATTATTTTTCATGAATTCATGTCTTCAACATTGTGTCAATCTCCTAATTTTGGGCAACAGTTTTGCAAATGAAGATAGGTGGTTGTCTGACAAAGTGCATATTACTGTCAGTGGCAGTTTGTGAAAATTCATGACACCAGGTAATTGGTTTATGGGTTAAAGTTCGGGATGCATCTGAGGGAGAAAAAGAACCATAATTGTTTGTCTGTCTCGAAGAAAGTTCTTTTATCTTGAGATATATAAGTTCTGTACATCACTTGTAAAGTTTGTCGGGAATATTTGAAAAGCATAGGCTGGTGAGTCTCTTCCATGTTATCATCCTGTCTGCAATGGCTATTGGATGTGCACCATTGATGTCTTTGCAAAAGTAGTAGTTCACTGCTATGACATACCAGTGCATCAATTTGGTTTAGCACCTTTGAAGGCTGTGATTAACTAGACAAGGTGAGAGAGAGAAGCCAAGTTGAGAATGGGGACTATTAACATGAATCATGTGGAAGTGGGGAATGGGCTATATATACCAACTCAGAGCTTGCACATCCACTAACTCTAGTGTAACCCTTATCTAATTCAACAAGCACTATGCCCTTTGGAGCAACTCCAACATGGACTTACATATCCTCTATCAGCACAATTTTTTTTTTCTTCTATATTCTCACATATCCTATAATAGTTTTCAAATTTTCCTTCTTAGGTATCCAAACTAAATTCATCTACAAGTAGAACCATTGCATGTGCCCTGTACTATGTGATTGAATCCTTAGTAAATTTATGTCCTCATGCAACAAGAGGCCAGCCATCTTACTACAAGTCCGACGCAAACAACCTTAATTGCGACTACGCTCGGATTCGATCCAATTATCTGAAGTTGGTATTGTTGATGGTACCTTAATACTTTGCTTTAGAGAAGAGACAACTACTCATGGTAAACCATGGTGAAGCATTGGAAGTGAGTCAAATAAAATCACAGCTTCATAGCAGAGAGGAAAATTCATACATGGCAGAAGTAGGTGTACCGGTAATAACAACATCAGTGAGTCCATCCCCATGGATGAGGCTGATATGGCGCCCTCCCCATCTCTCCCTCCCACGTCCATACGACGGCAAGGCCTCTATAACAGGCCACTCCTTGGGATCCTAAACAGAGCAATCCAAATTCCATTTCCTTATATCAAGAAGATGGATAAAAAATAAGAGAAGTATAAATGAGAATTGCTGCATAAATCGATATAGATTATCACGAATTTAGAAAAACAGGGCTCCAAGATTATCTCAATTTTTCACAATAAAGTTTCTAAAAATTACTATATTTTGTGCGGCATCATCTTTTATTGTTTCCAATCCAAAGGTATAATTCAGAAAACCATGACAGTTTAACATCAAAGCTTTCAATAACCACTCTCGTTTTATATCAAAAGAACAAAACGAAAATATAAATTAATTTCCGGCCTCATCATAGTCCCTTTCATTGCCTACAAACTATAACCCCCCTGTTCTAGTAATCAAAACCTCAAGCTAAATTATACTGTTGGTCCAATAAAAATCAAGAACAGCTTTATTACTTAATATTCAATATATAGGACTCCATGAGAATACCTGTGACCCCAAGATAACTGCTCCCTTCTCCAAAAACAAAGTGAAGTTGCTGGTGAGATTAAAGCTTCCGGTGACCCATCTCCCCTTTGGAACATTGAGTTGAGACCCACCCTTGTCTCCAAACTTCCTGAGATGATCCATAGCCCTCCGAAACGCCTCAGTGTTTGAAGCCTTGCCGTCTCCCACCCCACCAAATCTTTCAATAGAAAAGACCACCCCTCTTGACCGGCCGGGCCGGTAGAAGCTGGAGCAGCTTCTCACCGGCCCGGCACCGACATCATCAGGGGCCGGCGGTGTTATCGCCGGCACCACCGCCACCCGGGAAGGGGTGGTCTGGAGCCATGAAAGGCCCAAAAGGGCCATGGTTCCGAGGAGGATGGCACATGAAGGCCGCCTCAGACCACCCCACCACCATGCCTTGCAAGCGAGCCATGGCTTCTGCGGGAGTTCCATGTCTCATTTCCCACGTCAGGAGCCAGCCTCTGGAATAGCACTAATATAATAAGATAGCTCACGGGATTATGGTAATCCGCGGAGTAAATTTAGTACTCCATGGCTGGCAATTTTCGAACCGACTCCAAGGAAGCGGTGGGTTCGTAGTGGGAGGGAGCTGTGGCTTAACGTGCTCCGAGATGTACGATAATGCGGCCGGACGAGGAGCTCGTGATCCGTTTAGTTCGGCGGCACTTTGCATGCATGGAAATTTTCGCCGCGACTCACGGGTTCTTCTTGCAGCAAGAATAATTGTGTCCCTCTGGAGTACTTCCTTCCATGGATTCTGCTCACGATTTGTGTCTACATGCCATTTCATACACTTCCTATTCATGCAACCACATATATGCTCATGAAAGGTGCATCTCTTCTTATCAAAACTTCCCTAAATCAACTCCATATTTTAGAGTTTGAATTTAATTCCTTTAGAATCTCAGTTATTAGTTGATGGAGCCGGTTTATTGGATAAGATTCCGTAGTTTTGCAGCTAATTACCCGATGAATGGGTAACACTGACCCCATCTTGCTGTTAAAAGATCGATATCACCCCCATTCCATCTTTTGGGGGATGAAATGTATCCTTTTCTTTCACATTTTGGCCGTACCCATTATTCTACACCCTATCATTCAATTATTTGAAGCCCCCAAAACAACCCAGTTTCTAATTTCTAGTTTGACGTTGCATTAAGGACATGTTGGTAGTGCCACAGGAATTATCAACCATCTAGGATCAGGTAGAGGACTAATGCTGACCTAGCCTGAACCAGTCTGAACCAACCCATTTGCATCGTACCAATTTTAATCTGCACCATTTGTTCGCAAATGTGAAATCATGATACCATTTAATCAACTTGGACATTTGATGACCATATCAATACCTATTTTTCTGGTAAAAGGTACCCATTGTTGAAAAGCAATACAAACCAAACTATCCATATTTTGCTATTTTCATTATGTTTGAAAAATGTCGTATTCTAAGGCATGCACTCCAACCATATTGATCAAAACAGTGCTGTTCAATTTACATGGCTCTCTTTGTTCTTAGCATCATTTGGATGTATTCAAACTTTACCTTTAAAAGCTCCATCTTTCCCTGCCGATAATATTGACTCAATCTTTACCTTTGAAAGCTTGATCTTTCCCTAAGTACCCACAGTTCCACACTCTCCATTCCCCTAATTCCACACAATTCCAGTCAGTTTTCAGCGGATCGGGTCTGGCTGAGTGCGGCGAAGCCCGACCTCCGATACCATCTTTTAACCTAGACCAGGCAGTCTGAAACTGTGATATGATTTAATCAACATCCAACATACCATGACCATCTCAAAAATTATTGAAGCAGACGTCTCTGATAAGCAATACAAACAGAACCATCCATACTTTGCTATATTACATAATGTTTGACAAGTCTCTATTCAAAGCCATTCATACCAGATCTTCCAAAATTTATTACAGTCAAACAGCACTGATCAACAACTTACATAGCTCCGTTTGCTTTTAGGATCATATGGATGTCGTTTGCTATATTTTGAGCATCCCTTGAAACGCCTGCAAGTCCCATTCCTGATAGCCCGGCAAAATAAACACCATTCTTCCCCTTCCAATGGTGGGGAAATTTTTGTTTCGGGAATCCTTGCTCATTTAAAAGGTCATCCTCATCCAACAGAAAAAAAAAAATTAGCAGTCAAAAATCAAGAAGGAGACCCGTATGATATTTCTTTCTTCAAGCCAAATAAATAAATAAATTTCCTACCTGGAGCCAACAGTTTGCTGAACTTTTATATCCAGTAGCAAAAACGATAGCATCAAAATAATGTGATTTTCCATCCGAGAATACAATTTCATTGCCATTGATACTTGTCATTGCTGGTAGGACCTGTTACCAGACATAATACTAGTACTATGAAAAAGTATATAATACAAGACATACACTCATCAGGCCTTACTCCATAATATCTCCTTGTTTCGAAAATTATTTTAAGAACATAATATGATATGAAAATAGTTTGGAAACTTGAGATGGTCACTGGTACCTGAATCTCCCCAGCTTTGATTTTGTCAACTGTTCCAACGTCTATGACGGGAGACCTGCGGCTTGTAGCCTTAAGGAGAAATGGACCCTTCTTGGGCCTAACGATGCCATACTTGGACAGATCTCCAAATCTAAAGTTAGCAAGCAGGACAACAAGGGCATCGACCAGGAACACTGGAAGGTACTTCAAGAGTTTCATTCCCAAATATATCATTTCTTTTGTAACAACATGGAACTGCAAAATTTTTATCACATAATCACCATCACATTCATGATCTACATTTGATAAGTGCATTGATATACTGGAATGTAAAATGACAAAATAACATTGCTAATTAATAGGAAATTAATTAGATGCTAATTGTTAATATAAATTTACTTCTTTTGCATTATATCTTAATCTGTAATTTACAATGCATAGCACCAAAAGTTTAATTCTTTGTTGTTTTATAGCTTTTATAGCTAAGGATTTACAAAAGCAATACAAATCCCCATTAATGATCATAATCATCTATTGTATGCCCCAGCTTACATGCCAGAGAATAAGAGGTAAGAGCACTGGATATGTTCCAATCCATGTGGGGTTAGAGACTCAAAATAGAATGGGTTCATCATGAGGACAAATCTGCACTCTTCCAATGAAGATTTTACCTATTGGGAACTACCACCCATGCTCCATTCCAAATTATTAGTTCCTTGATGATTATCACACCAGAATCCAAGATATACTGAACCGGTCCCGGTAGACATACCGGCCGCCTACCAGACCGGTTCGAACCGGAACCAATCCGGTACAAACCCCTTTTTTTTTTTTTCTTTTATAGTTCACAGACGCGCGTAGAATTTATTTTTTATAGTTCTCGAGTCTAGTCTGTCATTGAACTTGACCTACTAAATTTTGATTTAGGTTTCCAATACTTTAAAAAGAAGTATTCCACAAGTGCGCATCTTGGATGCCTTATAATGGTGTTTGTCGTGAACAAAAATTAGACTAGTTGACACCCCAAAACAAACATAATTAGTGATCTAATAGCATCACTTGCATGCATATGTGCTTGAATAGCCAAAGCAAACAATGTTAAAAAGGAGAACAAATCCATTATTGGACAACTCTCTCGCATGAACAAGAAAAGAAAGCAACGACAGACGTCATAATAAGAATTTAACAAGAAGTAATGATCTATGTTGTGCTATTTATTGATAAAATTTAGAAGTAATTGAACAACATTAGATAACGGAAAAATCCTAGGCATGCAAACACTAACTAAAGTAAAATTGCATTGTGAATCATAAACAAGATATTGTGATGCAAAATTTATATACCGCGCTTCGAACACAAATCCAAGTTTTTGCACCAAACTTGGCGAGATCATAAGCGATCTCCATCCCCGAGTTGCCACTGCCGACCACCAAGACATTTTGTCCTGCATATGGGGCCCCCGATTTGTAGTATGATGAATGGATGACCACACCAGTGAAGCTATTTAGCCCAGGAAAGTTTGGAATAAAGCTCTTGCTGTTCTCCCCGGTTGCCACAATAAGAAACTTTCCTGCGTATCTTTTGACCTCCCCGGATATAGTGTTGCAGGCTGTGACAATCCAATTTTTGGTGCCCCGATTATACGTAGCTGACTCCACATTCATGTTGTACATAGGGTTTATATTGAAACGCTCAGCATATTCATCCAAATATTGGATGAACTTAGCTTTGGGAATGAATGTTGGGGTTGTCGAGGAGAAAGGCATGTGAGGCAACGCACAAAATTGTTTAGCTAAATGTAGCTTCACGCAATCATAAGTTCTCTTCTTCCATAATGAAGCAATACAATCCTCCTTCTCCAGTATAATGAAGGGAATGGAGAGGACTGCAAGGCAAGTAGCCATGGCAAGTCCCGAAGGGCCACAACCAATAATTAAAACAAGATCTTCCATGGTTCCTAAGGGATGGATGGTGCTTATCCCACTCTCTGCCTCTCTATGATCTCTAAGGTTTTGCTTATGGGATTTCCCAACCCTCCAAACCTTCTAAAAAGGTGGATACCATAGAAGAAGTTCGTGCGCATAATTAATGAAGAGATAAGAAAGAGCCAAAATTTGTTGGAGAGTGACAAACTTATAAACTACTTGTCAGCCTGTTTGTTGTAGGATGATAGGAGGGTTCTTGGCATGTAATGGTTCCTTGGTTAACGACAGTCAAGTAAAAAATTCCGCTACTAATACCGGCATTTACATGGTGAACAAAAAAGCTTTACGAAAGAGTCTCCATGCAATAAATCCCATCATTAATACCGGCATCACTAATAGTAGCCTTAAGTATGATTTTTTTCTCCTTTTGTCAAGTATTGATAAAATGAAATATAGCAATATAAAAATTATAATAAATAAAAGGTTTGAATAGTCAAGGACAATATTTTCGACAAAATTAATAATTATTGTATATTAAGCAATAAACTATAACGAAGGCCTAGCACATTAATATCGACATCATTCGTATAGACATCCACATTGCGATTTGGGAATTCTACATAAACCGAACCTTCGTTTCACATATACACACACGCAAATATATAACAATATAAAGAATTATAATAAATAGAAGATTTCAATAGCCAAGCAGATTAATACTGACAACATTAATAATTATTGTATATTAAGTAATAAACTTTAATAAAGGCCTAGCACATTAATATCGACATCATTCATATAGACATCCATATAGCGATTTTAGAATTTTGCATATACTAAACCTTCATTTCACACACACACACACATATAATAGATGCATCTATAACCATTAGTGTCCTTTTGATAACTGCTTGCTAGTTGACATACCAATTAGTCAGTATGCTAGGGTTTGCAAGTGAAAAACTAATGCCATATGGTTGTTAACAAGTTTAGGCCTTCCTTTAAAACAAAAGTGTAACAATCTATACCTTCATCCCAATAGATGCTGAAAGATATTATTTGAGTTTCTTGATCCTATATAAATATCCAAGATCTTCCCAGCATACAACTAATATAGAACTAAATATATACCAGCATGAGATCTTACACACTCTCTCCATTTAAGCTCTAGCATTCTCACTAGGCTTAGAATCCAAATCCAATAAAGTCCAAAATAGGTTTATGGTACATTATCCCCTAATCCACATAGGCCATCATCGAGTTTGCTCTGATGCCATTTGTAACAAAATAGGACTTCATCTAAAAAGGCAAGGAAGGTATTACTTGAGTTCTTTAGCCCTATATAGGTATCCAAGATCTTCCCAACACAAAATCAATGTGGGATTAGAGACATGCCAATACGTGTGTGTGTGTGTGTATATATATATATAATTCAAAATAAGCAATTTGTTATCATTTCTTAACAACTTCCTATAGGAAGAATTGTAAGTAAAATCTCTATTCCAGATTCATAATTTATAAGAAAAGCAATAACATAGATCTTTAATCAAATTTTTAAATGGACATAGTGCTTTTGAACAAGTTTTTTGAAAATCCAAATATTGGAAATATTGAATATAGACCAACATTTAGATATTAAATATCCCCATAACCGCAGATCTACCGGTCGCAATCTTAAGAGAGTGAGGGCCTAGTTTTGGCCCTGTAATTGCATATTTGGACAAATCCCTGTACTTGAGATTGCTAAGCATAAGAAGCGAGGTGCCCACCAAACTGACATTGAGCTATTTTGCTAAAACCATCCCCATGTACATCAACTTCTTGCTCATCACATGGAACTGTTACAAGAGCCCAAAAGTAAAATTACATCTACTTCACAAATATGTTCTGGTTAATAAAATACCACACCTATGGATTATCCTTAGTTGCACTAGCTGTGCATTCACAAGGGACATATGATGTTTAAAAATGTAGCGAATCCAACCTATTTGTGTTTTTCTAGCATGATATTGATTATATTTGCAAGTATGAAATATTGGATACAACTACATTGAATAAAACATACAAAATCCTATAAAGCAAATTGTAAAACTAATGTAGACCATGTTACAGGGTCTATCAAGTTACCGGGTTTTGGATTCCAATGGCGGTTTTTGCTCCAAAGTTTGAGAGATCATAAGCAATATTTACCGCTTCCGCAACCTCTATGCCAAAGTTACCGCTTCCAACAACTAGAACATTTTTGCCAGTGTAAGCAGCCCCCCGACTTATAAAAAGAAGAGATCGAGGATGACCTCCCCAGAGAAGGTCTTCAAACTTGGGATATTCGGTATCATCCCTTTACTATTCTCTCCGGTGGCCACGACCAAGAACTTTGCCTTGTACTCTTTGACCTCCCTTGTGACCTTGTCATGAGCCGTTATGCTCCATGTTCCTCTGTATTTGTCATAATTAGCAGAATCAACAATGGTGCAATAAAGAATATTAAGCTTGAAATGTGCTTGATAGTTATCCAAGTACTAGATGAATTCATCCTTGGGTATGAAGGTTGGGGTCATGCTATGGTAAGGCATGTGTGGCAGCTCACAAAATTGCTTGGCAAGGTAAAGCTCAGATGATCATATGTTCTCCTCCTCCAAAGAGAAGCACTACAATCCTCCTTCTCTAATATGATGTTTGGGATGGACAATATGTTTAGGCATGCAACAGTAGCAAGGCCTGACGGACCAACTCCCACGATCAGCACCTCCTTCTTTATTGTAACCTTGATGAGATCAAAGCCTTCAAATTGGCTACAAGGACGGTATCACGATGTCACCCTAACGGACCATTACATGCAATTATCCCACTTGCTGACCCATTATATCCTCCTGCTTATATATATGCACCAATATTCCTTTTTTGTTTTGGAATTGGTCTAATATTTGCTATTATAACACTAAATCTAGTAATGACCTCCCAAATATAACTCCGATGACCTACTGCTTATATGCATTCAATATCCATCTCTATTTTGTATATTGATAAGATTTGCAATAATTTCACCAAAATTAGTAAAAGTAGAACTTTCTATTTTTTTAATCTTTGAAATGGCCATATCCCTTTTAAAAAAAGGTAGGGAGACACCTGCACTATAAATACTTAATCGAATTCGAATATCTGGTTGCTAAGCAAATGGATGATCCATAGTTGCAAAACCTTGAAATATGCTTGATAATTACCAAATTCCGTTATATGTTGTTTATAATTTTTGTTTTTGAATTTTTTTGTTCTTTCAAGTTGCAACTGTGCTTTTTTTTTTGTCCCTTTAGTAGACTAGGTTTGGCTGTAGAATTTGAAAGCATATATAACTATGTTGTCCTTTCTTTTCTTTTTTTGTGATGGAAAACTATGCTATCCTTTCTGTATTCCATAGTTTACCTGTCCGTCGCACATTCAACAAATTGACGCGATGCACTCTGAGGTCGCATCATGTGGTTATTTTATGGCCTTTGGATGATGAGGGTCACCCTACTCGAGTCATCCCACAGCAAAATTCAGTACATCAAGATTCATTTGAATATGAAAGATTCAACATTGGCTCTCACTCTCTTTGCCTACTCCGTCAAGATTGTTGTTTACCAAGTATTGAACTTTAAAATATTGGGCCCTACATGGGGGAAGATTTGAGATCTTGCAAAGGCGGATAAACTTGGCTGTTTGCATATTCATCAAATGTAGAGGGGCTTCATTCCTATTGATCATCAACAAATAGAAAGAAACAAGAAGTTGACCATGATACCTGCCTAGGTAGTGTTTAAAAAGAAGGGATTTTGGATTAATAACTAGACACAATCTATGTCAAATAAAAGGAACCGGATATAATGACTATAAGCAACGCTAATTAAACCCAAAAAAGGTTTAAGTTTAGTTGACGTCTCATATGGCTAACAATTTTCATCGACATGACATCAACATATGAGCTTATCTAATTGGTGTCTTCTTGACAAAAATAGCTGATAACACATTTTGTTATGTTTTGTAAAGCTGATTAAGACTTGGGTACATATTGTCGATAAACTTTCGCCCATATTATTAGTAAGAGATGAAAATATAACAATTTTAATTTTTTTAATTATTATAACTGCACAAGAGAATATTGGATTTGATCCAATCCATGGCCCATCATGGTTTTCAACCATTTTTAGATCCTTAAAAAAAAGGCAAACGAAAGTGTCACCATCTCCCTCTTTTAGAGCGTATTTTTTGATGGTAAAAAGGCACACATACCCACAGGAGGACATTAGTTTGCAACTCGGTAAGGATATAAACAAGTTGAACATGAGCGAGCTAGGCGTAAACATTCTCGACTTAGAGGCAACAAACATCCCTACTCGAGCCTGAGTTGGGCAAAGAGAATCTAGTTCGACCTCGACTCATCAATTGCCTAGCTAGTTTGAGCAAGTTTCAAGTTGAGCAAAGAGAATCCTGTTTAACCTCGACTCATCAATTGCCTAACCAGTTTGAGATAGTCTCGACCAAGCTCGAAAAAAAAAAAGAATTGGTCCAAGCTCAACCATGTTGCACCTTGGGTTGGTGAGTGGGCCGACTTGGTTAATGGAACAGGAAGGGCATATGGGCTGTTCCCTGGAAGAATTAGGTGTGGCTAGGACATGTGATGGATGACTGAAAAGTGAAGTGGCTAGAAGATTGCTTTAATAAAAATGAGGAGGAATCAGAGGAGAGGCTCAACAAAAGGGGTGAGGGAGAGGTGATGAAGATTGCTTCGCCTTTTTTTTTCTTTTCTAATTCCTTTTATTGTTGATAGAGTAAGGACCTTTCCTCGCATCAAGGCTGCTTTGCTTAGCTGTTAGACTTGTTCACGGGCCGAGAGGCCAGCCCGGCCCGCTCAAACCTAGAGAGTTTTGGGCAAGCTTGGACCAATATTTTAGGCACGACAAGTCTGGCTAGGACAAGAAAATAGGCACGTTTAGTAAATGGGCCGGGCTTGGGCCAGGGATTAAAACCCAACCTAAGTTTTTTCATTTTTCATGTGTTGTTCATCTATGTTTGATATATTTGCATATTTAATTTGCAATTGTTGTTGATATGAGAATATAATGGGACAACAAGAATATTGTATGTTGTTGATACACTATAGGAAAAACGCAAATTCATGACACCCAATTGCCGACGCTAGGGAGGAGCATCGGCAATTTGGCTGGTGCCCCAAAATTTATCGACGTTTCTAAATAACATTGGAAAATACTGACATTTTTTCTAAAGCATCGGTGGAAGCCTAACTCAGACAATGCTAAAAAGCATCATCGGAAACCAAAAACAATAAAGCAATACCTCCGCTTCATAAAAAGTATGGGCAGGAGCTTTTCTTAAAAGAGGCTTAAAAGCTTCATCGGAAACTAAAATAGAAACATACGCTTATAAAAAAAAAAAAAACAAAAGCTTCGTTGGGATCCATTTCTTCCCTCAATACCCCCTGACCCTTTCCATATCCATCAATTTAAGCACTAGATCCAAAGGAGCCTCCGCCTCCCCCTCTCCTCCTCCCCCTCAGCAGCCTCCTTCTTGTCCTCCCCTTCTTCATCCTCCTTCTCCTCCCCCTCTCCGGCGGCCTCGTTCTCCTCCTCCCTCTTTTCCTTCAAAGCGGACGGCGCCGCCGAAGAGATGGCTCTCCTCTCTCACCCCAAGCCCTTGGGAGTGCTCGACGGATCGAAGGAGGAAAACCAAATTTCCTCGCCTTTTCACTCCAATCCCTCCTTTGATCCCTAGGCAGTGGACACCCAATTGCTGATGCTAGGGAGGCGCATCAGCAATTTGGCTGGTGCGCCAAAATTTATCGATGTTTTTAAATAGCGTTAGAAAATACGATAGAAGTTTAAAAAGTATCGTAGGAAACCAAAGACAATAGAAGGTACTGACGCTTTATATAAAGCATAGGCGGGAGCCTTCCTACGCTTAAAAAAAAAAAAAAGCTTCGTTGGGATTAGAGCTGATCAAAACTCGGGCCGGGCCGGGCTCGGGCCGGGCTCTACAGCAGAAATTAGGCACGATGGCTATGCCCAGGCCTGGCCCGGCCCGACTGTCGGGCTTAAATTTTTGTCCAGGCCCGACCCGACTTTATAAATATGGTTCTAGGCCCGTTTAGCCCGGCCCGACCCGATAGGCCCGACCCGACAAGCCCGATTTTTTCTTTGTTTGGAATCTGGAAATGGGCCAGAATGGCCCGACCAGGCCCGGCCTGATTTTTTTGGTCAGGCCGCTTTTCTTGCCCAGGCCCGACCCATGGGCCTTTTTTTAATGTCCAAGCCCGAAAAAATTCGGACCGGGCTGGGCGGGCCAGAAGGCCCGTGATCAGCTCTAGTTGGGACCCATTTCTTCCCTCAAGTACCCTCTGACCCTTTTCATATCCATCAATTTAAGCACTCGATCCAAAGGAGCCTCCGCCTCCCCCTCTCCTCCTGCCCCTTGGCAGCCTCCTTCTTGTCCTCCCCTTCTTCGTCCTCCTTCTCCTCCCCCTCTCCGGCGGCCTCGTTCTCCTCCTCCACCTTTTCCTTCAAAGCGGACGGTGCCGCCGAAGAGATGGCTCTCCTCTCTCATCCTAAGCCCTTGGGAGTGCTCGACGGATCGAAGGAGGAAAACCAAATTTTCTCGCCTTTTCACTCCAATCCCTCCTTTGATCCGACCCTCGAGGCTGGATGGATCGATCCGTGACTCTTTTTGTTGATCCACGACGCTCGCTCCATTTCTCAGCAAACTAGGGTTTGTTCCGGTTCTTGTCGACCTTCGACTCGCGGCATGGCCTCCAAGCAGTCGGCTCCTGGCAGATCTCCCCCCTCTGCTCAAGTGGTAAGCGTCTCGATCCGATTGGGCTTTGTTTTCCTTCTTCTTGATTTCAGAATGCGAAGAAAGGTTCGTTGCTATGTTGATTTATTGGATTGTTGGTAGGTTGGGAATGCCTTTGTTCACCAATACTACCATATCCTTCACCAGTCTCCGGAGCTCGTCTACTACTTCTGCCTAGAGAACAGCAAGCTCGTTCGCCCAGAGGACCAGGGCATGATGAGTTTGATCACCACCATGCAAGTAAGCTTATCCTTGTTTCTTGTAGGAATTTAACATCTTTGAGTTTGATTGATGAGAGAAAGTAGAGAAAAATAAGGAACAAATGAAGATCGATCTTGCTTGATGGCAATTCTTGCTTTTGGTTTTTCTTTTCTGATTTAATTGGTTTTCTATTGCTTGGTCGGATTGATGGGAAGGCGATCAACGAGAAGATACTGTCTATGGACTACAGAGAGTTCGAGGCAGAGAAGAAGACGGTGGATGCTCAGGAATCGCTTGATGGTGGGGTGTTCCTCCTCGTTACTGGGTACCTCACAGGGAAGGATAACATCAAGAGAAGCTTCACTCAGTCTTTCTTCCTTGCCACCTAGGATAAAGGTAGTAATGTCTTGAATGATATATTTAGATTTGTGGAAGAGGTTGATGAGGAGTAGGGGACCTCTGGGTTGGTGAATGGCACTGGTGTGACTCTACTTGATATTCTTCTTTGGATGACATTGGGTTTCATTGTGGAATTTCTTCTATAATATTTAACTATCATGTTCTTTGGACAAATTGTAATGAATTCTTTCTTTGTTTCTTTATTTTTTTTCTGGTTCTCCCTCAGCATCAAGTTTTAGTTCAGGAATGGAAACGTAGGATGCTTCTTGGAATGGAAACAACATTTTAATTTTTTTTTAAATAATTTTTTTGCAGAAAAATTAACTCTAATGATGCTGATAAGCATTGGCAAAGGCCGACGCTTGTTAGCGGCGGCAAAGCCTGGATAAGCCTGATGCTTATAAGCGTCGGCCTATTTTCGGTTTTTACCGACGTTTTTTAAAAGTATCGGCAAAAAAAGTTTCTACTTCCACCTATCCGACGCTTTTGAAAGCGTCTGCGCCAAAATTACCGACGTTTATAAGCATCAGTATAGGCTCTAAAAATGCCAAAAAAGTATTTTTCTATAGTGATAATATTTTATCATTAATGTTTAGTATATTTAAAATATTTTAAATATTTTGATATTTAAAAAAATAAAAAATGGCAGGGAAGTTTGAGATCCAATCTGAAGCCCAAAATCCAAGTAACACCTAGGGTTTAGCCAAAATGTAGGATTGAAAGCTGGGCCTGGCTAAGGGTCCTAATCTAAGTTAATTGTATTGACCTTTGGGCAAAGCTTAGCTTGGCCTATGATAGGTCTACTAGCTGTTGTCTCTAACAAACATCCTCACATATCTCTGTCTGCCCTTATCTTTCCACAATCATTGGAATTTATTTCTATACTTGTAGAATTCTTTTTTCTATATCTGTATTAGGCAACCTAGTTAAATATGCATACTCTCATCTCTCCATAAACATGATTAATTACCATGTCAATGCACCCTACAATCATGGACAATCAGTGGATACATTTTTATGTTTGTACTGTCTATAATCAGGACAAATATTGGAATCCAATTCCATATTATAGTCCATATAATCATAAAATTCCTTATATAATCAAATATTGGATATTCCTCATATCAAGGAACTTGTATATCTAGCTATCCCAAAAATTGTGAAATTTGAATTATATTAGATTATAGTTATATATTCATATATATACTCCATAAATACAATAAAGCACATCAAGTCATTCTTCCTAACTAATTTTCTATCTCCTCAAATCATTATATGTGCAGGATTCAAATTCTAAATCCTATATAATACGGTCGATTAAACGCTTTTTCTCCCTACAAGTGCGAATTAGAACTCCTCATAACACCCTGGCATACGTTTGCCTGATTCACCTCTTCTCTTTCTCCATTACCCCCTTTCTATGTGTGCAATCTCTATCTCCCTCTTACATAAAAACACATATTAATTTCTCTCTCTCTCTCCTTTTTCTTCTATTATCTAAGGATTTTTTTTCGATTTAGAAAATCTTAAAATTGGTAACCTATTATACGGTTTAATATAAATTTTCTGCTTTATCCCTCTTTAAATGAAGGGGGAACTTGAAATAAAAAAATGAAGCAAATTCCAATTTATATTTATAGATGCCATACAAGCTATATACAGCAACAAGAGCAGCAACAACAACTGAAACAATGATGATGATGATAGTAATAAATCATCGACACCATCCTATTGCTCATGAACAACGGGCAGATCATTAAAGGATTTTCTTATTTGAAAAATTCTTAATCGATAACCTATTAAACTAATTAATGCGCAAATTCTATTCTCTACCCCTGTTTATATGAATAGACAAATTTGAAACAAAAAAAGTGCATTGAAGCTAATCCCAATTTATATTTATAAAAGTCATTCAAGCTATTTATGATAGCAGTAAGAATTGCAACTACAACAACAATAATAGCCAACAACAATAACGACGGTGATGATAATTATAATTAAGGCGATACTGATTATCCTCATCATCATATGAAACACAAGTTGTGGGTACATCAATAATAAGCCATGTTTATATCATCAGCAATGTTTTTTGCATCCATGGAGATTCCGGCCAATCCGCTTCTAGCAAACCCAGCAAAGTATAGCCCATTTTCTCCCTTCCAGTGGTTTGGAAATTTTGCTATGGGAAACCCATCTAGGCCAACGAGACCAAAATCATCCTACATCCATATATTAGTTTTGTGAACTATAGCCCAAGTAAGTTAAATGAAAAGAATTACATCCAATGATAAAAAATCAATTGACAATTTCCTTATACCTTTAACCATTTTTTTACTTTGCTTTGATAGCCGGTTGCAAAAACTATTGCATCGAACTGATATGACTTGTCATCGGTAAAAAGTACCTCATTGCCTTGTATTCTCGATGGCCCTTTGACAACCTATTCAATAAACACATGCAAAACAAACGTCATCAAAATCAGGCACATGCGAATTACTTGGCCTATCTCTTGCATGATATTATGAAGAAATTAATTGAAAGTAAAATAGCATAAATAATTTGGGATTTTGGCTCGTCAAAAAAAGTGAAATAGTTACCTGAATCTCACCGCTTTTGATCTTTGCTATAGTACCAACATCAATAACTGATGATCTACCGGTCGCAATCTTAAGAGAGAGAGGGCCTAGTTTTGGCTTTGTAATCCCATACTTGGACAAATCTCCGTATTTGAGATTACTAAGCATAAGAAGTAAGGTGTCCACCAAACGAACATTGAGGTATTTTACTAAAACCATCCCCATGTATATCAACTCCTTGGTCATCACATGGAACTGTTACAAGAGCCCAAAAGCAAAATTACATCTACTAGACAAATATGTTCTAACTAATAAAATACAACACCTATGGATTATCCTTAGTTGCACCGTACTTTTATAAGGGGCATATGGTGTTAAAAATATAGCAAATCCAACCTGTTGTGTATTTCTAGCATGATATTGATTATATTTGCAAGTATGAAATATTGGATACAACTACTTATATAAAACATACAAACCCCTATAAAACTAATTGTAATACTAATGTCGAGCATGTTTCAAGGTAAATCTAGTTACCGGGCTTTGGATGGTGATGGCGGTTTTTGCTCCAAAGTTTGAGAGATCATAAGCAATCTCCATGCCTGAGTTACCGCTTCCAACAACAAGAACATTTTTGCCAGCGTAAGCAGCCCCCGACTTGTAAAAAGAAGAGTGGACGACCTCCCCAGAGAAGGTCTTCAAACCCGGGATATCTGGTATCATCCCTTCATCGTTCTCTCCGGTGGCCACGACCAGAAACTTTGCCGTGTACTCTTTGACCTCCCCCGTGACCTTGTCCCAAGCCATTATGCTCCATGTTCCTTTGTATTTGTCATAATTAGCGGAATCAACAACAGTGCAATAAACAATATTCGGCTTGAAACGTGCTTGATAGTTATCCAAGTACTGGATGAATTGATCCTTGGGTATGAAGGTTGGAAACGTGCTAGGGTAAGGCATGTGCGGCAGCTCACAAAATTGCTTGGCAAGGTGAAGCTTCAGACGATCATATGCCCTCCTCCTCCAAAGAGAAGCACTGCAATCCTCTTTCTCTAGTATGATGTTTGCAATGGAAAACATGTTTAGGCATGCAGCAGTGGCAAGGCCTGATGGACCAGCTCCCACGATCAGCACCTCCTTCTTCATTGTAACCTTGATGAGATCAAAGGCTTCAAATTGGCTAGAAGGATGGTGTCGCGAATGTCACCCTAAATTATCCCACTTGCCGACCCCATTGCATCCTCCTGCTTATATACATGCACCAATATCCCTTTTTGTTTTTGAAATGGTTTAATATTTGCTATTATTTCACTAAATCTAGTAATGACCATGGTCAATATCCATCTCTATCTTGTATATGGATAAGATTGGCAATAATTTCACCAAAATTAGTAAAAGCAGAACTTTCTATTTTTTAATCTTTGAAATGGCCATATCCCTTTTAAAAAAAAGGAAGGGAGACACACCTGCACTATAAAACTTAATTGAATAAGAAACTCTGGTTGCTAAGCAAATAGATGATTGAAATAAACCGTAGATGCAAAACCTTGAAATATGCTTGATAATTACCAAATTCCATTATATGTTGCTCATAATTTTTGTTTTTGAATTTTTTTGTTCACTCAAGTTGCAACTGTGCTTTTTTTTTTTTTTGTCTGTCCCTTTAGCAGACAAGGTTTTGCTGTAGAATTTGAAAGCATATATAACTATGTTATGCTTTCCTCTTCCTTTTTTTTTTTTTTTGATGGAAAACTATGATATCCTTTCTGTATTCGATAGTTTACCAGTCCACCAATCATTCAACAAATTCATGCGCTGCACTCTGAGGTCGCATCATGTGGTTATTGTATGGCCATTGGATGATGAGGGTCACACAACTCGAGGCATCGCACAGCAAAGTTCACTACATCAAGATTCATGTGAATATGAAAGATTAAACGTTGGTTGTCACTCTCTTTGCCTTCTCCATCAAGATTGTTGTTTACCGAGTTTTGAACTTTAAAATATTGGACCGTACATGGGGGAAGATTTGAGATCTTGCAAAGGCCGATGAACTTGGCTGTTTGCATATTCATCAAATATAGAGGGCTTCATTCCTTCTGATCGTCAAAAAATAGAAAGAAATAAGAAGTTGACCATGATACCTACCCAAGTAATGTTAAAAAAGAAGGGATTTTGGATTAAGAACTAGAAACAATCTACATCAAATAAAAGGAAGCAGATATAATGACTATAAGCAATGGTAATAAAATGAAAAAAGGGTTTAAATTTAATTGACATCTCATATGGCTTCCAATTTTCATCGACAAGACATCGGCATATGAGCTTATCTAGTTGGTGTCTTCTTGACAAAAAAAAAACAGATAACATATGTTGTTATGTTTCATAGAGCTGATTTAGACTTAGGTACATATAACTCATAATCTTTCGCGCATATTATTAGTAAGAGATGGAAATATTACAATTTCATTTTTTTAATTATTATGACTGCACAAGGGAATATTAGATTTGATCCAATCCATGGCCCATCTTGGTTTTCAACCATTTTTAGATCCTTAAAAAAAATGCAAACGAAAGTGTCACCATCTCCCTCTTTTATAGTGGATTTTCTGACGGTAAAAAGGCACACATATCCACAGGAGGACATTAGTTTGCATCTCGGTAAGGATATAAACAAGTTGAACATGAGCGAGCTAGGCTTCAATATTCTTGGCTTGGAAGCAACGAACATTCCGGCTCGAGCCGGAGTTGGGCAAAGAGAATCTAGTTCGACCTCGACTCATCAATTTCCTAGCCAGTTTGAGATTGTCTCGTCCAAGCTCGAAAAAAAAAGAAAAAGAATTGGCCCGTATAACATGCTGCATCTTGGGTTGGTGAGTGGGCCGACTTGGCTAATGGGCCAGCAAGGGCGTATGGGCTGTTCCCTAAAAGAATTAGGCGTGGCTGGGACGTGTGATGGACGATTGAAAAGCAAAGTGGCTAGAGGATTGCTTTAATAAAAATGAGGAGGAATTAGAGGAGAGGCCCAACAAAAGGGATGAGGGAGAGGTGATGAAGTTTGCTTCGCCTTTTTTTTTTAAATTCTTTTTAATGTAGATAGAAGAAGGACCTTCCGTCGCATCAAGGCTGCTTCGCTTAGCTGTTTGGGCAAGCTTGGACCAATATTTTAGGCACGGCAAGTTGGGCAAGGACGAGAAAATAGGCACGTTTTGTAAATGGGCCGGGCTTGGGCCAGGGATTAAAGCCCGACCTATGTTCCTTCATTTTTCATGTGTTGTTCATTTATGTTTGACATATTTGTATATTTAATTTGCAATTGTTGTTGATATGAGAACATAATGAGAAAAGAATATTGTCAGTTGTTGATATACCATAGAAAAAATATAAATATTGGAATCCAATTCCATATTATAGTCCATATAATCATAAAATCCCTTATATAATCAAATATTGGATATTCCTAATATCAAGGAACTTGTCTATCTAGCTATCCCAAAAGTTATGGAATTTGAATTATATTGGATTATGCTTATATATTCATATATATACTCCATAAATACAGTAAAGCACATCAAGTCATTCTTCCTAACTAATTTTCTATCTCCTCAAATCATTATAAGTGCATGATATAAATTCTAAATCTTATATAGTATCATCGATTAAATGCCTTTTCTCCCTACAAGTGCTGATTAGAACTCCTCATAGCACCCTGGCATATGTTTGCCGGATTCACCTCCTCTCTTTCTACATTACCCTCTTTCTATGTTTGCAATCTCTCTCTCTCTCTTACATAAAAATACATATTAATCTCTCTCTCTCTCTCTTATTTTTCTTCTACTATCTTAGGATTTTTTTTTTGATTTAGAAAATCTTAAAATTGGTAACCTATTAAACGGTTTAATATAATTTCCCTGCTTTACCCCTCTTTAAATGAATGGGAAACTTGAAATTAAAAAAAGAAGCAAATTCCAATTTATATTTATAGATGCCATACAAGCTATATACAACAACAAGAGCAGCAACAACAACTGAAACAATGACGATGATGATAGTGGTAAATCATCGACATCATCCTATAGCTCGTGAACGATGGGTAGATCATTGAACGATTTTTTGATTTGAAAAATTCTCAATCTATAACCTATTAAACCAATTAATGCATAAATTCTCTTCTTTACCCTGTTTGTATGAATGGAGCAATTTGAAACAAAAAAATGCATCAAAATGAATCTCAATTTATATTTATATAGGTCATTCAAGCTATTTATGATGGTATTAAGAACTACAACAACAATGATAGCCAACAACAATAACGATGGCCTCCTTCTCGTCCTCCCCCGCTTCATCCTCCTTCTCCTCCCCCTCTTCGACGGCCTCGTTCTCCTCCTCCCCCTTTTCCCCCGAAGCGGATTGTGTCGCTGAAGAGATGGCTCTCCTCTCTCACCTCAAGCCCTTGGGAGCGCTCGACGGATCGAAGGAGAAAAACCATATTTTCGCGACTTTTAACTCCAATCCCTCCTTGGATCCGATACTAGGGGCTAGATGGATCAATCCGTGACTCTTTCCATTGATGCACGGCACTCGCTCCATTTCCCAGCGAACTAGGGTTATTCCAGCTCTTGTTGACCTTCGACTCACGGCACGACCTCCAAGCAGTCGGCTCCCAGCGGATCTCCCCCCTCTGCTCAAGGGGTAAGCGTCTCAATCCGATTGGGCTCTACTTTTCTTCTTCTTGATTTAAGAATGCGAAGAAAGGTTCATTGCTATCTGATTTATTGGATTGTTGGTAGCTTGGGAACGTCTTTGTTCACCAATACCACCATATCCTTCACCAGTCTCCAGAGCTCATCTACCGCTTCTACCTGGGGAACAGTAAGCTCGGCCAGCCAAAGGCTCAGGGTTCATGAGTTCGATCACCACCATGCAAGTAAGCTTGTCCTTGTTTCTTGCAGGAATTTAACATCTTTGAATTTCATTGATGAGAGAAAGTAGAGAAAAATAAGAAAAAAATGAAGATTGATCGTGCTTGATGGCAATTCTTGCTTCGGGTTTTTCTTTTCTGATTTAATTGGTTTTTCTGTTGCATGGTTGGATTGATGGGAAGGCGATCAACGAGAAGATACTGTCTATGGACTATAGAGAGTTCGGGGCGGAGATAAAGGTGGTGGATGCTCAGGAACCGCTTGATAGTGGGGTGCTCGTCCTCATAACTGGGTACCTCATAGGGAAGGAAAACATCAGGAGAAGCTTCATTCAGTCTTTCTTCCTTGCCACCCAGGATAAAGGTGGTAATGTATTGAATGATATATTTAGATTTGTGGAAGAGGCTGATGAGCAACGGGGGACCTCTGGGTTGGTGAACGGCACTGGTGTGACTCTACTTGAGATTCTTCTTTGGATTACATTGGGTTTCATTGTGAAATTTCTTCTACAATATTTAACTATCATGTTCTTTGGATAAATTGTAATGAATTCTTTCTTTGTTTCTTTTTTTTTTTCTGGTTCTCTGTCAGTATCAAGTTTTAGTTCTGGAATGGAAACAAAGGATGCTTCTTGAAACAGAAATAGAGTTTTAATTTTTTAAATACTTTTTTTGCAAAAAAATTAACTCTAACGACGCTTATAAGCATCGGCCTATCTTCGGTTTTCGCCGATGCTTACTAGTGCCGATGGACTCCAAAATATGCCGATCCCTATAACCGTCGGCAAAGCTTCAATTTTTACCGATGCTTTTTAAAAGCGTTGGCAAAAAACGTTTCTACTCCCACCTACACAATGCTTTTGAAAGCATCAGCGCCAAATTTTTTGACGCATATAAGCATCGGTACAAGCTCTAAAAAGTACCAGAACAGACTATTTTTTTGTATTTAAAATATTTTAAATATTTTGATATCTAAAAAAAAATGGTAAGAAAGTCTGAGATCTAATCCTAAGCCCAAAACCCACCTGGGGTTGAGCCGAAATATAGGATTGAAATCTGGGCCGGGCTAAGGGCCCGAGTCTAAGTAAATTGTATTGATCTTTGGGCAAAACCTAGCCTAGCCTATGATAGGTATACTAGCTGTTGTGTCTGACAAACATTAACACATATTTCTATTAGCTCTTATCTCTCCACAATCATTTGAATTCATTTCTATACTTGTTGAATTATTTTTTCTATATTTGTATTAGGCAACCGAGTCGAATATGCACACTCTCATCTCTCCAAAAAAAGGATTAATTACCAAATCAATAAGCCTTGCAATAATAGACGATCATTGGGATACATTTTTATGTTTGTACCATCTATAATCATGGACAAATATTGGAATCCAAATCCATATTATACTCCATATAATCATAAAATCTCTTACTATTGACATCCATTATTGTACATACTATACAGATATATCTAATATCAAGGAACATGTAAATCTAGCTTTCCAAAAAATTATGGAATTTCAATTAAATTAGATTATACTTATATATATATATATACACACACACACTCTGCAAATACAATAAAGCACATCAAGTCATTCTTTCTAACTAATTGTCCATCTCCTCAAATCATTATATGTGCAGGATTCAAATTCTAAATCCTATATAATATGGTCAATTAAATGCTTTTTCTCCCTACGAGTGCTGATTAGAACTCCTCATAGCACCCTGGCATACGTTTGCCTGATTCACCTCTTCTCTTTCCCCATTACCCCCTTTCTATGTGTGCAATCTCTCTCTCCCTCTTACATAAAAACACATATTAATTTCTCTCTCTCTCTTCTTTTTCTTCTATTATCTACGGATTTTTTTTGATTTAGAAAATCTTAAAATTGGCAACCTATTATACGGTTTAATATAAATTTTCTGCTTTATCCCTCTTTAAATGAAGGGGGAACTTGAAATAAAAAAATGAAGCAAATTCCAATTTATATTTATAGATACCATACAAGATATATACAGCAACAAGATCAGCAACATCAACTGAAACAATGACGATGATGATAGCGATAAATCATCGACACCATCCTATTGCTCATGAACAACGGGCAGATCATTAAAGGATTTTCAGATTTGAAAAATTCTTAATCGATAACCTATTAAACTAATTAATGTGCAAATTCTATTCTTTACCCCTGTTTATATGAATGGACGAATTTGAAACAAAAAAAGTGCATCAAAAATAATCCCAATTTATATTTATAAAAGTCATTCAAGCTATTTAAGATAGCAGTAAAAATTGCAGCAACAACAACAATAATAGCCAACAACAATAACGATGGTGATGATGATAATAATTAAGGCGATACTGATTATCATCATCATCATATGAAACACAAGTTGTGGGTACATCAATAATAAGCCATGTTTATATCATCAGCAATGTTTTTTGCATCCATGGAGATTCCGGCCAATCCGCTTCTAGCAAACCCAGCAAAGTATAGCCCATTTTCTCCCTTCCAGTGGTTTGGAAATTTTGCTATGGGAAACCCATCTAGGCCAACGAGACCAAAATCATCCTACATCCATATATTAGTTTTGTGAACTATAGCCCAAGTAAGTTAAATGAAAAGAATTACATCCAATGATAAAAAATCAATTGACAATTTCCTTATACCTTTAACCATTTTTTTACTTTGCTTTGATAGCCGGTTGCAAAAACTATTGCATCGAACTGATATGACTTGTCATCGGTAAAAAGTACCTCATTGCCTTGTATTCTCGATGGCCCTTTGACAACCTATTCAATAAACACATGCAAAACAAACGTCATCAAAATCAGGCACATGCGAATTACTTGGCCTATCTCTTGCGTGATATTATGAAGAAATTAATTGAAAGTAAAAGAGCATAAATAATTTGGG
This sequence comes from Phoenix dactylifera, assembly GCF_009389715.1. NCBI lineage: Eukaryota > Viridiplantae > Streptophyta > Magnoliopsida > Arecales > Arecaceae > Phoenix > Phoenix dactylifera. The sequence goes on along the minus strand of NC_052401.1, from coordinate 3,222,969 downwards.
ATTTTGGCTCGTCAAAAAAAGTAAAATAGTTACCTGAATCTCACCGCTCTTGATCTTTGCTATAGTACCAACATCAATAACTGATGATCTACCGGTCGCAATCTTAAGAGAGAGAGGGCCTAGTTTTGGCCTTGTAATCCCATACTTGGACAAATCTCCGTATTTGAGATTGCTAAGCATAAGAAGTAAGGTGTCCACCAAACGAACGTTGAGGTATTTTACTAAAACCATCCCCATGTATATCAACTCCTTGGTCATCACATGGAACTGTTACAAGAGCCCCAAAACAAAATTACATCTACTAGACAAATATGTTCTAACTAATAAAATACAACACCTATGGATTATCCTTAGTTGCACCGTACTTTTATAAGGGGCATATGGTGTTTAAAAATATAGCAAATCCAACCTGTTGTGTATTTCTAGCATGATATTGATTATATTTGCAAGTATGAAATATTGGATACAACTACTTATATAAAACATACAAACCCCTATAAAACTAATTGTAATACTAATATCAAGCATGTTTCAAGGTAAATCTAGTTACCGGGCTTTGGATGGTGATGGCGGTTTTTGCTCCAAAGTTTGAGAGATCATAAGCAATCTCCATGCCTGAGTTACCGCTTCCAACAACCAGAACATTTTTGCCAGCGTAAGCAGCCCCCGACTTGTAAAAAGAAGAGTGGACGACCTCCCCAGAGAAGGTCTTCAAACCCGGGATATCTGGTATCATCCCTTCATCGTTCTCTCCAGTGGCCACGACCAGAAACTTTGCCGTGTACTCTTTGACCTCCCCCGTGACCTTGTCACAAGCCATTATGCTCCATGTTCCTTTGTATTTGTCATAATTAGCAGAATCAACAACAGTGCAATAAACAATATTCGGCTTGAAACGTGCTTGATAGTTATCCAAGTACTGGATGAATTGATCCTTGGGTATGAAGGTTGGGAACGTGCTAGGGTAAGGCATGTGCGGCAGCTCACAAAATTGCTTGGCAAGGTGAAGCTTCAGACGATCATATGCCCTCCTCCTCCAAAGAGAAGCACTGCAATCCTCTTTCTCTAGTATGATGTTTGGAATGGAAAACATGTTTAGGCATGCAGCAGTGGCAAGGCCTGATGGACCAGCTCCCACGATCAGCACCTCCTTCTTCATTGTAACCTTGATGAGATCAAAGGCTTCAAATTGGCTATAAGGATGGTATCGCGAATGTCACCCTAAATTATCCCACTTGCCGACCCCATTGCATCCTCCTGCTTATATACATGCACCAATATCCCTTTTTGTTTTTGAAATAGTTTAATATTTGCTATTATTTCACTAAATCTAGCAATGACCATGGTCAATATCCATCTCTATCTTGTATATGGATAAGATTTGCAATAAATTCACCAAAATTAGCAAAAGCAGAACTTTCTATTTTTTAATCTTCAAAATGGCCATATCCCTTTTAAAAAAAAGGAAGGGAGACACACCTGCACTATAAATACTTAATCGAATAAGAAACTCTGGTTGCTAAGTAAATAGATGATTGAAATAAACCGTAGATGCAAAACCTTGAAATATGCTTGATAATTACCAAATTCCATTATATGTTGCTTATAATTTCTGTTTAATCTGAAAGGAAGATTAGAAGCTGTCTAATCTAGGAGAGAATTTCAGAAATTTTTTTAACCTGATAAATCTCTGTGCAATTAGATTTAAGAAGCTACTAAATCTCACTTAATTCTAAGTCTAATAGGGTCAAATTGTTGTGTGGTGTTGGTTGTGGTCATCTGTGTCTAGCCCTTCTCTTCTCTTATGATTTTGTTTATTTTAGGAGTCAAATCTAATGAATTGTTGATAATGTATGCATGGTAGAAGGTCATTAAGGGATAAGTTAACCCCATTTGATCCTGAGATTGACAGAACTTTTCATCACAACCTGCGAACTGTAAACCAACTGTGAATCTCTACAATGGGTGAACATATCAGAACTTTGAATGAGTTGTTTGCACCCGCATCTGCTAGTCCCCCTACTTGCATAGTATTACCAATTAATAATGCAGCCCAATTCGAGATTCGAGCTGCAACAATAAACATGTTACCCAAGTTTCATGGGTTCGAGAGTGAACAACCCTACATTCATCTAAACAAATTTTTGACAATCTGTCAAACATTTAGAAATCAAAACTTAGATGAAGAGGGTATTAAATTAAGGTTGTTTTCCATGACTTTAGAGGATCGTGCCGCTGCATGACTGTATTCTCTTGCTTCTAATTCCATCACATCATGGGAACAACTATCTAGGAAGTTCATGGCTAAGTTCTATCCCATGGTAAAAACTAAAAAAATTAAGGATGCCATCAGAACTTTTAGAAAAAAATCTGAAGAGAAATTTTCCCAACTTTGGAAAAGATTCCATGATCTTTTGGTCAAGTGCCCGCACCATGGGCTTGATAAGGCTGATCTGGTCCACTTCTTTTATAAAGGACTAACTCCGGCACATAGAAATATGATTGAGTCCATGCACAAGGGTAGGTTCATGAACCAAACCCCAGATCAAGCCTATGAATTTCTTGTTGACTTAGCTGAAAATGCCCAAAATTGGAGTAGCTATCGTGAAGAAGTAAATAGAGATGAGTTCGGGTCTAGAGAACCAAGTACCTACGGAATGAAAACAGATTTAGAACTCAAAAATGTCATGTCTAATCTGGTGACTGGAATGAACAACTTAAGTAAAAAGTTTGATGCTTTCACTGTTTCCACTAGTTCGAGTTAATACAAAGAGTCAAATCCCGTCATGAAAGTGGATCACGAGTCATATAGTTTGTGTGTCTTGTGTAACAGTCTGGAGCATCTAGTGGAGTGCTGCCCTAATCTGCCCACCATAAAGGCCGAGCAAGCAAATGCTCTAAATTCATATAGTGCCTTTAAGAAGCCCACTCCCAACTCGTTCAGCCCAGTTTACCATCCTGATAATAGGTTCCACCCAAATTTCTCATATAAGCAGAATGAACCTATTCAGCATCAAGGTGGTCCATCAGGTTTTCAGAACAACTTTCCCAGGATAGGTCCATCACAAATGAACCAACCATTGGTTCCATCTGTACCTCCTTATAATGCCCCTATCCCACAGCAACCTTCACAATTCGAAACCATGATGGCTAATATGATGAAACAACAACAAGATTTTATCAAGCAACAACAACAGACCAATACAGCCCAAGCCCAGACTAACCAATTCCATGCGCAAGCGATTGCAAAACTTGAGGTTAGTCTAAGCCAAATTGCAAACTCTCCAGGGGATAGAAAGAAAGGTGAACTACCTGGTCAACCGGTGCCTAACCCTAGTAGACAACAAAATCAAAGTCAGAGAGGTCAGTATCAAACCGATTCTAATGAAAATCTGACCTATGAAGTCTAGGCAATTACCACTTTAAGGTCTGACAAGCAAGTGGACAATAAAGTCCAACTTCCTGAATATGAAAAAGAAAATAAAAATGAATCCGATAAGAACCCTATTCAGAAGAGAGGTAAAGAACAGGATAAATCAGAAAAAAAGGAAGAACCCATAGAAACATACAAACCTAAGGTTCTCTTTCCCAGTAGACTTCGGGACTCCAAGAACTTTGATGAAATAATGGAAGTCTTTAAAACTGTTCAAATAAATATACCTTTCCTCGATGCCATACGACAAATTTCCTCCTATACAAAATTCTTGAAAGACCTCACCACGGTCAAAAGAAAAACCAGCATTCCTAGGCAAGCTGTTATGGCTGCACAAGCCTAATCTCTCATTCAACAATAGATTGCCTCGAAATTCAAAGACCCTGGTTGCCCAACCATTGAAATAAAAATAGGAGAGACGATCATCCAGAGAGCTCTATTAGATTTAGGAGCCAGTGTAAACCTACTTCCCTACTATGTGTACCAAAAATTAGGTTTGGGGGAATTAAAGCCTACAAATATTACCCTTTCCTTATATAGCAGATAGGACAGTGAAGTACCCCAAGGGGATTGTAGAGGATGTAATAGTGAAAGTAAATGAGTTTTACTATCCTGTGGACTTCGTTATCCTTGAGACTGAACCTGCAATACATCCAGATAGTCACACACCTATAATTTTAGGTGGACCTTTCTTAGCCACAGCAAATGCTGTGATCAACTGTCGAAATGGGATGCTGAAGTTATCTTTTGGCAACATGAAAGTCGAACTTAATGTCTTCAACATAAGTAAACAACCACCAGACGACAAAGAAATCAATGAAGTTGACATGATTGAAAGTCTGGTTCAGGAGACTTTCATACAAACTTATAATAAGGATCCTTTAGAAGCTTACCTTGCCCATTCCGAGGAAGGGGTCAAGCATGCGCCCCTTAGTTCTGTTCCCCTTATGAGTATAGATCGTCATCAGCCGACTATTCTTCATCGGACTCTTCCAAAACCATTCTTAGATAATGGTTGAAAAAAAAGGAGGATTTACATTTTGTCCGGCTGAAGACATAAAACTTTGCGCTCTTGGGAGGCAACCCAACATGTAATTTCCAAAAAAAAAATCAATACATTACTAACATGCAGGTTTGGGGGTTTTTGGCCCCAATTATCACTTTATCCACCCATATCAGGTAACTTCTCCTATGTCCTATCACTGCTTTAAATCTTCTTTAACATTGAGGACAATGTTAGATTTAGGTATGGGGGTGAGAATATTTTTGATTTTTTTATGCAATTAAAAAAAATTTTAAAAAAAAGGATTTCAAATTTTTAACTCAAACTTTAATCTTTTTGGCTGTACAAACTAGGAATTGTTTTGACAATAGCTTTGAGTTAAGGAATATGATAACAGTTATAGTTTGAGTTTTCGTCCCACCTATCTTCTGCTAACATGATACAAGATGATTTAGCACCTACACGTAAGCACATGAATAGTGGGGTATGCAAACTTGCAACTAATATGAATACTTTTAATCTTTGGAATAATTTAAAGTTATATGTGTGATGAACACCCTAATCAAAAAAAAAAGATAAAATAAAATAAAATAATGAGTTTAATTTAAGTCTTCTCACTGAGTAACCGGGCCTCTTGCTTGGCAAGCAGCGAGTGTTCGTGTAAAAAGGTGAGGATGATTGAGATTAAACTCTGAGTGACTAATTTGGCCTTGAAGCCTAGTTAACTTGAGTTATTAAGCCTGTTAGGGTGTCTCTACACCTAGTGCCCTGAGCCATCTGGATCGGGAGTCATGGGCCTAACACTCGCTACATGGGTTAGCTAGAAAGTTTAATAAGGCTAGATATTGCACAAGTCATTCTTCTTAGCATTCAGTCTGATAAAAAAAAAATATAAATAAATAAATAAATTCGGGGTGTTCATTACCATTTAACTCTAGAAAGTCTTGAAAATTGGAGTGATCATGTTGGAAGTAAGTGAAAGCCACTCATTTATATGATACTATCTTGTACCTCACTACATTCTTGACTTGTTAGCAGATAGATGGGGTGTAATGAAACTTGAGTTAGAGTCTGTTTAAATATGATAGCAACAAGTCTCTATTGTCCTTGCAATTCTAGTTTCATACAGTAATACCTGTTGAAATTTCGAGTTAAAAATTGGAAATTTCTGACTGATGAAGTTTGTGGGTAACTTCACTGCAAACCCTCACGAGACAACACTCGTCCACTAGGGTAACCTAGGGGTTTAAAGGCTTGTTGCACGTGCTAAGTGCAATCGTGATTCCCTACGAAAATGGGTACATATCTTAGTTTTGTATATTTAGTTTAAAAAAAATTAAAAAAAAATAGAGTCATAAGTTAGACTACATCTTTTTGTGCCCTCATTTTATCGTTTGCTTGTTGATTGCTAGAGACTAGCAATAAGCTAGTTGGGGGGTGTGATGAGAGCACAAAAGTGCGACCTACATGTCACTAAAATTAGTGTTGTTGCTAACCGATAATGATAAATTCACTGGATTAATATTATATTTGGGTTTGACACAGATTATCATAAATTAGAGATAAAATGCACATTGAGTACAAATTTGACTTCAGAAGGATCCCGTCCCAGATCCGACCTGGTTGAAGATCGGGTCGGGTCCGAGTCAGGTTCGGGTCCGAATCGGGTCTATTTTGTTTGTGTTTTTTTGGGAAAGAATTTTGGGGCAAATCTAATTTGGCCATATCATAACTATGAGGTGCTGGGTGACCCATGACTTGAAAGACTTGCAATTGATCTCCAGTCAGAACAGATGACCCGTGACGAACCAAGTCCATCCATCTACAAGCCAAATTTCATATCACACTATTTTTTATCTATATGACTAATTGGATGAAACTTGGTGTCTCCCAGCTCCCCTCTCAGGAGGGCAAATAAAATCCCAAACCTTCTTCCAAATTCCAATTCCATTGCAGAAACTGGCACATGACCCATAAGCAGTCCGCGTCCATCTCCACGCTCCCAGCCGTTCCGTGCATTCATTCCTCCCAAAAGTCACGCGTCTGCAGCTCCTCCCTCTTCCGTGTGGACCCGGACGACCGTCTCCTCCAGTGATCCCGCGATGCATCGTCAACGAACCGAAGCCAATCTTCCATTCCCGATTTTAATCCATGATCCCAGCACCAAGCCGTCCACATCTCCAGCCTCCGACACCGCGTCCGTGATCCACGCCTCCTCCCAGGCGCCCGTTTGAATGCAGTCCAGCCGTTCGTCCGCCTCCCAGCTTCTCCAAGAGATCCCGCGGCCAGCCAACCTCCCAGCGGTCCCACGGCGCCATCCACGGATCTGCTCCTCCCAGCACCGATTCCGGCCGCCCGTTTCAAAGATCCACAGCTTCATCCCGTGCGGAAACAAGGGAGAAGAAAGGATCCCACGCCCGGATCCAAGCCGTGACCGCCTCCTCCAAGTGATCCTGCATCCGTCCATCTTCCACGGCGTCCTTCCGTCGATCCCGCGGCCAGCCTTCCGTTTCTTCTTCAGCCAGCGAATCCCATTTGCAGCATCCCTTCCGCCCGTGATTCTCCCCCAAATCCCAGCGCCCGAGCTTCCGGATCCCCAGCAATCACGCATCCTCTCCCTCTCGATGCTTCAAGGATGGATCTATAAAAGGGGGGAGGAGCTCACGTCCAAGGGGAGGCCAAGGAGACAGGGGTTCTCGGCTCGGTTGGAGGAAGAAGAAAGGCTCTGTTGTCAAAAGAAAAGGGAAGAAACAGAGCATGGCTCTGTTTCGTTTGAAAGGAAGAATAAAAAATTAGGAAAAAAAAAGAAAGGGGGAGATTTCTATTTGATTTTCTTTTAATCCTTGTTTTCTTTTTTTTTATTTGCAGAAGAAAAGAAGCATTAGGCTTCATCTTCAATATTTTTTACTTCTGTAATCATTTCTTGTTATGAAATTTTTAATTTTTATTTTATGAAATCCATGTCTAAGATTCAGTTTAATTTCTGCAATTTATTTTATGCACTTTGGAATTCTTAGTTTTAAGATAACTCTAAAATTTTTCTTTGCTATTCGATCTGCAATTTTTCTTTATATTATGTCTTCAGGAATCAATCCCTACTCTGCATTAGAATTCAATTGCAAGTTTTCTTTCTCTCCTTTGTTTATTTTCAAATAGAAAACATTCTCTGATAGACTAGAGAATCATTCCACATCCCCGAAGTAATGTTTTCTTTTATCATTCAAAAATCGATTTCGAATCCGAGTGAACGTTTTTATTTTTAAGCAACTCCAATCGCCTCCCTGTGGATCGATCTCTTACGACCACTATTCTTCGAGTAGAACAGGTAAGAGTAAATTAAATTTAAACTTTTTTTGTCGGTTCTAACAACGATCTGTTTAGCATATTTTTAGTTAAACAGGAATCGCACAACACCTCGCATCAAGGCTGCTTCGCTTAGTTGTTTGGGCAAGCTTGGACCAATATTTTAGGCACGGCAAGTTGGGCAAGGATGAGAAAATTGGCACGTTTTGTAAATGGGCCGGGCTTGGGCCAGGGATTAAAGCTCGACCTAAGTTCTTTCATTTTTCATGTGTTGTTCATTTATGTTTGACATATTTGTATATTTAATTTGCAATTGTTGTTGATATGAGAACATAATGGGACAAGAATATTGTCGGTTGTTGATATACTATAGAAAAAATATAAATATTGGAATCCAATTCCATATTATAGTCCATATAATCATAAAATCCTTTATATAATCAAATATTGGATATTCCTAATATCAAGGAACGTGTATATCTAGCTATCCCAAAAATTATGGAATTTGAATTATATTGGATTATACTTATATATTCATATATATACTCCATAAATACAGTAAAGCACATCAAGTCATTCTTCCTAACTAATTTTCTATCTCCTCAAATCATTATAAGTGCATGATATAAATTCTAAATCTTATATAGTATCATCGATTAAATGCATTTTCTCCCTACAAGTGCTGATTAGAACTCCTCATAGCACCCTGGCATATGTTTGCCTGATTCACCTCCTCTCTTTCTACATTACCCTCTTTCTATGTGTGCAATCTCTCTCTCTCTTACGTAAAAATATATATTAATCTCTCTCTCTCTTCTTTTTTTTCTATTATCTAAGGATTTTTTTTTTGATTTAGAAAATCTTAAAATTGGTAACCTATTAAACGGTTTAATGTAATTTCTCTGCTTTACCCCTCTTTAAATGAATGAGAAACTTGAAATAAAAAAATGAAGCAAATTTCAATTTATATTTATAGATGCCATACAAGCTATATACAACAACAAGAGCAGCAACAACAACTGAAACAATGACGATGATAATAGTGGTAAATCATCGACATCATCCTATAACTCGTGAATGATGGGTAGATCATTGAACGATTTTTTGATTTGAAAAATTCTTAATCTGTAACCTATTAAACCAATTAATGCATAAATTCTCTTCTTTACCCTGTTTGTATGAATGGAGCAATTTGAAACAAAAAAATGCATCAAAATGAATCTCAATTTATATTTATATAGGTCATTCAAGCTATTTATGATGGTATTAAGAACTACAACAACAATGATAGCCAACAACAATAACGATGGCCTCCTTCTCGTCCTCCCCCGCTTCATCCTCCTTCTCGTCCCCCTCTTCGACGGCCTCGTTCTCCTCCTCCCCCTTTTCCCCCGAAGCGGATTGTGTCGCTGAAGAGATGGCTCTCCTCTCTCACCTCAAGCCCTTGGGAGCGCTCGACGGATCGAAGGAGAAAAACCAAATTTTCGCGACTTTTAACTCCAATCCCTCCTTGGATCCGATACTAGGGGCTAGATGGATCAATCCGTGACTCTTTCCATTGATGCATGGCACTGGCTCCATTTCCCAGCGAACTAGGGTTATTCCAGCTCTTGTTGACCTTCGACTCACGGCACGACCTCCAAGCAGTCGGCTCCTAGCGGATCTCCCCCCTCTGCTCAAGGGGTAAGCGTCTCAATCCGATTGGGCTCTATTTTTCTTCTTCTTGATTTAAGAATGCGAAGAAAGGTTCGTTGCTGTCTGATTTATTGGATTGTTGGCAGCTTGGGAACGTCCTTGTTCACCAATACCACCATATCCTTCACCAGTCTCCAGAGCTCATCTACCGCTTCTACCTGGGGAACAGTAAGCTCGGCCAGCCAAAGGCTCAGGGTTCATGAGTTCGATCACCACCATGCAAGTAAGCTTGTCCTTGTTTCTTGCAGGAATTTAACATCTTTGAATTTCATTGATGAGAGAAAGTAGAGAAAAATAAGAAAAAAATGAAGATTGATCGTGCTTGATGGCAATTCTTGCTTCGGGTTTTTCTTTTCTGATTTAATTGGTTTTTCTGTTGCATGGTTGGATTGATGGGAAGGCGATCAACGAGAAGATACTGTCTATGGACTATAGAGAGTTCGGGGCGGAGATAAAGGTGGTGGATGCTCAGGAACCGCTTGATAGTGGGGTGCTCGTCCTCATAACTGGGTACCTCATAGGGAAGGAAAACATCAGGAGAAGCTTCATTCAGTCTTTCTTCCTTGCCACCCAGGATAAAGGTGGTAATGTATTGAATGATATATTTAGATTTGTGGAAGAGGCTGATGAGCAACGGGGGACCTCTGGGTTGGTGAACGGCACTGGTGTGACTCTACTTGAGATTCTTCTTTGGATTACATTGGGTTTCATTGTGAAATTTCTTCTACAATATTTAACTATCATGTTCTTTGGATAAATTGTAATGAATTCTTTCTTTGTTTCTTTTTTTTTTTCTGGTTCTCTGTCAGTATCAAGTTTTAGTTCTGGAATGGAAACAAAGGATGCTTCTTGAAACAGAAATAGAGTTTTAATTTTTTTAAATACTTTTTTTGCAAAAAAATTAACTCTAACGACGCTTATAAGCATCGGCCTATCTTCGGTTTTCGCCGATGCTTACTAGTGCCGATGGACTCCAAAATATGCCGATCCCTATAACCGTCGGCAAAGCTTCAATTTTTACCGATGCTTTTTAAAAGCGTTGGCAAAAAACGTTTCTACTCCCACCTACACAATGCTTTTGAAAGCATCAGCGCCAAATTTTTTGACGCATATAAGCATCGGTACAAGCTCTAAAAAGTACCAGAACAGACTATTTTTTTGTATTTAAAATATTTTAAATATTTTGATATCTAAAAAAAAATGGTAAGAAAGTCTGAGATCTAATCCTAAGCCCAAAACCCACCTGGGGTTGAGCCGAAATATAGGATTGAAATCTGGGCCGGGCTAAGGGCCCGAGTCTAAGTAAATTGTATTGATCTTTGGGCAAAACCTAGCCTAGCCTATGATAGGTATACTAGCTGTTGTGTCTGACAAACATTAACACATATTTCTATTAGCTCTTATCTCTCCACAATCATTTGAATTCATTTCTATACTTGTTGAATTATTTTTTCTATATTTGTATTAGGCAACCGAGTCGAATATGCACACTCTCATCTCTCCAAAAAAAGGATTAATTACCAAATCAATAAGCCTTGCAATAATAGACGATCATTGGGATACATTTTTATGTTTGTACCATCTATAATCATGGACAAATATTGGAATCCAAATCCATATTATACTCCATATAATCATAAAATCTCTTACTATTGACATCCATTATTGTACATACTATACAGATATATCTAATATCAAGGAACATGTAAATCTAGCTTTCCAAAAAATTATGGAATTTCAATTAAATTAGATTATACTTATATATATATATATACACACACACACTCTGCAAATACAATAAAGCACATCAAGTCATTCTTTCTAACTAATTGTCCATCTCCTCAAATCATTATATGTGCAGGATTCAAATTCTAAATCCTATATAATATGGTCAATTAAATGCTTTTTCTCCCTACGAGTGCTGATTAGAACTCCTCATAGCACCCTGGCATACGTTTGCCTGATTCACCTCTTCTCTTTCCCCATTACCCCCTTTCTATGTGTGCAATCTCTCTCTCCCTCTTACATAAAAACACATATTAATTTCTCTCTCTCTCTTCTTTTCTTCTATTATCTACGGATTTTTTTTGATTTAGAAAATCTTAAAATTGGCAACCTATTATACGGTTTAATATAAATTTTCTGCTTTATCCCTCTTTAAATGAAGGGGGAACTTGAAATAAAAAAATGAAGCAAATTCCAATTTATATTTATAGATACCATACAAGATATATACAGCAACAAGATCAGCAACATCAACTGAAACAATGACGATGATGATAGCGATAAATCATCGACATCATCCTATTGCTCATGAACAACGGGCAGATCATTAAAGGATTTTCAGATTTGAAAAATTCTTAATCGATAACCTATTAAACTAATTAATGTGCAAATTCTATTCTTTACCCCTGTTTATATGAATGGACGAATTTGAAACAAAAAAAGTGCATCAAAAATAATCCCAATTTATATTTATAAAAGTCATTCAAGCTATTTAAGATAGCAGTAAAAATTGCAGCAACAACAACAATAATAGCCAACAACAATAACGATGGTGATGATGATAATAATTAAGGCGATACTGATTATCATCATCATCATATGAAACACAAGTTGTGGGTACATCAATAATAAGCCATGTTTATATCATCAGCAATGTTTTTTGCATCCATGGAGATTCCGGCCAATCCGCTTCTAGCAAACCCAGCAAAGTATAGCCCATTTTCTCCCTTCCAGTGGTTTGGAAATTTTGCTATGGGAAACCCATCTAGGCCAACGAGACCAAAATCATCCTACATCCATATATTAGTTTTGTGAACTATAGCCCAAGTAAGTTAAATGAAAAGAATTACATCCAATGATAAAAAATCAATTGACAATTTCCTTATACCTTTAACCATTTTTTTACTTTGCTTTGATAGCCGGTTGCAAAAACTATTGCATCGAACTGATATGACTTGTCATCGGTAAAAAGTACCTCATTGCCTTGTATTCTCGATGGCCCTTTGACAACCTATTCAATAAACACATGCAAAACAAACGTCATCAAAATCAGGCACATGCGAATTACTTGGCCTATCTCTTGCGTGATATTATGAAGAAATTAATTGAAAGTAAAAGAGCATAAATAATTTGGGATTTTGGCTCGTCAAAAAAAGTAAAATAGTTACCTGAATCTCACCGCTCTTGATCTTTGCTATAGTACCAACATCAATAACTGATGATCTACCGGTCGCAATCTTAAGAGAGAGAGGGCCTAGTTTTGGCCTTGTAATCCCATACTTGGACAAATCTCCGTATTTGAGATTGCTAAGCATAAGAAGTAAGGTGTCCACCAAACGAACGTTGAGGTATTTTACTAAAACCATCCCCATGTATATCAACTCCTTGGTCATCACATGGAACTGTTACAAGAGCCCAAAAGCAAAATTACATCTACTAGACAAATATGTTCTAACTAATAAAATACAACACCTATGGATTATCCTTAGTTGCACCGTACTTTTATAAGGGGCATATGGTGTTTAAAAATATAGCAAATCCAACCTGTTGTGTATTTCTAGCATGATATTGATTATATTTGCAAGTATGAAATATTGGATACAACTACTTATATAAAACATACAAACCCCTATAAAACTAATTGTAATACTAATATCAAGCATGTTTCAAGGTAAATCTAGTTACCGGGCTTTGGATGGTGATGGCGGTTTTTGCTCCAAAGTTTGAGAGATCATAAGCAATCTCCATGCCTGAGTTACCGCTTCCAACAACCAGAACATTTTTGCCAGCGTAAGCAGCCCCCGACTTGTAAAAAGAAGAGTGGACGACCTCCCCAGAGAAGGTCTTCAAACCCGGGATATCTGGTATCATCCCTTCATCGTTCTCTCCAGTGGCCACGACCAGAAACTTTGCCGTGTACTCTTTGACCTCCCCCGTGACCTTGTCACAAGCCATTATGCTCCATGTTCCTTTGTATTTGTCATAATTAGCAGAATCAACAACAGTGCAATAAACAATATTCGGCTTGAAACGTGCTTGATAGTTATCCAAGTACTGGATGAATTGATCCTTGGGTATGAAGGTTGGGAACGTGCTAGGGTAAGGCATGTGCGGCAGCTCACAAAATTGCTTGGCAAGGTGAAGCTTCAGACGATCATATGCCCTCCTCCTCCAAAGAGAAGCACTGCAATCCTCTTTCTCTAGTATGATGTTTGGAATGGAAAACATGTTTAGGCATGCAGCAGTGGCAAGGCCTGATGGACCAGCTCCCACGATCAGCACCTCCTTCTTCATTGTAACCTTGATGAGATCAAAGGCTTCAAATTGGCTATAAGGATGGTATCGCGAATGTCACCCTAAATTATCCCACTTGCCGACCCCATTGCATCCTCCTGCTTATATACATGCACCAATATCCCTTTTTGTTTTTGAAATAGTTTAATATTTGCTATTATTTCACTAAATCTAGCAATGACCATGGTCAATATCCATCTCTATCTTGTATATGGATAAGATTTGCAATAAATTCACCAAAATTAGCAAAAGCAGAACTTTCTATTTTTTAATCTTCAAAATGGCCATATCCCTTTTAAAAAAAAGGAAGGGAGACACACCTGCACTATAAATACTTAATCGAATAAGAAACTCTGGTTGCTAAGTAAATAGATGATTGAAATAAACCGTAGATGCAAAACCTTGAAATATGCTTGATAATTACCAAATTCCATTATATGTTGCTTATAATTTCTGTTTAATCTGAAAGGAAGATTAGAAGCTGTCTAATCTAGGAGAGAATTTCAGAAATTTTTTTAACCTGATAAATCTCTGTGCAATTAGATTTAAGAAGCTACTAAATCTCACTTAATTCTAAGTCTAATAGGGTCAAATTGTTGTGTGGTGTTGGTTGTGGTCATCTGTGTCTAGCCCTTCTCTTCTCTTATGATTTTGTTTATTTTAGGAGTCAAATCTAATGAATTGTTGATAATGTATGCATGGTAGAAGGTCATTAAGGGATAAGTTAACCCCATTTGATCCTGAGATTGACAGAACTTTTCATCACAACCTGCGAACTGTAAACCAACTGTGAATCTCTACAATGGGTGAACATATCAGAACTTTGAATGAGTTGTTTGCACCCGCATCTGCTAGTCCCCCTACTTGCATAGTATTACCAATTAATAATGCAGCCCAATTCGAGATTCGAGCTGCAACAATAAACATGTTACCCAAGTTTCATGGGTTCGAGAGTGAACAACCCTACATTCATCTAAACAAATTTTTGACAATCTGTCAAACATTTAGAAATCAAAACTTAGATGAAGAGGGTATTAAATTAAGGTTGTTTTCCATGACTTTAGAGGATCGTGCCGCTGCATGACTGTATTCTCTTGCTTCTAATTCCATCACATCATGGGAACAACTATCTAGGAAGTTCATGGCTAAGTTCTATCCCATGGTAAAAACTAAAAAAATTAAGGATGCCATCAGAACTTTTAGAAAAAAATCTGAAGAGAAATTTTCCCAACTTTGGAAAAGATTCCATGATCTTTTGGTCAAGTGCCCGCACCATGGGCTTGATAAGGCTGATCTGGTCCACTTCTTTTATAAAGGACTAACTCCGGCACATAGAAATATGATTGAGTCCATGCACAAGGGTAGGTTCATGAACCAAACCCCAGATCAAGCCTATGAATTTCTTGTTGACTTAGCTGAAAATGCCCAAAATTGGAGTAGCTATCGTGAAGAAGTAAATAGAGATGAGTTCGGGTCTAGAGAACCAAGTACCTACGGAATGAAAACAGATTTAGAACTCAAAAATGTCATGTCCAATCTGGTGACTGGAATGAACAACTTAAGTAAAAAGTTTGATGCTTTCACTGTTTCCACTAGTTCGAGTTAATACAAAGAGTCAAATCCCGTCATGAAAGTGGATCACGAGTCATATAGTTTGTGTGTCTTGTGTAACAGTCTGGAGCATCTAGTGGAGTGCTGCCCTAATCTGCCCACCATAAAGGCCGAGCAAGCAAATGCTCTAAATTCATATAGTGCCTTTAAGAAGCCCACTCCCAACTCGTTCAGCCCAGTTTACCATCCTGATAATAGGTTCCACCCAAATTTCTCATATAAGCAGAATGAACCTATTCAGCATCAAGGTGGTCCATCAGGTTTTCAGAACAACTTTCCCAGGATAGGTCCATCACAAATGAACCAACCATTGGTTCCATCTGTACCTCCTTATAATGCCCCTATCCCACAGCAACCTTCACAATTCGAAACCATGATGGCTAATATGATGAAACAACAACAAGATTTTATCAAGCAACAACAACAGACCAATACAGCCCAAGCCCAGACTAACCAATTCCATGCGCAAGCGATTGCAAAACTTGAGGTTAGTCTAAGCCAAATTGCAAACTCTCCAGGGGATAGAAAGAAAGGTGAACTACCTGGTCAACCGGTGCCTAACCCTAGTAGACAACAAAATCAAAGTCAGAGAGGTCAGTATCAAACCGATTCTAATGAAAATCCGACCTATGAAGTCTAGGCAATTACCACTTTAAGGTCTGACAAGCAAGTGGACAATAAAGTCCAACTTCCTGAATATGAAAAAGAAAATAAAAATGAATCCGATAAGAACCCTATTCAGAAGAGAGGTAAAGAACAGGATAAATCAGAAAAAAAGGAAGAACCCATAGAAACATACAAACCTAAGGTTCTCTTTCCCAGTAGACTTCGGGACTCCAAGAACTTTGATGAAATAATGGAAGTCTTTAAAACTGTTCAAATAAATATACCTTTCCTCGATGCCATACGACAAATTTCCTCCTATACAAAATTCTTGAAAGACCTCACCACGGTCAAAAGAAAAACCAGCATTCCTAGGCAAGCTGTTATGGCTGCACAAGCCTAATCTCTCATTCAACAATAGATTGCCCCGAAATTCAAAGACCCTGGTTGCCCAACCATTGAAATAAAAATAGGAGAGACGATCATCCAGAGAGCTCTATTAGATTTAGGAGCCAGTGTAAACCTACTTCCCTACTATGTGTACCAAAAATTAGGTTTGGGGGAATTAAAGCCTACAAATATTACCCTTTCCTTATATAGCAGATAGGACAGTGAAGTACCCCAAGGGGATTGTAGAGGATGTAATAGTGAAAGTAAATGAGTTTTACTATCCTGTGGACTTCGTTATCCTTGAGACTGAACCTGCAATACATCCAGATAGTCACACACCTATAATTTTAGGTGGACCTTTCTTAGCCACAGCAAATGCTGTGATCAACTGTCGAAATGGGATGCTGAAGTTATCTTTTGGCAACATGAAAGTCGAACTTAATGTCTTCAACATAAGTAAACAACCACCAGACGACAAAGAAATCAATGAAGTTGACATGATTGAAAGTCTGGTTCAGGAGACTTTCATACAAACTTATAATAAGGATCCTTTAGAAGCTTACCTTGCCCATTCCGAGGAAGGGGTCAAGCATGCGCCCCTTAGTTCTGTTCCCCTTATGAGTATAGATCGTCATCAGCCGACTATTCTTCATCGGACTCTTCCAAAACCATTCTTAGATAATGGTTGAAAAAAAAGGAGGATTTACATTTTGTCCGGCTGAAGACATAAAACTTTGCGCTCTTGGGAGGCAACCCAACATGTAATTTCCAAAAAAAAAAATCAATACATTACTAACATGCAGGTTTGGGGGTTTTTGGCCCCAATTATCACTTTATCCACCCATATCAGGTAACTTCTCCTATGTCCTATCACTGCTTTAAATCTTCTTTAACATTGAGGACAATGTTAGATTTAGGTATGGGGGTGAGAATATTTTTGATTTTTTTATGCAATTAAAAAAAATTTTAAAAAAAAGGATTTCAAATTTTTAACTCAAACTTTAATCTTTTTGGCTGTACAAACTAGGAATTGTTTTGACAATAGCTTTGAGTTAAGGAATATGATAACAGTTATAGTTTGAGTTTTCGTCCCACCTATCTTCTGCTAACATGATACAAGATGATTTAGCACCTACACGTAAGCACATGAATAGTGGGGTATGCAAACTTGCAACTAATATGAATACTTTTAATCTTTGGAATAATTTAAAGTTATATGTGTGATGAACACCCTAATCAAAAAAAAAAGATAAAATAAAATAAAATAATGAGTTTAATTTAAGTCTTCTCACTGAGTAACCGGGCCTCTTGCTTGGCAAGCAGCGAGTGTTCGTGTAAAAAGGTGAGGATGATTGAGATTAAACTCTGAGTGACTAATTTGGCCTTGAAGCCTAGTTAACTTGAGTTATTAAGCCTGTTAGGGTGTCTCTACACCTAGTGCCCTGAGCCATCTGGATCGGGAGTCATGGGCCTAACACTCGCTACATGGGTTAGCTAGAAAGTTTAATAAGGCTAGATATTGCACAAGTCATTCTTCTTAGCATTCAGTCTGATAAAAAAAAATATAAATAAATAAATAAATTCGGGGTGTTCATTACCATTTAACTCTAGAAAGTCTTGAAAATTGGAGTGATCATGTTGGAAGTAAGTGAAAGCCACTCATTTATATGATACTATCTTGTACCTCACTACATTCTTGACTTGTTAGCAGATAGATGGGGTGTAATGAAACTTGAGTTAGAGTCTGTTTAAATATGATAGCAACAAGTCTCTATTGTCCTTGCAATTCTAGTTTCATACAGTAATACCTGTTCAAATTTCGAGTTAAAAATTGGAAATTTCTGACTGATGAAGTTTGTGGGTAACTTCACTGCAAACCCTCACGAGACAACACTCGTCCACTAGGGTAACCTAGGGGTTTAAAGGCTTGTTGCACGTGCTAAGTGCAATCGTGATTCCCTACGAAAATGGGTACATATCTTAGTTTTGTATATTTAGTTTAAAAAAAATTAAAAAAAAATAGAGTCATAAGTTAGACTACATCTTTTTGTGCCCTCATTTTATCGTTTGCTTGTTGATTGCTAGAGACTAGCAATAAGCTAGTTGGGGGGTGTGATGAGAGCACAAAAGTGCGACCTACATGTCACTAAAATTAGTGTTGTTGCTAACCGATAATGATAAATTCACTGGATTAATATTATATTTGGGTTTGACACAGATTATCATAAATTAGAGATAAAATGCACATTGAGTACAAATTTGACTTCAGAAGGATCCCGTCCCAGATCCGACCTGGTTGAAGATCGGGTCGGGTCCGAGTCAGGTTCGGGTCCGAATCGGGTCTATTTTGTTTGTGTTTTTTTTGGGAAAGAATTTTGGGGCAAATCTAATTTGGCCATATCATAACTATGAGGTGCTGGGTGACCCATGACTTGAAAGACTTGCAATTGATCTCCAGTCAGAACAGATGACCCGTGACGAACCAAGTCCATCCATCTACAAGCCAAATTTCATATCACACTATTTTTTATCTATATGACTAATTGGATGAAACTTGGTGTCTCCCAGCTCCCCTCTCAGGAGGGCAAATAAAATCCCAAACCTTCTTCCAAATTCCAATTCCATTGCAGAAACTGGCACATGACCCATAAGCAGTCCGCGTCCATCTCCACGCTCCCAGCCGTTCCGTGCATTCATTCCTCCCAAAAGTCACGCGTCTGCAGCTCCTCCCTCTTCCGTGTGGACCCGGACGACCGTCTCCTCCAGTGATCCCGCGATGCATCGTCAACGAACCGAAGCCAATCTTCCATTCCCGATTTTAATCCATGATCCCAGCACCAAGCCGTCCACATCTCCAGCCTCCGACACCGCGTCCGTGATCCACGCCTCCTCCCAGGCGCCCGTTTGAATGCAGTCCAGCCGTTCGTCCGCCTCCCAGCTTCTCCAAGAGATCCCGCGGCCAGCCAACCTCCCAGCGGTCCCACGGCGCCATCCACGGATCCGCTCCTCCCAGCACCGATTCCGGCCGCCCGTTTCAAAGATCCACAGCTTCATCCCGTGCGGAAACAAGGGAGAAGAAAGGATCCCACGCCCGGATCCAAGCCGTGACCGCCTCCTCCAAGTGATCCTGCATCCGTCCATCTTCCACGGCGTCCTTCCGTCGATCTCGCGGCCAGCCTTCCGTTTCTTCTTCAGCCAGCGAATCCCATTTGCAGCATCCCTTCCGCCCGTGATTCTCCCCCAAATCCCAGCGCCCGAGCTTCCGGATCCCCAGCAATCACGCATCCTCTCCCTCTCGATGCTTCAAGGATGGATCTATAAAAGGGGGGAGGAGCTCACGTCCAAGGGGAGGCCAAGGAGACAGGGGTTCTCGGCTCGGTTGGAGGAAGAAGAAAGGCTCTGTTGTCAAAAGAAAAGGGAAGAAACAGAGCATGGCTCTGTTTCGTTTGAAAGGAAGAATAAAAAATTAGGAAAAAAAAAAGAAAGGGGAGATTTCTATTTGATTTTCTTTTAGTCCTTATTTTCTTTTTTTTTATTTGCAGAAGAAAAGAAGCATTAGGCTTCATCTTCAATATTTTTTACTTCTGTAATCATTTCTTGTTATGAAATTTTTAATTTTTATTTTATGAAATCCATGTCTAAGATTTAGTTTAATTTCTGCAATTTATTTTATGCACTTTGGAATTCTTAGTTTTAAGATAACTCTAAAATTTTTTTTTGCTATTTGATCTGCAATTTTCATTTATATTATGTCTTCAGGAATCAATCCTTACTCTGCATTAGAATTCAATTGCAAGTTTTCTTTCTCTCCTTTGTTTATTTTCAAATAGAAAACATTCTCTGATAGACTAGAGAATCATTCCACATCCCCGAAGTAATGTTTTCTTTTATCATTCAAAAATCGATTTCGAATCCGAGTGAACGTTTTTATTTTTAAGCAACTCCAATCGCCTCCCTATGGATCGACCTCTTACGACCACTATTCTTCGAGTAGAACAGGTAAGAGTAAATTAAATTTAAACTTTGTTTGTCGGTTCTAACAACGATCTGTTTAGCATATATTTAGTTAAACAGGAATCGCACAACACCTCGCATCAAGGCTGCTTCGCTTAGCTGTTTGGGCAAGCTTGGACCAATATTTTAGGCACGGCAAGTTGGGCAAGGATGAGAAAATTGGCACGTTTTGTAAATGGGCCGGGCTTGGGCCAGGGATTAAAGCTCGACCTAAGTTCTTTCATTTTTCATGTGTTGTTCATTTATGTTTGACATATTTGTATATTTAATTTGCAATTGTTGTTGATATGAGAACATAATGGGACAAGAATATTGTCGGTTGCTGATATACTATAGAAAAAAAATAAATATTGGAATCCAATTCCATATTATAGTCCATATAATCATAAAATCCTTTATATAATCAAATATTGGATATTCCTAATATCAAGGAACGTGTATATCTAGCTATCCCAAAAATTATGGAATTTGAATTATATTGGATTATACTTATATATTCATATATATACTCCATAAATACAGTAAAGCACATCAAGTCATTCTTCCTAACTAATTTTCTATCTCCTCAAATCATTATAAGTGCATGATTTAAATTCTAAATCTTATATAATATCATCGATTAAATGCCTTTTCTCCCTACAAGTGCTGATTAGAACTCCTCATAGCAACCTGGCATATGTTTGCCTGATTCACCACCTCTCTTTCTACATTACCCTCTTTCTATGTGTGCAATCTCTCTCTCTCTCTCTCTCTTACGTAAAAATACATATTAATCTCTCTCTCTCTCTTCTTTTTCTTCTATTATCTAAGGATTTTTTTTTTTTGATTTAGAAAATCTTAAAATTGGCAACATATTAAACGGTTTAATGTAATTTCTCTGCTTTACCCCTCTTTAAATGAATGGAAAACTTGAAATAAAAAAATGAAGCAAATTCCAATTTATATTTATAGATGCCATACAAGCTATATACAACAACAAGAGCAGTAACAACAACTGAAACAATGACGATGATGATAGTGGTAAATCATCGACATCATCCTATAGCTCATGAAAAATGGGTAGATCATTGAACGATTTTTTGAATTGAAAAATTCTTAATTTGTAACCTATTAAACCAATTAATGCATAAATTCTCTTCTTTACCCTGTTTATATGAATGGAGGAATTTGAAACAAAAAAATGCATCAAAACGAATCTCAATTTAAATTTATATAGGTCATTCAAGCTATTTGTGATAGTATTAAGAACTACAACAACAATAATAGCCAACGACAATAACGACGGTCTCCTTCTCGTCCTC
Organism: Phoenix dactylifera; assembly: GCF_009389715.1. Lineage (NCBI taxonomy): Eukaryota > Viridiplantae > Streptophyta > Magnoliopsida > Arecales > Arecaceae > Phoenix > Phoenix dactylifera. The sequence continues at coordinate 3,201,317 of NC_052401.1, read as the reverse complement.
CCCCGCTTCGTCCTCCCCCGCTTTGTCCTCCTTCTTCTCCCCCTCTTCGACGGCCTCGTTCTCCTCCTCCCCCTTTTCCCCCGAAGCGGATTGTGTCGCTGAAGACATGGCTCTCCTCTCTCACCTCAAGCCCTTGGGAGCGCTCAACGGATCAAAGGAGAAAAACCAAATTTTCGCGTCTTTTCACTCCAATCCCTCCTTGGATCCGATACTAGGGGATGGATGGATCAATCCATGACTCTTTCCATTGATGCATGGTACTCGCTCCATTTCCCAGCGAACAGGGTTATTCCAGCTCTTGTTGACCTTCGACTCACGGCACGACCTCCGAGCAGTCGGCTCCTAGTGGATCTCCCCCATCTGCTCAAGGGGTAAGCGTCTCAATCCGATTGGGCTCTATTTTTCTTCTTCTTGATTTAAGAATGCGAAGAAAGGTTCGTTGCTATCTGATTTATTGGCTTGTTGGTAGCTTGGGAACGTCTTTGTTCACCAATACGACCATATCCTTCACCAGTCTCCAGAGCTCATCTACCGCTTCTACCTGGGGAACAGCAAGCTCGGCCAGCCAAAGGCTCAGGGTTCATGAGTTCGATCCCACCATGCAAGTAAGCTTGTCCTTGTTTCTTGTAGGAATTTACCATCTTTGAGTTTGATTGATGAGAGAAAGTAGAGAAAAATAAGAAAAAAATGAAGACTGATCGTGCTTGATGGCAATTCTTGCTTCAGATTTTTCTTTTCTGATTTAATTGTTTTTTCTGTTGCATGGTTGGATTGATGGGAAGGCGATCAATGAGAAGATACTGTCTATGGACTATAGAGAGTTCGGGTTGGAGATAAAGACAGTGGATGCTCAGGAACCGCTTGATGGTGGGGTGCTCGTCCTCATGACTGGGTACTTCATAGGGAAGGAAAACATCAGGACAAGCTTCATTCAGTCTTTCTTCCTTGCCACCCAGGATAAAGGTGGTAATGCCTTGAATGATATATTTAGATTTGAGGAAGAGGCTGATGAGCAACGGGGGACCTCTGGGTTGGTGAACGGCACTGGTGTGACTCTACTTGAGATTCTTCTTTGGATTACATTGGGTTTCATTGTGGAATTTTTTCTACAATATTTAACTATCATGTTCTTTGGATAAATTGTAATGAATTCTTTCTTTGTTTCTTTATTTTTTTCTGGTTCTCCATCAGTATCAAGTTTTAGTTCTGGAATAGAAACAAAGGATGCTTCTTGAAACAAAAACAGAGTTTTAATTTTTTTAAATAATTTTTTTGCAAAAAAATTAACTCTAACGATGTTTATAAGCATCGGCCTATCATCGGTTTTCGCCGACGCTTACTAGCGTCGATGGACTCCAAAATATGCCGACGCCTATAACCGTCGGCAAAGCTTCAGTTTTTAACGATGCTTTTTTAAAAACGTCAGCAAAAAACGTTTCCACTCCCACCGACACAATGCTTTTGAAAGCATCGGCGCCAAAATTTTTGACGCATATAAGCATCGGTACAGGCTCTAAAAAGCACCAGAAAAGATATTTTTTTATTTAAAATATTTTAAATTTTTTGATATCTAAAAAAAATGGTAAGAAAGTCTGAGATCTAATCCTAAGCCCAAAACCCACCTGGGGTTGAGCCGAAATATAGGATTGAAAGCTGGGCCGGGCTAAGGGCCCAAGTCTAAGTAAATTGTATTAATCTTTGGGCAAAACCTAGCCTAGCCTATGATAGGCCTACTAGCAGTTGTCTCTGACAAACATTCTCACATATCTCTATTAGCTCTTGTCTCTCCACAATCATTTGAATTCATTTCTATACTTGTTGAATTATTTTTCTATATTTGTATTAGGCAACCGAGTCGAATATGCACACTCTCATCTCTCCAAAAAAAGGATTAATTACCAGGTCAATAAGCCCTGCAATAATAGACAATCATTGGGATACATTTTTATGTTCCTACCGTCTATAATCATGGACAAATATTGGAATCCAATTCCATATTATACTCCATATAATCATAAAATCTCTTATTATTGACTTCCATTATTGTACATACTATACAGATATATCTAATATCAAGGAACATGTATATCTAGCTTTCCAAAAATTTATTGAATTTCAATTAAATTAGATTATACTTATATATATATACACACACACACACTCTCTGCAAATACAATAAAGCACATCAAGTCATTCTTACTAACTAATTTGCTGCTATACCCCTCTTTAAATGAATGGGGAACCTGAAATAAAAAAATGAAGCAAATTTTAATTTATATTTATAGATGCCATACAAGCTATATACAGCAACAAGAGCAACAACAACAACAACTAAAACAACGACGATGATGATAGTGATAAATCATCGACATCATCCTATTGCTCATGAACAACGGGCGGATCATTAAAGGATTTTCTGATTTGAAAAATTCTTAATCAGTAACCTATTAAACCAATTAATGCGCAAATTCTATTATTTACCCCAGTTTATATGAATGGACGAATTTGAAACAAAAAAAGTGCATCGAAGCTAATCCCAATTTATATTTACAAAGGTCATTCAAGCTATTTATGATAGCAGTAAGAATTGCAATTACAACAACAATAATAGCCAACAACAATAATGACGGTGATGATAATAATAATTAAGGCGATACTGATTATCATCATCATCATATGAAACACAAGTTGTGGGTACATCAATAATAAGCCATGTTTATATCATCAGCAATGTTTTTTGCATCCATGGTGATTCCGGCCAATCTGCTTCTAGCAAACCCAGCAAAGTATAGCCCATTTTCTCCTTTCCAGTGGTTTGGAAATTTTGCTATGGGAAACCCATCTTGGCCAACGAGACCAAAATCATCCTACATTCATATATTAGTTTTGTGAACTATAGCCCAAGTAAGTTAAATGAAAAGAATTACATCCAATGACTAAAAATTAATTGACAATTTCCTTGTACCTTTAGCCATTTTTTTACTTTGCTTTGATAGCCGGTTGCAAAAACTATTGCATCAAACTGATATGACTTGTCATCGGTAAAAAGTACCTCATTGCCTTGTATGCTCGATGGCCCTTTGACAACCTATTCAATAAACACATACAAAACAAACGTCATCAAAATCAGACACATGCGAATTACTTGGCCTATCTCTTGCATGATATTATGAAGAAATTAACTGAAAGTAAAATAGCATAAATAATTTGGGATTTTGGCTCGTCAAAAAAAATAAAATAGTTACCTGAATCTCACCGCTTTTGATCTTTGCTATAGTACCAACATCAATAACTGATCATCTACCAGTCGCAATCTTAAGAGAGAGAGGGCCTAGTTTTGGCCTTGTAATCCCATATTTGGACAAATCTCCGTATTTGAGATTGCTAAGCATAAGAAGTAAGGTGTCCACCAAACGAACATTGAGGTATTTTACTAAAACCAACCCCATGTATATCAACTCCTTGGTCATCACATGGAACTGTTACAAGAGCCCAAAAGCAAAATTACATCTACTAGACAAATATGTTCTAACTAATAAAATACAACACCTATGGATTATCCTTAGTTACACCGTACTTTTATAAGGGGCATATGGTGTTTAAGAATATAGCAAATCCAACCTGTTGTGTATTTCTAGCATGATGTTGATTATATTTGCAAGTATGAACTATTGGATACAACTACTTTTATAAAACATACAAACCCCTATAAAACTAATTGTAATACTAATGTCGAGCATGTTTCAAGGTAAATCTAGTTACCAGGCTTTGGATGGTGATGGCGGTTTTTGCTCCAAAGTTTAAGAGATCATAAGCAATCTCCATGCCTGAGTTACCGCTTCCAACAACTAGAACATTCTTGCCAGTGTAAGCAGCCCCCGATTTGTAAAAGGAAGAGTGGACGACCTCCCCAGAGAAGGTCTTCAAACCTGGGATATTCGGAATCATCCCTTCTTCATTCTCTCTGGTGGCCACGACTAGAAACTTTGCGGTGTACTCTTTGACCTCCCCTGTGACCTTGTCACAAGCCATTATGCTCCATGTTCCTTTGTATTTGTCATAATTAGCAGAATCAACAACAGTGCAATAAACAATATTCGGCTTGAAACGTGCTTCATATTTATCCAAGTACTGGATGAATTGATCCTTGGGTATGATGTTGGGAACGTGCTAGGGTAAGGCATGTGTGGCAGCTCACAAAATTGCTTGGCAAGTGAAGCTTCAGACGATCATATGCCCTCCTCCTCCAAAGAGAAGCACTGCAATCCTCTTTCTCTAGTATGATGTTTGGAATGGAGAACATGTTTAGGCATGCAGCAGTGGCAAGGCCTGATGGACCAGCACCCACGATCAGCACCTCCTTCTTCATTGCAACCTTGATGAGATCAAAGGCTTCAAATTGGCTATAAGGACGGTATCGTGATTGTCACCCTAAAGGACTATTACCTGCAATTATCCCACTTGCTGATGCCATTACATCCTTCTGCTTATATACATGCACCAATATCCCTTTTTGTTTTTGAAATGGTTTAATATTTGCTATTATTTCACCAAATCTAGTAATGATCTCCCAAATATTACCCTGATGACGTTCTGCTTAAATGTATGCACTAGGTATGACCATGGTCAATATCCATCTCTATCTTGTATATGGATAATATTTGCAATAATTTCACCAAACTTTGTAAAAGCAGAACTTTCTATTTTTTAATCTTCGAAATGGCCATATCCCTTTTTAAAAAAGAAAGGGAGACACACCTGCACTAGAAATACTTAACCGTATTCGAAACTCTAGTTGCTAAGCAAATAAATGATTCAAATAAACCGTAGATGCAAAACCTTGAAATATGCTTGATAATTACCAAATTCCATTATATGTTGCTTATAATTTTTGTTTTTGAATTTTTTTGTTTACTCAAGTTGCAACTGTGCTTTTTTTTTTTGTCTGTCCCTTTAGTAGACAAGGTTTTGCTGTAGAATTTGAAAGCATATATAACTAATCTCTCTCTCTCTCTCTCTCTCTCTCTCTTCTTTTTCTTCTATTGTCTAAGGGTTTTTTTCGATTTAGAAAATCTTAAAATTGGTAACCGATTAAACGGTTTAATATAAATTCTCTGCTTTACCCCTCTTTAAATGAATTGGGAACTTGAAATAAAAAAGTGAAGCAAATTCAAATTTATATTTATAGATGCCATACAAGCTATATACAATTACAAGAGCAGCAACAACAATTGAAACAACGACGATGATGATTGTGCTCAATCATCAACATCATCCTATAGCTCATGAACAATAAGTAGATCATTGAAGGATTTTCTGATTTGAAAATCCTCCAAAGAGACGCACTGCAATCCTCTTTCTCTAGTATGATGTTTGGAATAGAGAACATGCTTAGGCATGCAGCAGTGGCAAGGCCTGATGGACCAGCTCCCACGATCAGCACCTCCTTCTTCATTGTAACCTTGATGAGATCAAAGCGTTCAAGTTGGTTGTAAGGACGGTATCGCGAATGTCACCCCAAAGGACCCGCAATTGCATGGTATGGGAGGGTCATATGTATGCAGATTTATTGCTGTGAGTGCAGAGGCCATTTTCATGTTTCGAGCATATGACGCCCTTACCATTGTGCAAAGGTCTGCCGTTGCTGTCTTGGGTATATTCATAACTTGTTGGAGAATCAGATCTGATGCCGGACACAATCTTCTAAGTCTTAAATCGGGTTAAATGTTATAGAGCAGGCCCGTTCCATGTCTACATGGCCCACTACCACCTCAACTTTTTTTTTTTTGAAAAAAAAAAAGAAACTTGAAGTTTAACCAATTCTTTGTTGTTTTAAAGCCATTTGAAAATCTTGACTATGTGGAATATAGAATTATCTGTGATTCAATATAAACAAAGATTTAGAATATGAATTGAGTGGTCATATAATGGATGCTACTTGTCTTCTTAGTTAGAAATTTTTTTATTCGGTATTCAAATAAAAAACCCATGCTGTTGATCATGATATTTACGCCTTAAACGCACATGAACCAAAATTTAGTAGGTATTGATCCTTTGTACCTACAAATCATGTGCAATTATATACATGTCCTTAAAAGTTTGTTTATTACCAGTTGGTGCATAGGTAAAGTAACTTCTTTTTACCTTTTTTGACAATCTGGTATGATATATATTGTGATCAATTGTATGAACTCTCAATTTTGAATGGCCCATAGCGTTATAGACAATAGATACAAAAGTTTATATGTCGATGAGATTCATAACACTTTATTAAATTAAACACTTTGGGCTACTTCTTTCAAAAACATTGATGAATATGTATAGCTAATTTATCTTTCTTCTATGCTTGATGGAGAATGGCAGGTATTTATATTCATTCTCCATGACATCCTTGCCAACTTTTCGAGAGATTTTCATTAAGGCTCAGCCTTTCTTTTTTAAACCAACAACCTTTCATCTACTCGTAACCATGTTCATCTGGGCTCGGTACTGTCATTAGGAGGATATGTTCAGAAGAAAATTGATGTCAACATATCTAATTGCATATTTCGGTCTTGGTCTCAATTTTGTGCTTGTTTGAGTAGAATTTTAGAAGGCTGACCCTTTTTCCCCAGTATTATTAACCATGGCCCAATGCAAGCCCTACTTCTAAGTTCTATTTTGCTTTGCTCCTTCATATTTTAAATAATTCATACTCGTGTCATCCATATTACACGTGGACAAGTGATATGTATATAGTCTGAAATGATGGACAAGTGATATGATATTACACGTGGACCGGACTCTCGCCAAAAAGAAAAAGAAAGAAAAAAAAATCCCTTTTTAATTCTCAGTCCCTCTCTAAAATACACGATGCATGGTAACATGGTATCTGGTATGGGAAAGGGACCATAAATGAAAGAGCTGGAAAAGAGCCTCGTTTTCTTCTTCTCCAACTCCTTTTTCCTGAGCCGATCCCACCGGATTGAAGACGACTAGGAAAAAAGGCAACGGATTGAAGACCATGGAGTACATTCAGCAGGTATGGCACAGCCCTCTTCTTTTCTTTTCTTTTGTTTTCTCTTTTCCTATCAATTGATATTACCACAGTTGACTGCATAAGATATATGTTTCTTTTAGCTGCTGTAGCGGATAGAGAGCTTGGATGCAATTTTCATATGGTCCTAGAATGCAGGAATCACCATCTCGCACCTTACCTATAAGCTCATCTCCCATCAAGAACTTAAGCTCTAGATGCAATTTTGAAGCTATAGTCCTAATACCATAAAACAGAGGACCTAACTAAAGAGAAACAAGCTGTCTGTCTTGATGCAATACATTCAGTTGGAATTTAGCTTCCACCTTGACGTTGTGTCAGTGGATATTGAAAAATCAATCAACATTGAAGGATAAAAAGTTTTTAACTATTATATTTGTTCCATACTTCTATAGTACTGTCACGCCCCGAGCCCGAGGCGCGGCAGACGCCGCACGCCCGCACGGCGGGCCGCGCAGGCGTGCAAGGCAACGGATTACATCAAAGCAGATACAGATGTTCAAAATTGACATAATTATTTAAATTGTTCAAAAGCAGTCTTACAAAATTTCAGAATAACATATGCCAATATAATTCAAATGTCCAAACTAAACTAACTAAAATGCCAATAACTGAAGAATCATCGGAAACTCTAACGCACTCCCCAATCCCGTGCGATCAAGCCTCTGGATCTGAAAAATGGAGAAAAACAGAATAATGAGCTACACTAGCCCAGTAAGCAACAAAATATCCCAGAGTGGGGTCAGAGCATATCAGATCAAAATACAGGATAATAAGATAAATCATAAATAACATTGTTTTACTATTTTCAAAACTTATTATCATTTTTCCAAAAACTCTGATACCAGAATCTCAACATAATAGGCTACGGCCACGTAACCCAGTGGCATGGGTTGCACAAGGTGCCAAACACCACTATTATTAAGCACCGGTGGTACGGTGTCCAAATACCACTATTCTAATCACCGGTGGTACGGTGTCGAAACCGGTTCCTCACAGATTACAAGTCGACAGGTCCAACGTATAATCCCCATTGGCGGGGCCAGAACTGAACAGAACAGATCATAGCCATGCTGAGAATGCATATATATATATATAAAAATATATTTCAGAAATTGTCCAATTATATTTCATGGATTTCAGAGCATATAACATGATTTTCAAATAAAATTTAACATGTCTGACCCATTTTACTGAATGCAAAACATATATCAAAACATAATCAGTTTATTAAATAATTTAGAAATCACACTTGAAGTATTAAGTTACTTACATCTTCTCGCTTGATTCCTACTTCAGGTAGACGGATCAGGTTCACCTGTTTAAAGTTTAATTAATTTCTTGTTAATTTCAGACTAAGCAAAATTCAAAAATAATACTATTGGACATGGCCCAACAGAGCCCAAAGTTGGCCCATAATGGGCACGGCCTGATAGGGCCCATATCGGACTCGGCCCAATGGGCCCGCATAGACTCGGCTAAATAGGGCCCCCAAGGTTGGCTTCTAATTTGTTCATTTATACAATAAGATTTATTGCAGGGACTAATACTTAATTACAGGGTACTATTCTATAATAAAACTTGAGTGAGGGGACTAAATAAATATAGTTGGGGGCCTTTATGTAATAAATCTTTCCTATAGGGATCAAATACAAATTACAGGAGTCCCTATTTCTGAAATAGCATACTGCCAAGGGCTTAACTGCAAAAAAATCTGTTTATTGGTCAAATGGGTTTGGGTTTCGGATCCCGGGTTTCGGGTTCGGGTTCCAGTTCAGGTTCAGGTTCAGGTTTGGGTTCGGGTTCGGATTCTCGGGTTTGATCTGGATCCAAGTTGGGCCCATGGGGGTATTGCCCAACTGGGCCCAACCGGACTGGACTGGGCCCAAGTTGGGCCTGCAGTGGACTGGGCCCAACGGCCCAGTTTGGCCCGTGATGGGCCTCCTCCTTCCCCAAACTCCCCCCCACGAACAGGGGGAGAAGAAGAGACGGAGGAGAGAGGGAGGTGGCCGGCGGGGGTGACCAGCTTGGGTGGCCGGGGGCCACCCCTCGATCGACTGCTAGCCAGCCGCCATGGCGGCCGGCGGCGTTGCAGGGACCGACGGGGAGGAGAAGCAACCGAGATGATGATCTCGGCTGCTTGGGCTGAAACAGAGGAGAGGAGGATCTCGACGGAGGAGGGCTTGCCGGCGGTCGACGGAGGTGGCAAATCCCGGCCGAGGGAGGCTCGGTCCGGCGTCAAGCGACGGCGGCGATGTTTGAAGCCGAGGGGTTGGATCTCGGAGCAGGGGAAGCTCGCGGAGGGGATCCGGGCGGCGCTCGGTCGGGAAGACACATCGATCGGAGAGGAGGAGGAGGGAAGGAGGAAAGAGAATGAGGAAGAGGGCTCGGTTTGCCCTAGGGAGGAGGATTTGGGGGGTTTTATCACCCCCTCGTGATGGCTCTCCGCCGCGAAGATCGCGGCGGCCGAGCGAGATCCGCGGCCGCGGTTCGACCGCGGATGAGCTGGAGGGGGGGTGCCGCGGGACTAGCGACATCCCCGCCCTGATCATCCCCGGAAGAGCCGGAGAGGATCGCAAATCGCGATCCTCTGTTCCGGCCTTCCAAAAAGAGAACGGGACTGAAGTCGGCAAGGCCTGCCGACTTCAGCCCGTGTCTCACATTCTCTCCCCCTTAGAAAAATTTCGTCCTCGAAATTTAACATACCTTAGCTTGCAAAAAGGTCCGGATATTTTTCCTTCATCTTGTCCTCCAGCTCCCACGTGGCTTCACGTTCTGAGTGATTGCTCCACTGGATCTTAACATAAGGAATCGTGTGCCTCCTCAACACTTGCTCTTTTCTATCAACCACACGTACAGGCTGCTCAGGATATGTCAAATCTTCTCTAAGCTGCAAAGGAGCCACTTCTACCACATGGCTCATATCTGGAATATACTTTCTTAACATAGAAACATGAAAAACGTTGTGGACTCCAGACAGTGAAGGTGGGAGTGTCAATTTGTATGCCACAGCTCCTACTCTTTCCAGAATCTCAAAGGGGCCCACATAGCGTGGACTGAGTTTTCCACGTATTCCAAATCGCATCACCCCTTTAACTGATCAAATAAGTCATCAATTCTTGGTAGAGGATACTTGTTCTTTATTGTTACTTTATTTATCTCTCGATAATCAATACATAATCTCATACTACCATCCTTCTTCTTTACAAATAAGACTGGGGCTCCCCAAGGTGAAACACTAGGTCTGATGAAACCCTTATCAAGAAGATCCTGCAACTGCTCCTTTAATTCTTTCATTTCAACTGGAGCCATTCTATAGGGGGTCTTAGAGATTGGTGTGGTACCAGGAATCAAATCAATTGCAAAATCAATTTCTCTATCTGGTGGCAAGCTAGGGAGGTCTTCCGGAAAGACATCGGGGTATTCATTTACTACTGGGATATCTTCAAATCTTTGATCTGACTGTCTAGTGTCAACCACTGTGGCAATATATGCCATACTCCCCTTTCTAAGTAGTCGCTTAATTTGCATAGCAGAAATAATTCGAGGGGAGGTATATGCACCACTGCCGATGAAGCTGAATTCAGTATCTCGAGGGATCTAAAATTTTATCCGCTTTTCATGACAGTTAATGGTAGCAAAGTGTGATGCTAAGTAGCCCATACCGAGAATTATGCCAAAGTCATGCGTATCTATAACTATCAAATCAGCAGGCAAGTCTTTACCTACTATCTGAACCGGACAAGTCTTGCAGACCTGATTACCCATCATCCCACTTCCAGCAGGGGTGTTAACATGCAAATCATACTCTAACAGCATGCAAGGTAGATCATGTTTTCGCACAAATATCGATGACATAATGAATGTGCAGCACCAGTATCAAATAGTATATAAGCATAAACAGAAGCAACCGGTAGTGTGCTGATCCCTCAAAGGATAATGACTAACCTTAGAGTCAAATTATTATGTTGCTAAGAATATGATTCACAAAATAAACATGTACTGATAATCATTAGATAGCAACGATTTATCTCAAAAATGATTTGTATCAAACCGCAAAAGTAGGTCTAAGAAGGCAAAGTATTGATACCATGATTCAATATGCCAGCCTTTAACTTAAACTTATAAATCATAAGATGAGAGCAAATAATGCATGGTTTATTCAGATATTTAACAAATTAGACCATATTTGGTCATCAATCAACTAACCCGAGTCATGATACGTTCAAATTATCATTATTATTATTATTTTCTTAGCATACCCAAAAATAGCAAAGTCTATCCAAGAAATAACATAATCATATCAGGATTGACCTGAGAATCAATAGTGTTCACCTTCCCTTATTAACAAAATCTTTCATTATTGAATAACATAGTCTTTCATCATAACATGTTACCAAAACACAGTCAAAATTTTTGACCAGTTTAAATTTACTCAGTTCATCAAATTTCTGCTGCACAACTCAGATCAATATTTTCCTTCTATATACGAGCTCCATGCATGATCCACATACAGATTTCAATGAATATTTTCTAGTCCAAGCTTTAAACATCTTTTTATAGATGAATCTTAAATTGCTACCAAAATAATTAACTTCAACTAGAAGCAATATTCACAGTGCCTGATATCAAGTTAAACTTTCCAAATAATTACATTGCACGATAATAACTCATGATTAATATTCCTTCACTTAATTTAGTCAAAATCTAATTAATCATAACTTGAAATACAAGTTGCTCTACCAAGAAAACTCTTAGAGTAGCTCATTCACACTTTGGTTACGACCATAATTAGGTTGCAGTCTAATTTTAGCATTTCAAAATTATGATAAAATAACTCAAATTTATCAATAACAAAAGCAAATAAATGCCTTCATCTAATGGCCTAATGTCTACCCATCTCTCAAACTTTCTGACGAATCCTAAAGATCCTAAAACTTAAGCTCCATCTGACTATTTCAAATACAATCCCTAGGAATCTGAAACCTAAGCTCTGATACCACCAAATCTGTCACGCCCCGAGCCCGAGGCGCGGCAGACGCCGCACGCCCGCACGGCGGGCCGCACAGGCGTGCAAGGCAACGGATTACATCAAAGCAGATACAGATGTTCAAAATTGACATAATTATTTAAATTGTTCAAAAGCAGTCTTACAAAATTTCAGAATAACATATGCCAATATAATTCAAATGTCCAAACTAAACTAACTAAAATGCCAATAACTGAAGAATCATCGGAAACTCTAACGCACTCCCCAATCCCGTGCGATCAAGCCTCTGGATCTGAAAAATGGAGAAAAACAGAATAATGAGCTACACTAGCCCAGTAAGCAACAAAATATCCCAGAGTGGGGTCAGAGCATATCAGATCAAAATACAGGATAATAAGATAAATCATAAATAACATTGTTTTACTATTTTCAAAACTTATTATCATTTTTCCAAAAACTCTGATACCAGAATCTCAACATAATAGGCTACGGCCACGTAACCCAGTGGCATGGGTTGCACAAGGTGCCAAACACCACTATTATTAAGCACCGGTGGTACGGTGTCCAAATACCACTATTCTAATCACCGGTGGTACGGTGTCGAAACCGGTTCCTCACAGATTACAAGTCGACAGGTCCAACGTATAATCCCCATTGGCGGGGCCAGAACTGAACAGAACAGATCATAGCCATGCTGAGAATGCATATATATATATAAAAATATATTTCAGAAATTGTCCAATTATATTTCATGGATTTCAGAGCATATAACATGATTTTCAAATAAAATTTAACATGTCTGACCCATTTTACTGAATGCAAAACATATATCAAAACATAATCAGTTTATTAAATAATTTAGAAATCACACTTGAAGTATTAAGTTACTTACATCTTCTCGCTTGATTCCTACTTCAGGTAGACGGATCAGGTTCACCTGTTTAAAGTTTAATTAATTTCTTGTTAATTTCAGACTAAGCAAAATTCAAAAATAATACTATTGGACATGGCCCAACAGAGCCCAAAGTTGGCCCATAATGGGCACGGCCTGATAGGGCCCATATCGGACTCGGCCCAATGGGCCCGCATAGACTCGGCTAAATAGGGCCCCCAAGGTTGGCTTCTAATTTGTTCATTTATACAATAAGATTTATTGCAGGGACTAATACTTAATTACAGGGTACTATTCTATAATAAAACTTGAGTGAGGGGACTAAATAAATATAGTTGGGGGCCTTTATGTAATAAATCTTTCCTATAGGGATCAAATACAAATTACAGGAGTCCCTATTTCTGAAATAGCATACTGCCAAGGGCTTAACTGCAAAAAAATCTGTTTATTGGTCAAATGGGTTTGGGTTTCGGATCCCGGGTTTCGGGTTCGGGTTCCAGTTCAGGTTCAGGTTCAGGTTTGGGTTCGGGTTCGGATTCTCGGGTTTGATCTGGATCCAAGTTGGGCCCATGGGGGTATTGCCCAACTGGGCCCAACCGGACTGGACTGGGCCCAAGTTGGGCCTGCAGTGGACTGGGCCCAACGGCCCAGTTTGGCCCGTGATGGGCCTCCTCCTTCCCCAAACTCCCCCCACGAACAGGGGGAGAAGAAGAGACGGAGGAGAGAGGGAGGTGGCCGGCGGGGGTGACCAGCTTGGGTGGCCGGGGGCCACCCCTCGATCGACTGCTAGCCAGCCGCCATGGCGGCCGGCGGCGTTGCAGGGACCGACGGGGAGGAGAAGCAACCGAGATGATGATCTCGGCTGCTTGGGCTGAAACAGAGGAGAGGAGGATCTCGACGGAGGAGGGCTTACCGGCAGTCGACGGAGGTGGCAAATCCCGGCCGAGGGAGGCTCGGTCCGGCGTCAAGCGACGGCGGCGATGTTTGAAGCCGAGGGGTTGGATCTCGGAGCAGGGGAAGCTCGCGGAGGGGATCCGGGCGGCGCTCGGTCGGGAAGACACATCGATCGGAGAGGAGGAGGAGGGAAGGAGGAAAGAGAAGGAGGAAGAGGGCTCGGTTTGCCCTAGGGAGGAGGATTTGGGGGGTTTTATCACCCCCTCGTGATGGCTCTCCGCCGCGAAGATCGCGGCGGCCGAGCGAGATCCGCGGCCGCGGTTCGGCCGCGGATGAGCTGGAGGGGGGGTGCCGCGGGACTAGCGACATCCCCCGCCCTGATCATCCCCGGAAGAGCCGGAGAGGATCGCAAATCGCGATCCTCTGTTCCGGCCTTCCAAAAAGAGAACGGGACTGAAGTCGGCAAGGCCTGCCGACTTCAGCCCGTGTCTCACAAGTACTGTAAGAATAAGCCCCCAAAAAGGGCTGAAGCCAGCAGGCCCAGCCGACTCCAGTGTGCGTTATGAGGGCGGAGACATCGCAGCAACTCCGCAGTCTCTTGAGTGGCCGCAGATTCCACTCAACCGCCGCGAGCATCACGGTGGTGAGCGGGCCACAACCGTGGTGCGTTGCCTTATAAAACAACAGAGAGAGGAAAAGGGGACTCCAGATCTCATCTCCTCCCTCACAGAGCCTCTTTCTTCTTGTTTCTCCCGGGGATAGGCTTTCCCGAACCCCCAACTGGTGCCGTCGGAGAAAGTAGCCGCAGCTTCTCTCCGGAGCGAGGTAACTCTAACGCCTGTTCTATTTTTACCCCATGTTAACAAGACTAAAGAAAAGAAGAATCAGAGATAGAGAGAGGAGAGACGTACCTATGGTCGTCGGCGTCCAACCCTCGGCCACAGGCACCGCCCGGCTCGGCCGCGGGCGCCGGCCTCGGCTACGGGCCATGGGATGCGGGACGCCGACGCGGCCACGAACTGCCGAAACGGCCCCGGGCACGGCCACGGGCACGACTGCAAGCACACACGCCCGCGGCCGCCGCAGGCCGGCCGCCGAGCGCCGTCAGCCGTTGCCGTCCCTCCCGAGCCTTCTTGCCTCATGGGAGGAGAGGAGAAGAAGAGGGGAGGAGATCGCGGTGGAAATGGAAGAAGAAAGGGAGAAGCTTCGGGAAGGAAGAAGAAAGGAGGAGAGAAGGAAAAGAAAAAGAAAAGAAAAGAAAAGAAAAAAAATGGTGGGCCATAGTTGAACTTAAATGTGAAATTGGGTTATTGGATTCAAAGCCCAATAATCCAATTTCAAACTAGAAAACTCGAGGAAGAAAGGACCTCAATGGCCATGGGCTGAATTATTGAAGTAGACTTGTAATCAGACCGGGCTCGGTCCGAGCCAAGTAGTTATGAACTAGAAACTAATTGGGCTGAAGGGCACAAACCTTAATAGAAGGCTCTTGGGTCCAAACCAGAGGATGAAATTGGCTCAGACTTGTACCAGAAACTAAATCAGACCTGTACCAGAAACTAAATCAAACCTGAATCAAATATTGAATCAGGTCTGAACCAGTAGCTGACCTAGACCTGAACTAGGTTAGGGACCTAAGAATGAAATTGAGTTCTATAGTTGGGTTGTAAACGGATTAATTAAGAAAGAATATAAATAAATAAAATTGAACATGCAATTAACAGGTAAATTGATGATGATGATAGGTAATTGAAGAATTGACACCTAAACCTAGGAATTGAAAAGCAAATTGCTGTAAGTAACCTTGGCACTGATCTTAAAGTTTTTAAATTACTGTTTATTTAAAATTATGAAAATTATTGGTTATGATATATTTTTCTCAAAATTAGGATCTGATTGCATGTGATTCATGAATTTGATTAAAGAGCATCCTTTATGAATGTTTGATGGTGTACGAATTATAAATTATGATTATATTAGACTGTATGAAAAATGATATTTGAGGCATGTTTATGCATTTTAAATTATATAATGCCATTTATCATTTTCCAACCTGTTTATGATTATTATGATTTATGAAAGAAAAAGAATAACGATTTATGAACTCTCAGATTGCTATATACGGCCCTCGTCAGCGGCTTATAATAGCTCAGCATACGGCCCTCGCCAGTGGGTTATAATAGCTTGGTGTAGACCCTGCCAATAGGGAATAATAGTTGGCAAAGATTATGGCCCTCGCCAGCGGGTTATAATAGCTCGGCATATGGCCCCGCCAACGGGTAATAGTAGTTGGCAAATATTACGGCCCTATCACGGGTAATAATAGTGACCATAGCTGCACTACCATCTGAGAGCACGGTTTTCAAAGCATGAATATGGCAAGAATTTTATATGATGCATGTTCATATTTATGAACTTTCATTGATGGAACATGCATTGCTTTATGACCTAATTTGTGTATATCATCTATAAAATGCTTTATTTTGCCTAACTGTTAGCTTCTTAAATACTGCATTGGCATAATTATACTTGATCCAATAAGATAGTACTTGGTTACTTACTGAGCTGTGTAGCTCATACTTTTCCCTATCTTTTTCCTACAGATGAATTAGACTACTAGGAGCTGGGAGCTTGGTATTATTCAAGGTCGGGGTAATTGAAAATATTATGTAATAATGAAATTTTAGAAGCTCTGTATTGTTCCAACTTCATGAATAATGTTATGACATTAGTAAATGAAACTATTTATTTTTGTTATGAAATTTTAAGTGGCTTCGTGTTATTGTGTGCATAAGATTGCAATAGCACGGTCGTGTCATGATCCGGATTTAGGGCGTGACAAGTACAATATTAACATATGACATTTAGAAAATAAAAAGAAAAGGAGAAAAGAGGATAACCACAATATGATATGTAACCCAGTAAACTAAAGCTAAAACTATACCTATTAAATCTTGAACTACATACCCAGTTAAATTTAATATGCTGATCTGTTATACTATTTTATTGATCTCGCCCTCTTTGTTGTATTCCCTTTAAAATTGTAATAAATTTATCCACACTCATTTTCAAGTCGAGGTATAGTAAATAGACCAAAAGATGATGTAGCACTAATTATGTTGCGAATGATACTTCGAATCATAGTCTGCCGTACCAGCCCGAACCGAATGATAGGAGACATACCATCTGTACTAGTTCAGTATTAGTTCTCTAAAAATACCCAGGCTCCTCAGAAGTCTACTGTAAACAACTAATCATAATTTTGGAGTTAATCCTGCTGGTTTGGATGTCTCTAGCTTCACATCATCACCTGTGTGTGTCAATATTATGATTTTTCTTTGGCATGAAAAAACATGCAAGGACCGCCAAACAGATATTTTTCATTAAATTAATTAGCTTTAGATGTTATATCAACTGTCGAGATAAAGATTGACAGGTAGACCCTTCTTCAACTATACATACTGCCAATACATTGGCTTCTTTAAATCTGATAGAAATGTTACAAAACAAAAGAAGAAGGCTTCAATCAAAGAAGGAAAACAATTGGCAGTCGACTGAAATTGACCTTTGTCAATACTGTACAATGTTGAAGTTGAAAGATAATTAATTACTCTTCCATATCCAAGCATGTCTACAGCAAATTGATCACTTCTTACTCATCGTTGGCTTTGGCATTCAAAGTCATCATCCACATCATAAGCTGGATTATATTTTTGTCTCCAAGATCCCTAGATTCAATGACGGACCGAGAGAGAGGGGGATAGAGGTAGAGGGGGGAGACAGAGGGAGAGAAAAAGGTCGGAGGCCATTGACAGGGTCCTTGGAGAGCCCCAGATCCAGTGACGGACTAAGAGAGAGTGAGGGAGAGAGAGGGGGAGAGACTTACCTAGGGACTTCGTCGTCGTCGTTGTACAATGGTGGCATCGACTCATGAGGATGGAAGCAGCTGGGGTTAGGATTTTGAAATCATTCGAGCTTCGATCAAAGGAGAGGCATCGTTTATATCCTAAACCGAATCAATGAATCATGCCAGTAACCAACCAATCCGATTTGGTATGCCCTAAACTAGCTGGTTCAGCATGGTGTAGCTAACTATGGTCTAACTTGCGAAGATCAAAAAAATGCAAAGTTTAAACTATTAAATATGAAGAAAATAGAATCTTCCATGGCTCCTCCTGTGTTTTTAGCACGTTTTAAATGTTTAGATTTGTTAATTCTATGCTTTTGTGCTAGTTAAATATATACAAATTTTTATGTCATGAATTTCCAAAAGTATGACATGTTGACATGTCACAACATAGGGATGTATATTGGCTCATCTTTTTAGGATGGTTGCAACTTGCAAGAGTTCATGAAACACTTCTCCTAGTAAATGGTAAAGAACATTTTAGTGCTCCAATTATTCATTTACCTTTATTAAGAGAGTAAACCCAAACATGTTAACAATCTTCATTTCAATTCAAGTGGATACAAAGGAAATCATAACAATGATGAAAGCAAGCAAACCTTATTCCAACAACATGCATTGTGTTTCACTGAAGTTTTAACTATTGATGCTGATGGGGGTGCTAATCATTAGCCATCATGGTACATGTTATCCAAATTGTCAAGTCTTGCATCATGCACAAAAAAAAAATCAAAAACTCTTTTCAAAGTAAAAGTTTTAAAAAAGTGTTAAATTATTGTCATGCTGACTAGTATTGGGTATTAGTTTTAGGCTAACATAATAGTATGTGCCAACTAACTGCATGTTGCCAACACCTAAATCCATAGTTTCACCATCTAGTACTATATCGATTATATCCCCTCAAACCCTTTTAATGAATCTTATTCCACTACCTCGATTTCACTCACATGTTATAGTCTCGCAAATCCTGATGCAATGCAAAGAATAGAGCATTTCCATCCTTCCTTGCAAAAGAAAAAAATCCTAAGAGCAAAAACATTAGCTCTTTAAAACCTAGGTTTCCTAGTACTATTTCAACTCCATGAATCTTTTGGACTTCCTTATCTCCACTAGGTGCATGCAACCTAATTGTTGTATAGCATTTTGATCAATAAAGCACAACATGATCTCATTTGTTAATATATTATCTTCCTTTATGCCCTTGCTCCAAATTTGCATTTGCATATCATTAACCTGCTCATTTTGTTGGAAATATATGTTTCAATTTTACCCAATCATTATGTGGCTGGGGTGTCGTTTGCACATTTTTAAATTTCCTCTCGTGGTTTGACCATGAATTGGATCAATTAGAGGATTACCGGGCTCTTTTTCACGCCTCACTTAAGAGGATTTAACAAATATGCCGAGTGATTGTAAGGACAAGAATAATAGCTGAAGCAAATCAAAGACAAAAATTAAACAAAAGAAAGCAAATGCTCTGCCTTCATTCGATGATAACTCATACATCCTTGATGGCATAATTGATTGAGAGCACCAATCTTTCTCTTCCTCAAAACCATTGGCATGTATTTGTTATATTTTAGCCTTTTAAGGCTTCTCCATGATTTATAGTTAAACAGCTTTGACTATCAAAGCATTCTTAAGATTATTCCCGTATTTTTTCCTACCTTGGTTTTCACTTCTTTGATACTTTGGGGGACGGCCTGATCTTGATTCTTTTCCACTTTCATTTGAATTCTGTCTTAGATGTACATTTTACGTGAACAGTGTAAAAACCCTATATGCATACAAATTGCTATAGTGCTGGAGAAAAGCGGGTTTTTGACAGTAATCCCAACATAATTGAATATGACTGTGTGCCATGATAAATATGAAGAATGATAGTTCTATTCCAGTTTTCCTTTATGCATCATTAAAGCTTGGTTATTTTTCAAGAAGAATTCCAAATAGGATTCTTAGGCCCTTGAATATCGGATATTTTAGCTGAAGCATCATGCATGAATTCTTGCATGCCCATTGGAGATTAATACCCATGCACATCTTGAATCAAGATATTTCATTTAGTTTAAAGAGTACATGTGAGGCCACCCTTGACTACATCCGGCAGATCTATTGATTTTGTGATACATATTAGAAATGTTGTGATCACAAAAAATTGAGTTTTAGATAAGTAAGGCACTTGACCAAAAACCCATTAACTCTTGAAGAATTGCCGTGGACTGGAAATTACAAGTGATTGAAATATTCAGAAATATTATGAATCAAAATATATTAACAATTGTTGTCGGTCCTTAATGATATATATATATATATATATATATATATATATATATATATATATATATATATATTTCAACTTTATCTTTTAAATGATTACAGTTTTGAAGTATTAACTAGTAGGGCTAAAGCAGTGGTTTTATGTCGATATTCTTTCAATCAAAATGTAAACTAACCCAACTGCTCTGGCATGTAACGATGATCTCTTATAGTATGGTTGCTGATCAGTCTGACATTGAAAGACATAAAGGAGATATCTATTGATACATGGTCCTCCCCTAGATAGGGATCTATGCCATATTGTTGTGTATCAAATAGACCAAGACTTCACAAGAACATTTCTGAAATCTATTAGATTCCTAGAATTTGGATATAGTTCTTTCACCACAGCTGCTACCTGCAGCAGGATGACTTTAATCTCCATGGACTCTTCCTAAACATCTTGCTTAATGCTAGAAAATTTTTAATCCTGACTTGAAACTTACATTAGTTTTTATTTTACCCGATAAGCTTAATTTTACACACAATTTCTGATGCAGTGCCCTCTCTTTGATCATTTTTAGCCAGCAACATTCTGGAGCTTAACTTTCAGATAGCTTGTCATCTGGGGTAGTAGTGCTGGGAAACAATGAGTTATTAGACGCGGATGTAAAGCACCTTTTCAATGATCCTTTTCTGATGTTATCTGAAGCATGTATGGCAGATTTGAAGTGTAATCTACAATATTTGTTTGCTGAATATCGAAGCTACATCTAAGAGGAAGAGGACAGTTATAAACAGATTGATCCTGCCCTTCTTTTGTATCATCCGATGTTCCTTAGAATTCTTGGAATATCTAAAGAAACTTGTACGGGCTGTTACATTGAGCAAATTCTTGAGTTTCCAGTGGTCTTTTCTTCTTGCATAACAATCAATTTAGGGTTTTTGTCATGTATATGTAAGGCTGCAAACGGGTCGGGTCAACCCATGACCCAACCCGACCCGACCCGACCCGCGTAGACCCGATCCGACCAGAATTTTAGGCCCCACGGGTCCGGGTCGGATCCTAAAATTGGACCCGATTCATTTTCTAGGTCGGGTCTGGGTTTACCGAACGGACCCGACCCGACCCGAATGAATCCGAAGAGAAAGAGAGAAAAAAAAAGAAGGAAAAGTGAGGGAACACTCGGCCCGTCAGGATTCTCTCTCAATCTATTACACTGTTGATATCTCTAGTGTCTCGGTAGCTGGCTTTTTTTTTTTTCCTTCTGTTTTTGGGCTTTTGTTTCTTTTAACGTTTGAAGGGCGAAAGTGAGGGAACACTAAACTGAAAATGGGTCATGTGCCAGTTTTCTGCAATGGAATTGAGTTTTGGAAGACGGTCTGGGATTTTTTTTTGTCCTCGTGAGAGTGGAGCTGGGTGACACCAAGTTCCGTCCAATCAGTCATATAGATAAAAAATAGCGTGGTATGACATTTGGCTTGTAGACCGACTTAGTTAGTCATGGGTCACCTGTTCTAACTCAAGGTCACCCATGACTTACCAAGTCTTTCGAGTCATGGGTCACCCAGCACCTCATAATTATGATATGACCAAATTAGATTTGCCCAAATTTTTTTCCAAAAGCATAAAAAATTGGACCTGATTCGAACCCGAACCCGATCCGACCCGAACCAGAATCGGACCAGACCCGGACCCGAATCGGACCCGACCCGACCCGATCTTCAACCAGGTCGGGTCTGGGTCCAAAATTAGGACCCGAATAAAAAATCAGGTCAGGTCGGGATCACTCAAGACCCGACCCGACCCATTTGCACCCCTATGTATATGCTTTTTAATATTCGAATTTGAGTGAATACCTTTACAAAGTTGCTATTTGTTTATATGCCCTCATAAATACTTTTTTGCGCATATATTTTTTTATTTTTTCATCATATGTACCTACGCCATCTAGTGTTGTTATGAAATGAGAGGTTTAAAATTGAAATGACTGAAATAGTTTTAATAGTTAGATATGCAAAAAATATTTAAATATATATATATATATATATATATATATATATATATATAAATAGCAACTTTGCAAGGGTATTCATACAATTTTGCATATTTGAAGGATATACACTCAGAAAATCCATTAATCTATCACCTAAAATGTGCAAGTTCCATTCCGATGATAACACCATTATCAGTACCATAAATTAATGGATTTTCTGAGCATGGGCTTGCTTTGAGCACTCTAATTTCTCAAAGTAACGGCGCTGGAGGCACGACCCGTCCAGTTAAGGACATGAGAGCATCGCCGGCAGAAGGGATAAGAAGGCCGGTGCACATCGTGGGGCGGACCGGCCAATCTGGCCCAAGATCCAACGACGAGCTTTTAACTACAAGTACTTAAATACATGCTATTTGATATACAACAATATGGCATGGATCCCTGTCTATGAGAGGATCATGTATCAATAGGTATAAACATCATATCTCCTTTATGTCTTTCAATGTCAGACTGATCAGCAACCATACTATAAGAGACCATCATTACATGCTAGAGTGGTTGGGTTAATTTACATTTTGATTGAAAGAATACAGACACAAAACCACTTGCTTTTGCCCTACTAGTTAATACTTCAAAACCGCAATCATTTAAAAGATAAAGTTGAAAAAAAAATATATCATTAAGGACTGACAGTAATTGTTCATATATTTTGATTGCATAATATTTCCGAATACTTCAATCACTTGTAATTTCCGGTACACAGCAATTCTTCAGGAGTTAATGGGTTTTTGGTCAAGTACCTTAATTATCTCAAAGATATTTTTTTATGATCACAACATTTCTAATATGTATCACAAAATCAATAGATCTGCAATATGTAGTCAAGGGTGGCCTCACATGTACCCTTTAAACTAAATTAAATATCTTGATTCAAAATGTGCATGGGTATGAATCTCCAACAGGCATGCAAGAATTCATGCATGAAGCTTTAGCAAAAATATCCGATATTCAAGTGCCTAAGAATCCTATTTGGAATTCTTATTGAAAAATAACCAAGCTTTAATGATGCATAAAGGAAAACTTGAATAGAACTATCATTATTCATATTTATCATGGCACACGGTCATATTCAAATATATTGGGATTACTGACAAAAACCCCCTTTTCTCTAGAGCTACTTTAGCAATTTGTATGCATATAGGGTTCTTACACTATTCACCTAACATGTACACCTAAGTCAGAATTTAAAGGAAAGTGAAAAAGGTTCAAGATCAGGCCATCCCCCAAAGTATTAAAGAAGTGAAAACCAAGGCAGGATAAAATACGAAAATAACCTTAAGAATGCTTTGATAGTCAAAGCTGTTTAACTATAAATCATGGAGAAGCCTTAAAGGCTAAAATATAACAAATACATGCCAACAGTTTTGAGGAAGAGCAAGATTGGTGCTCTCAATCAATTATGTCATCAAGGATGTATGAGTTATGATCGAATTAAGTCAGTGTATTTGCTTTCTTTCCTTTAATTTTTGTCTTTGATTTGCTTCAGCTATTATTCTTGTCCTTATAATCACTTGCATATTTGTTAAGTCCTCTTAAGTGAGGCGTGAAAAAGAACCAGGTAATCCTCTAACTGACCCAATTCATGGTCAAACCACGAGAGGAAATTTAAAAAATTTAAAAATGTGCAAACGACACCCCAGCCACATAATGATTGGGTAAACTTGAAACATATGTTTCCAACAAAATGAGCAGGTTAACGATGTGCAAATGCAAATTTGGAGCAAAGGCATAAAGGAAGATAACATATTTACAAATGAGATCATGTTGTGCTTTATTGATCAAAATGCTATACAGCAATTAGGTTGCATGCACCTAGTGGAGATAAGGGAGTCCAGCAGATTCATGGAGTTGAAATAGTACTAGAAATCCTAGGTTTTAAAGAGTTAATGATTTTGCTATTATGATTTTTTCTTTTGCAAGAAAGGATAGAAACACTCCATTCTCGGGAGGGGGGAGGGGAATTGCGAGACTATAACATGTGAGTGAAATCGAGTTATTGGAATAAGATTCATTAAAAGGGTTCGAGGGGACATAATCACGATAGTACTAGATGGTGAAACTATGGTTTTAAGTGTCGGCAACATACAGTCAGTTGGCACATACTATTATGTTGGCCTAAAACTAGTACCCCATATTAGTACTCGACCCGACAATAATTTAATACTTTTTTAAACTTGTACTTTAAAAAGAGTTTTTAAATTTTTTTTGGTGCATGATGCAAGACGTGACAATTTGGACAACATGTACCATGATGGTTGGTAATTAGCACCTCCATCAGCATCAATAGTTAAAACTTCAGTGTAGCACAACGCATGTTGTTGGAATAAGGTTTGCTTGCTTTCATCATTGTTATGATTTCTTATGTATCCACTTGAATTGAAATAAAGATTGTTAACATGTTGGGTTTACTCTCTTAAAAAGGGTAAATGATTAATTGAAGCACTAAAATGTTCTTTACCATTTACTTGGAGTAGTATTTCAAGAACTATTGCAAGTTGCAACTATCCTAAAAAGATGAGCCAATTTATATCCCTATATTGTGACATATCAATATATCATACTTTTGGAAATTCAAAACATAAAAATTTGTATGTATTTAACTAGCACAAAAGCAGAGAATTAACAAATCTGAATATCTAAAATGTGCTAAAAACACAAGAGCCCTAGAAGATTCTATTTTCTTCATATTTAATAGTTTAAATTTTGCATTTTTTGATCTTCGCAAATTAGACCATGGTTAGCTACATCATGCCGAACTAGCTAATTCACGGCATACCAAATCGGATTGGTCGATTACTGGCATGATTCATTGATTCAGTTCAGGATATAAACAATGCCCCTCCTCTGATCGAAGCTCGAATGATTTCGAAATCCTAACCCTGGCTGCCTCCATCCTCGTGAGTCGATGCCACCATTGTACGACGACGACGATGAGCTCCCCCAAGTAAGTCTCTCCCCCTCTCTCTCCCCAACTCTCTCTTAGTCCGTCATAAGATCTGGGGCTCTCCAAGGACCCCGTCAATGGCCTTCAACCTTTCTCTCTCTCCCCCCTCTCTCTCTGTTTGTCACTGAATCCAGGAATCTCAGAGACAAAAATATAATCTAGCTTATGATATGGATGATGACTTTGAATGCCAAAGCCAGCGATGAGTAAGAAGTGATAAATCTACTATGTACATGCTTGGATATGGAAGAGTAATTATCTTTTAACTTCAACACCGTACAGTTTTGACATAAGTCAATTTCAGTCGACTGCCAATTGTTTTCATTCTCTGATTGAAGCCTGTTTCTTTTGTTTTGTAACATTTCTATTAGATTTAAAGATGCCAATGTATCAGCAGTATGTATAGTTGAAAAAGGGTCTACCTATCAATTTTTATCTCAGATATAACATCTGAAGCCAGTTAATTTAATGAAAATGTCTGGTTGGCGGTCCTTGCATGTTTTTTCATGCCAAAGAAAACAATCATAATATTGGCACAGATGTGATGACGTGAAGCAAGAGATATCCAAACAAGCAGAATTAACTCCAAACTTATGACCAGTTGTTTACAGTAGACTTATAAAGAGCTTGGATGTTTTCAGAGAACTAATACCGAATCAATATGGATGGTATGTCTCCTATCAATCGGTTTGGGCTGGCACGGTAAACAATTCGAAGTATCATTCCCAACATAATTAGTGCCACATCATCTTTTGGTCTATTTAATATACCTCGACTTAAAAATGAGTACTAATAAATTTATTACAATTTTAAAGGGAACACAGCAAAGAGAGAACAAGATCAATAAAATAGTGTAGCAGATCAACATATTAAATTTAACTGGGTATGTAGTTCAAGATTTAATAGGTATAGTTTTAGCTTTAGTTTACTGCGTTACATATCATATTGTGGTTATCCTCTTTTCTCCTTTTTTTTTATTTTCCAAATGTTATATGTTAATATCAAGAACCTTTTATCCTTCAATGTTGATTGATTATACAATATCCACTGACACAACATCAAGGTGGAAGCTAAATTCCAACTGAATGTATTGCATCAAGACAGACAGCTTGTTTCTTTTTAGTTAGGTCCTCTGCTTTATTAGTATTAGGACTACAGCTTCAAAATTGCATCTAGAGCTTAAATACTTAATAGGAAATGAACTTATAGGTAAGGTGTGAGATGGTGATTCTGGCATTCTGGGGCCATTTGGAGATTTTGTTCTACCGGATAAGTGCTATAACCATCTATTCAATAATTACCACTGAGAAGTGACCCAACTGTATCAGGAGTCGGCCATTGAGTTGCTATCTCTTTGGTTCATTAAATTAGTCATGACAGACTGCTAAAAAAGCTATATATAATTTACTGAAATAATCAAGACATCAAAGTTTCTAACAGAAAAAGTTCTCTAAGCAAGAATATGTATTTTCTGCCAATCCTCGACACAAAGTGAGAGGCCACAAGGCTACTACTCTGTTAAGGCCGCGCACCTCATGTTCCTTTCCATATATTTGATGACAAAATTCACCAAGACAATCACTAAAACCAAATACCATGTGATAAAAACAAAACTGTTATTAACTTGGTCACTTATGTCCTAAAGGCCCTCAAGATCTCCAAGGAACCCACTTAATTACTTCAATAAGTATATCAATCTAGGCTCTCTATCCGCTACAGCAGCTAAAAGAAACATATATCTTATGCCGTCAACTGTGGTAATATCAATTGATAGGAAAAAAGAAAACAAAAGAAAAGAAAAATGAGGGCAGTGCCATACCTTCTGAATGTACTCCATGGTCTTCAATCCATTTGTTTTTCTTTCTAGCCGATCCGTCACATGGAACGCTGCGTTCAGCCCACAACCAAAAGCAAAGAAAAAGCAAATTATGCAATCCAATCAGTTGTCAGAACCATTTCTGCAAATGGCTCTGCATGGACTGTTCTACCGCCGCCGCCATGCCCCTAGAATCTATTACCCATTGATATTAGGGTCCAAAGAAGTGGCGGCGGGGTGGGGCAGACTGGGGCCATAGGGAGAGGCCTGAATATTCGAGGAAAGGGATGTTTTCGATATAGCGATCAGAGTGCCTTTTTGAGCCTAAGGTGCACCAACCATCTGCCATCGGAAGCAATGTAAGCTTTGGAGATGCTAATGTCAGATAGGAGATAATAGATACTGACCCTAGTGAATGTTTCAACCAGTTCTCATCATCTCTTTTCTGCAGAAAAGGAATGTAGAAGCACCATGTCAAAGAAATTAATCAGGAAGGGAAAGAAGTGATAAGTTTTTATTCCCTGCAGAAAGTAAATCTGACCGTAAAATCTTCACGAGCATGAGCTCCTCTACTCTCCTTCCTTGCCTCAGCTGAGTGCGTAGTTATACATGCATTTATTAGAAGATTTTCCAGCTCTACTGTTTATATTAATTCAGAATTCCTGCAACCATACCAAGTAATTAGATACCAATTAAAGTAATTGGAAACAATGAAAAGACATCACTGACAGCATGAATTGAAAAACTACCATATCAAACTCCGATCACAAATTTTGACATCATGAAAACTCTCCCATGCTTTGTCAATTAACTGACAACCTAAAATGAAATTCAGAAAACTGTAAGCAGCCCACCAAATTCACCAGAAGAAAATGTCAGTCACTCCTCTAGTAACTACTAATGCTCATATGGGTAGAAATATATCGTCATCATAATGACAGAGATCCCATAAACAATGAGGAAAATTACACAGCAAAACCTGAAAGGAAACAAAAACTTAATTTTACTTCAGCTTACCTTCTCCTAGTGTTTCTTGAGTTCGAAAAACAGCAGCATTGTTTTGCATTACCCGTTGCATGTTGAGATGAATTTTTGAAGTTGACAGTGAATCATTTGAGTTTCTTACTTTATCAAGCCAGGCAATGGTCCTTTCTCCAGCATATTTTTCAAGAGGTTTCTGTTTCTCTCCTAAAATGTTCCATAATTGAAACAGTATATTATGGTGGGAATTCCACATTTCTCTCCTAACATTCACTAGGGTCCAGGTCGCTCGGTACCTGCACCACTTCCAACAGCTCGGTACCTGCACCACTTCCAAAAGGAAAAGATTTGAGAATTTGAGCCAACAGATAAGTATTCGCCATGTAAACTTACATTTATAGGAAAATTAGCGCCTAGAAGCCACTTTCATGGAATTCAGGTGATCCATCGAAAGGATGATGCCAACATGGGTGGCAGACTTCAATAGATGAGCATCAGAGACATCTTTGCATTAGCTTTGTTTCATAAAGAATGGAAATATTAAATAATGCTTACCTTAACCAGTGTGCAGTCACTGCAGGCAGTATTGTCTATACATGCTCTGCAAGAACCAAGTAATAAAACGAGATTACTAGATATGCAAATGCAATACTCGCAAACATGCATGCGCGCACACATGCACACACAAAAAAAAAAACGAGAGAAATAATAAAACTATGAACGTTGACAAAGTGGACCATGCCATTATATGTGGAAGTGATATATGTTATCCACCTTGCCCCTGTGAAGCCATTTGCTAATCATTGACTTATATTGGTATCATACTATAAGATATGTCTGTGGTACCGCACAAGGCTGGCTTAGATCATTTGGGGCAAGGCTGATCCAGTATCATGGACAACCCTCAACATAGTCTGTAATCAAGACATATATCCCTTCTTCTTTGGCTAATACAAGATTACTCTCCACATACCAATTAGATTTGAAAGAAAAGTTTCACTTAGCTGCAGTCTTAGCCTCTTAGGTCTTTGTCTCATTCTGGGGTGTGAGTGCCCAGCGCCATGGTGTTGAGAGAGAGAAGGCCTTGCAAGATTCATAAGTCGGGCAAGACTTTCATACTCGGGATCAAAATAAGGCCACATGTGGACCAAGCCAAACACAACTAGTAGCTTTCCTGCGCATCATTAGCAACAATATATAAATGATTAAGTGGAAGCTATACACGTATATTAACAATATATACTTAAGGTGAACAGTGGCCTGACATGCAGGCTTGTTTTTCAATACCAAGGCCAATGTTACGATGATTGCTTCTCCAATATTTTTGATAATGATGTTGGTAGGTATGAGCTAATGATTGTAGCAGCATGAAAAGTGAGAGAAATTTTCAATCTTTAAAGAATAAAAATAAATTCAAGAAGATTTTTTTGATATTAGATGGCATCTAAGTGCATGCTCCACTAAGGATATATTTTGAGATTAGTGATTTTCATGCTACCTATCACTCAGTTTATAAGCCAAGCTGTTAAGTTGATGAATTTCTGGCCATACATTAACTCGGCATAAAAGTAGGGAACTTTAAATTCATATGCCAGCTGTATAATTCTATTTCATGACTATATTATAAGGCATACATAAGTCAACAAATCCTTACAACATACCATTTGGCATACATGTAAAAGTGTTACTTCAATATCTACTGCATTCAGTTTCCATAGCGAGTTCATCAGCAAGCCCTTGTTCATCCGGACATGTAACTCAACATCTTTTTCAGTACCAGAACCAACTTTGTTGATTTGGCAGCAGATGTCTTCTTGCAGTTGCAACAATTGCAAAGCACCTGGGCCATTTTTTTTCCAGCATACCAGTCAAATAAGTAGGAATACGTTCCAAAGTTATAACAGCTTTCCAAGACAAAACACTTCAAAGTAAAACTTTTGCTGCAGTAATTTGTGATTTCCAAAAATGGCATTTGGTTCACACCCATTCTGTCAAAAATGGCACCCCTAGATACAAGACATTCTTCCCAAGCTCTTTTGCTGCTTGTCTTGCATACACATAGCCAATGGTGTGTAGAATATTTACTCCAAAAGCTGTATTTGCAACACAAGGAAGAAAAAAATTGAAGCATATGTCCATCATTTCAGACTATATACATATCACTTGTCCACATGCAATATGGGTGACATGAGTATGAATTATTTAAAATATGAAGGAGCAACATAGAACTTAGAACTAGGGCTTGCATTGGGTCATGGTTAATAATATTGGGGAAAAAGGTTCAGCCTTCTAAAATTCTACTCAAATAAGCACAAAATCGAGACCAAGACTGAAATATACAATTAGACATGTTGACATCAATTTTCTTCTGAACAGATCCATCTAATGACAGTACCGAGCCCAGATGAAAATGGTTAAGAGTAGATGAAAGGTTGTTGGTTTAAAAAAGAAAGGCTGAATCTGTGGTCTTGATTTGGTAAAGAGCTCCAGATAGTAGTATATATAGCAAGATAACAAGAACATAAATCCAATCAAACAGAAAATCATTACCATTTCATGTCTGTTATAAAGGTTGGGACAACAACCAGTGTTAGAAAGTCGCTTTGCTTCAGCTTCTGCACGATGAAAGAATCCCTCCTTGTCACCATGAACATATAGGTTAAGGAAATCTCTCGAAAACTTGGCAATTTTTTCTCCTCTTTCTCTCTGTACAGCCTTAATGGAAACAAACAGGGAAAAAAACAAATTAAAATGCCAAGTAAAATATCTCTTTTAAGAAACTAGATAATAAAACATCAAAGAGATGCTGAGATGGGGGAGATTTTAAGTTTACACCAACTTTTTATACCGGCTAATAGCATGGCACAAAAAAGAATATAAACTGCATATGCTGTCAATCACGTAAAGTGTAGCATAAAAACTGCTATTTTTAAATAAGTGTTTCTGGATGAAAAATGGGATGTGATATACAATGAAAGTACCACGCAAGGAAGTCATGGAGAATGAATATAAATACCTGCCATTCTCCATCAAGCATAGAAGAAAGATAAATTAGCTATATATATATCATCAAGGTTTTTGAAAGAAATAGCTCAAAGTGTTTAATTTAATAAAGTGTTATGAATCTTTTCGACATATAAATTTTTGTATCTATTGTCTATAACTCAATAATCTTGGCAAATAGATGAGTTAAATCCTATAATGACCTTGAGACCTATCAATGTGCATAACACTATGGGCCATTCAAAATTGAGAGTTCATACAATTGATCACAATATACATCATACTAGATTGTCAAAAAAGGTAAAATAAAGTTACTTCGCTTATGCATCAACTGGTAATAAACAAATATTTAAGGACATGTATAGTAATTGCACATGATTTGTAGTTAAGAAGAATCAATAGCTACTAAATTTTGGTTCATGTGCATTTAAGGTGGAAATATCATGACCAACAGCATGGCTTTTTTATTTGAATACCGAATATGAAATTTCTAACTAAGAAGACACGTAGTATCCATTATATGACCAATCAAGTCATATTCTAAATCTCTGTTTATATTGAATCATAGATAATTCTATATTCCACATAATCAATTATCACATTAATAATGGATGCACCTACAATCAAGATTTTAAATGGCTTTTAAAACAACAAAGAATTGGTTCATTTTCAAGTTTCTTTTTTATAAAAAAAAAAAATGGTTGAGGTGGTAGTGGGCCATGCGGACAGTGGAATGGGCCTGCTCTGTAAAATTTAACCCGATTTAACACCAAAACAAGCAGATGGATAACACCAGAATTCTTTCTTAATCCCTAAACAGGAAAAAGTTGTAATTGTTGAGGGATTAACCTGAGGCGCTTGCCGATAAACAATTTCTAAATGCGCGTATTAAATTTCCGTGCGGTCTCCGATCCGCCGTTCTGTTTTCCACGTCGGACGCCATGGACGGTAGAGGCGAGTCCGTATAGAAATTTTTATGCGTTTGACGTCGAGGGGACGGGCCCCACGTTAGATTATTCTGTTCCCGAAGAGCAAAAAGATCAAAAAAAAACAGAACGAGATAATAACAGGGCGAGAGCTATGGACTGACTAACGACAGCCATCCGATCAAGATCGGACGAACGAGATATAACGGCGATCTAATCTAGCGGCCATGATCGTCTCTCCAATCACCCAGAAGACGACGGCTATCAATGTCAAAAACCGAAAAAAATAAGAGAAAAAAAGGAAATAGAATCCGAGAAAGAAAGAGAAGTAGGGCGGTCCGGCGAAGAAAAAAATATCTGTAATTTTCTATAAAAAACAAGAATATCCATCATGAAACAGTGGATATGGAGAATTCTTTCAAGAAAGAGACTAGAATGCATGAAATACACCAAGAAAACTCCTTATCTCAAGAAAACCATCAATCATAACAAAACTTCGATTCGGATTAAACCACTAAGCAAAAAAAGACTCTTGATTCCGAAATTAACCATCAACCAGGTGAGAAATTATCGGACTCGAACTTAGAAGAAGAAAAAAAAGGAAAGTTCTTGAAATCCAAGCTTTCATACCGAAAATAGAAAGAAAGGGAGAGGCCTACTTCTTTCTCCTCCGCTTCTTGGCCTCCTCCTCTTTGCCTTCTCCTTATCTTTGTCTAGAGGGAGCTCCCGACGGAGAAGAGAAGGGAGAGCGGAGAGGATTTATATATAGAAATAAAGGAGGAGAGAAGATTTGAATGGAGTGGGAGGGGAATGAGGGGCTTCGGAGGGTATACATACGAGAGAAGATTTGAACGGAGTGGGAAGGGGGGTGGGATGATTTATATGATACGCGGCGAATGGGCGAGCCTGCGAGGGGCAATAAAAGACTCGCTAGCGTGTGAGTTTGATATAGGCTGTAGGACTTGTGTAAGCCCTTAGGGATCACCGTCCATGTGGTGTGCCTTCATCATGAGCTCTCTTAACATGGGATACGGAGGGTATCAGAAATTTTAAGGAATTGGGGTACAGTCTGGCGTACGTAACGTGGCATAATTTACCGATGGGGAGAAGGATAATGATCCGGTGGTGGTTCATGCTGCCTAGCGTTTTTTTTTTTTTTTTAAAAGCAAACAGTTTATATTACACAGGTACGAATGCATTCAATAAAATTAAAAAATAAAATATTCCGAAATGCTCTCTACAACTTTCTCTCAATCGTCCATAGTGTACTTCCTGCATAATTGGCCGCGTATGCATACCATCTAACATCGTTAAAAAATAACCAATTTAAATTAAAAAAAATGAAATACCTTTACACATAGAGGCAAAAAAAAAAGCTTTAAAATGATATATGTGCAAATGGCAACTTTAGAAGGATATTTATGTAATTACGCATATTTAGAAGGGTATACATTTAAAAAATTCAATGAAAATGATCAAAATTCAGTAAAGATAATTTAGTTGTTCTTAATAAAAAAAGGTGATAAAAAAAGATTAATATTCTCGTGTCACATGATCTCATATTAATATCAACTCTTATGGAATGAATTATGTTGCTTTTATGAAATTTTCACCTAAAAAAAAATAATTCAACATTTATAAATCACTAAAAAATATTTACTTATCTAAGCATTTATAATTAATTTAAATTTAATATTATTTAATTTTTAAAAAACGAATATATAGATGTCGTAAATTTAATAATGATAATTATATCAAAATTAAATGAAAAATAGTATTACCAAAATAATCATCTAATATTTCAACTTGATCGAGTTATGATCTATAAAAAAAAATCGATAATGTGGCTCAATCTTCTTTTTTAATTTGTTGATTCAACTGAATCATAAAAAAATTAGTAAGTTCTAGCAAAATTTTAATCTTTTCTTAATAGATTTTTTAAATGTATATCCTTCTATATATAAGAAATTACATGAATATCTTCGTAAAGTTGCTATTTCCGTATATATACTCTTATAACGTTTTATTGCATATCTATCCATAAGGATATTTCAGTCCTTTTAGTTTTAAACCATTTATTTTTTAACAAATGTACAAATATTAATTTTATAAAAATATTTATATAACTTTATATATTTACAAATATATATATATAAAGTAAAAAAAATACTACTTGTCCGTCCGAAACTATGGCAGAGCCACGAGCTAATTGTGTCCGTGCGACAGTCCCCACAGCAGCATCAATCGTCGTGGCCTAAAAAAGTGTCATGCAAAATTAAGATAAATGGAACAAGAGTTTTTGCAGAGTCTAGCCTAAAAAAAAAAAAAAAAACAAGAGTTAAAAGACCTATGAAACCAACAATACCAGAGGATGGCATAGCCTCTGTCCTCGATAAACCCCTCCTCCGCTCCTTGTCTCTCCCCACCTCCCCTTCGGTCCCCAACCCCACTGATCACCTCATCTTCTTCCCTCCTGCTCTTCGCTTCTTCTCTCCTCCTCTCCTTTAATCTCCATTTCCGGAGGAGAGCTCGACCTCGATCTCTCGTGGCTTCCGTGGCCTCCTCCGCCTGCTACGAGAAGGAGCTCGCCACTGCGGAGAAGGTCGCCTCTCTCGCCGCTCGCCTCTGCCATGTACTGTGGAGAATGGGAGTTCTCTGGTCTCTTTTTTATGGTGATTTGGAGAGGTTTGCACTGGGAAAGCGGTTCTTTTGATTCTGGTATCGAGATCTGGAATAAAAATGTGCCTTTTTTGTGTCTTTTTTGTCTGTTGAGATTCTTTTCCTGTCTTTCAATTGTTCTTCTTTGGACTGTTATATCTGTTAAAAATCGCCTTTTTTTTTAACTGGGATATGGTTTTTGTCGATTTGTTCTTTAATTCGTCTTGCGTGACTTTTCTCGGTTGCCCTTTTTTATTTTTCTAGTATGTCTTTTCAGGTTTTGTGCCCAAGCCTAAGTAAATTGTATTGGCCTTTGGCAAAGCCATGTCAATGCAGGATCAATTACCATGTCAATGCACCCGACAGTCATGGACAATCATTGAGATACATTTTTATTTTTAGACTATCTGGACTATTATTGGAATCCAATTCCATATTATACTCAATATAATCATAAAATTCCTTATTATTGACTTTCATTATTATACATACTATATGAATATTCTCAATATCAAGAAACTTGTATATCTTGCTATCCCAAAAATTATGAAATTTGAATTATATTAGATTATACATTATATATATACAGCATAAATACAATAAAACACATCAAGTCATTCTTTCTAATTAATTTTCTATCTCCCTGGATCAATATATATATATATATATATATATATATATATATATATATATGTAGGATTCAAATTCTAAATCTTATATAATGTGGTCGATTAAACTCTTTTTGTCCCTATAAGTACTGGTTAGAACTCCTCATAGCACTCTGGCATACATTTGCCTGATTCACCGCCTCTCTGTCTCCATTACCCCATTTCTATGTACACAATCTCTCTCTTTCTCTTTCTTACATAAAAACAAATATTAATCTCTCTCTCTCCTCTCGTTCTCTGATATCTAAAGTTTTTTTATTTAAAAATTCTTAAAATTGGTAACCTATTAAATGGGTTAATATAAATTTTCTTTTTTACCCTTCTTTAAATGAATGGGGAAATTGAAATAAAAAATGAAGCAAATTCTAATTTATATTTATAGATGCCATTCAAGCTATATACAACAGCAATAGCAGCAACAACAACTAAAACAATGATGATGATGATAGTGCTCAATCATCAACATCATCCTATAGCTCTAGAACAATGGGTAGATCATATATTGAAGGATTTTTTGGTTTGAAAAATTCTTAATTGGTAACCTACTAAACCAATTAACGTATAAATTCTCTTCTTTACCCCTCTTTATATGAATGAAGGAATTTGAAACAAAAAAAGTGCATCGAAGCAAATCCCAAATTATTTTTATATAGGTTCTTCAAGCTATATATGATAGCAGTAAGAATTGAAACAATAGCAACAATAATAACAATGATGATGATAATAATGATTATGGCGATACTGATAATCATCATCATCATATGAGACACAAGTTGTGGGTACGTCAATTCGGTTCTATGTTGAAGGGACTAAGCTGATTCACAGCAATCATGAGCCATCTTTATATCATCGGCAATGTTTTCTGCATCCATGGAGATTCCGGCCAATCCGCTTCTGGCAAACCCTGCAAAGTATAGCCCATTTTCTCCTTTCCAATGGTTTGGAAATTTTGCTACAGGAAACCCATCTTGGCCAAGGAGACCAAAATCATCCTACATCCATATATTAGTTTTGTGAACTATAGCCCAAGTAAGTTAAATGAAAAGAATTACATCCAAGGATTAAAAATCAATTGATAATTTCCTTATACCTTTAACCAACTTTTTACTTTGCTTTGATAGCCGGTTGCAAAAACTATTGCATCGAACTGATATGACTTGTCATCGGTAAAAAGTACCTCATTGCCTTGTATGCTTGATAGCCCTTTGACAACCTATTCAATAAACACATGCAAAACAAACGTTATCAAAATCAGACACATACAAATTACTTGGCCTATCCCTTGCATGATATTATGAAGAAATTAATTGAAAGTAAAATAGCATAAATAATTTGGGATTTTGGCTAGTCAAGAAAAATAAAATAGTTACCTGAATCTCACCACTTTTGATCTTTGCTACAGTACCAACATCAATAACTGATGATCTACCGGTCGCAATCTTAAGAGAGAGAGGGCCTAGTTTTGGCCTTGTAATCCCATATTTAGACAAATCTCCGTATTTAAGATTGCTAAGCATAAGAAGTAAGGTGTCCACCAAACGAACATTGAGGTATTTTACTAAAACCATCCCCATGTATATCAACTCCTTGGTCATCACATGGAACTGTTACAAGAGCCCAAAAGCAAAATTACATCTACTAGACAAATATGTTCTAACTAATAAAATACAACACCTATGGATTATCCTTAGTTGCACCGTACTTTTATAAGAGGCATATGGTGTTTAAAAATACAACAAATCCAACCTGTTGTGTATTTCTAGCATGATATTGATTATATTTGCAAGTATGAAATATTGGATACAACTACTTTTATAAAACATACAAACCCCTATAAAGCTAATTGTAATACTAATGTAGAGCATGTTTCAAGGTAAATCTAGTTACCGGGCTTTGGATGGTGATGGCGGTTTTTGCTCCAAAGTTTGAGAGATCATAAGCAATCTCCATGCCTGAGTTACCGCTTCCAACAACTAGAACATTCTTGCCAGTGTAAGCAGCCCCCGACTTGTAAAAAGAAGAGTGGACGACCTCCCCAGAGAAGGTCTTCAAACCCGAGATATCCGGTATCATCCCTTCATCATTCTCTCCGGTGGCCACGACCAGGAACTTTGCCGTGTACTCTTTGACCTCCCCTGTGACCTTGTCACAAGCCATTATGCTCCATGTTCCTTTGTATTTGTCATAATTAGCAGAATCAACAACAGTGCAATAAACAATATTCGGCTTGAAACGTGCTTGATAGTTATCTAGGTACTGGATGAATTGATCCTTGGGTATGAAGGTTGGGAACGTGCTAGGGTAAGGCATGTGCGGCAGCTCACAAAATTGCTTGGCAAGGTGAAGCTTCAGACGATCATATGCCCTCTTTCTCCAAAGAGAAGCACTGCAATCCTCTTTCTCTAGTATGATGTTTGGAATGGAGAACATGTTTAGACATGCAGCAGTGGCAAGGCCTGATGGACCAGCTCCCACGATCAGCACCTCCTTCTTCATTGTAACCTTGATGAGATCAAAGGCTTCAAATTGGCTACAAGTATGGTATCGCGAATGTCACCCTAAAGGACTTTTACCTCCAATTATCCCACTTGCCGACCCCATTACATCCTCCTGCTTATATACATGCACCAATATCCCTTTTTGTTTTTGAAATAGTTTAATATTTGCTATTATTTCACTAAATCTAGTAATGATCTCCCGAATCTAACTCTAATGGATCCTTATTTTGAGCTTGCTTCCCTATCATGGCCTTCTGCTTATATACATGCACTTGGTATGACGGGTCAATATCCATCTCTATTTTGTATGTGGATAAGATTTGCAATAATTCCACCAAAACTAGCAAAAGTGGAACTTTCTAATTTTCAACCTTTGTAATGACCAAATCCCTTTTTAAAAAAGGTAGGGGGACACGCATGCACTATAATTATGCATACTTAATTGAATTCGAATCTCAGGTTGCTAAGCAAATGGATGATTGAAATAAACCGTTGTTGCAAAACCTTGAGATATGCTTGTGAATTACCAAATTTCATTATATTTATCATAATTAGCAGAATTAGCAATAGTGCCGTAAACAAGGCTCAGCTTGAAATGTGCTCAATAGATATCCAATTACCGGATGAACTCATCCTTGGGTACACTGATCTTTATCCTCAAAAAAAAAAAAAACACACACACACTGATCTTTATCTTCAAAGAATCCTATCTTGTATGATATTGGATCTGCATTTATCATAAAACAAATTAATAAGATAAATATGGAAAGAAACTACAACTATACGTTTTAGAAATATGGCATATGACACTTTTTGGAGGGGGAGGGGGTGGGGGAGAGGAAACAGCGTAAAGGGAGCTATTGTGACACAAAAAATGCTGGGTTTGTAGCTAGGGATCACCTATCCGGTAGGAAATTCTACCTCGTTTTGTCAAAAAACACAAGGATTGGGTAATGATGTCCCAAAAAAGATGAATCAAGATGAAGGCAACATGTAAACATTCTTTTATAAAAACATATTGCTTTTACAACATTATCGCCTAAAAAACAAACAC
The DNA here is from genome assembly GCF_009389715.1 of Phoenix dactylifera. Taxonomy (NCBI): domain Eukaryota; kingdom Viridiplantae; phylum Streptophyta; class Magnoliopsida; order Arecales; family Arecaceae; genus Phoenix; species Phoenix dactylifera. The sequence goes on along the minus strand of NC_052401.1, from coordinate 3,162,737 downwards.
TTACTCAACATTTACAAATCACTAAAAAATATTTTACTAATCTAACAATCTATAATTAATTTAAATTTGATATGATTTATTTTTTTAAAAAATAATGAAGAATATATAGATGTTATAGATTTAATAATAATAATTATATCAAAATCAAATGAAAAATAGCATTACCAAAATAATTATCTAATATTTCAACTTGACCAAGTTATGATCTAAAAAAAAAATTCAACAATGTGGCTCAATCTTTTTTTGACTTGTAGACCCATTTGAATCATAAAAAAATAGTAAGTTCCAGTAGAGGTTTGATCTTTTTCTTAATAGATTTTTCGAATGTCTACACTTCTAAATAAGAAATTGTTTGAATATCCTTATAAAGTTGCTATTTGCATGTATACTTTTATAACTTTTTTTTTTGCATACTACCCATAAAGGTATTTCAGTTATTTTAGTTTTAAGCCATTTATTTTTTAACATCATTAGATGGTACGAACAAATATTAATTTTATAAAAATATTTATATAATTTTATATGTTTAGATAGATAGATAGATATATATATATATATATATATATATATATATATATATATATATATATATATATATATATAAGTCTAAAAAAATGCTGCTTGTTCTTCCCCAGCTATGGTGGAGCCCATGAGCTAATTGTGGTCATGCGATAGTCCCCATAGCAGCATCAATTGTCGTGGCCCAAAAAAGTGTGGTGCAAAGTTAAGACAAATGAAACGAGAGTTAAAAGACCTATAAGTCTGACTGGGCACTTTATTTGTGGCTCATCATTTAGGAAAATTTTAATGGACCTAGTAGTCTTCTATTTTTTTTACTTTGTGTAGCCTTTTTGTTAACGATGTAGCTGGCTGTACTTGTATGAAAGCAGTATGAGCAGCAGATGGACCAAAAAAAAAACCTATCAAACCAACAACACCGAAGGATGGCATAGCCTGAAAGCTAACCCTGGGGTGAAGATGGAGATCATGGGCATTCTAGGGATTGGGGAGCAGGATGGCACACTGAGCTATTTGGGGGTCCCGATCACAGGCAAACGCCTACGTAGGGCGGAGTGCATTCAAATGGAGCAGGGCATCAGGCGCAGACTAGAGGAATGGCAGACCAGCGCTCTCTCCATGATGGGGAGAGTCATCTTGGTATAGTTAGCCTTGAGTTCGATCCATGTTTATTTGTAATCCCATACCATAGTGTTGTTGGCTACGTTGTGGGGTATGGAGAGGCAGTTTCAGAGCTTCTTACGGGGCGTTAGAGGAGCAGGAGTGGAGTTCATCTTTTGGCTTAGGAGACTGTCTATCAGCCGATCAGGAGTGGAGGTGGAGGTTTGGAAATTCACTCCCTAATTGAGAAACGGGAGCTTCTCCCGACCAAAGTAGCAACCATATTTCTTTTGGAGCTGAGTAGCATCTGGGGTGCCTTGATGTGGGCGAAGTATGGGGATCCAGCTGACATATCTGTATTCCGTACTAGCCGTCGTAGCTCTTTTGTCTGGAGGAAGATTTGTGCCCATGCCCCGATGGTCCTACCAGAGATCAGATGGGAGATTGAAGATGGCTGGGGTATTGACATTTTGGAGGATAGCTGGTTCTCTGAGGTCCCACTCCGAAACTAGCCTACTATGATTGATGTAGACTGTCTTGAGGGGCGCAAAGTTCATGATTTACTTACCCCGGGGGGGCAGGCATGGGACACAGATCTTGTTCGACAGGCCTTTGGGGAGCAGCTAGCCGAGTGCATCCTCTCTATATCGATTCCATCTATGGGGGCGGCGGATAGGAGGGTGTGGAGCATGACAGGGAGGTCGGAGGTGAGCGCCCGAGACTTAGCCCGGATGGTTGAGAGGGTTCCGAGCAGGCAGATTGAGGAGAGCTGGATCTGGAGGCTGCACGCCCATCCACAATCGGCCATGTTTGTCTGCTAGGTGGCTTGAGGATGCTTACCCACCAGAGGTACACTGGTTTGGCGTGGTGTGCATGTCCCCTCCGAGTGTCCGACGTGTCCGGAGATGGAGGAGTCCATCTTCCATGCTATCTTTGGATGCCCGAGGGCCACCTAAATCTGGGGATATGCTTGGGTCCCCCATGATCCACACCTGGGGTGGTCATCGACGGAGGGCTTCCTGCTCTTCTTGGAGACTTCAGTGAGGAGGTCGGGTCTGGAGGGACTGGGGACCAGAGCTGCCTATCTAGCCTACCACTGTCGGCTGGATAGGAATGCCCGGGTTTTCGACGACAACAGAGTTCAACCGAGGGTGGTTACGGACAGGACCCTTTGTCATGCGAAGGAGATCTCCTGCGCCAGCACACTGTCGTCCCTTGGGACGGCTGGGGAAATATGGGGTTCCTCTCTTGCTCCGATAGCGTCCAGGACCATACAGGTCTCTGGGGAGCCCCCACCCTCTTGTTTCCTCAAGGTTAATTTTGACGGAAATGTCGGAGAGGAAGGGTGTACCGGAGGCAACAGCTTCATTATCAGGGACCACGAGGCTCGACTGATTGCGGCGGGAGGTCGGTGGATTTTTGACACGTCTGTGGTCTGCACGGAGCTTAGGGCTGCATGGGAAGGAGTCACCTATGCGAGACAGGTGCTGGGTGCGGACCGCATTTTGCTTGAGGGAGACTCGGCCATGGTGATAGAGTGGATATGAGGCCGAGGTCGCGATGAGAGTTCGAGTATGCTACTTTGTGATGTTCGTAGACTCTTAGACGAGGATGATCTCTCATAGGCTAATCACATCTACAAGAAGGCGAATAGTGTGACTGATTGGGTGGCCTTATTTGCGGTCTACCACTCGAAAAGGTTCACCTGGGGCGATGGTGCATCAGTGCCCCATTTTTTTGTTATTTTTTTTTATAATTTTGTTGGTTGGGCGATGGTGCATCAGTGCCCCTTTTTTTTGTTATTTTTTTTTCTAATTTAGTTGGTTGTATCACGTTCGGCGTGTGTAAGTTGTAGTTGCAAAAAAAAAAAATAATAATAATAAATAAAATAAAAATAAATGAAGAAGATGGCATAGCCTCTGTCCTCGATAAACTCCTCCTTCGTTCCTTGTCTCTCCCCCACCTCTTCTTCGGTCCCCAACCCCACTGATCGCCTCCTCTTCTTCCCTCCTCCTCGCTTCTTGTCTCCCCGTCTCTCCTTTAATCTCCATTTCCGGAGGAGAGCTCGACCTCGATCTCTCGTGGCTTCCGTGGCCTCCTCCGCCTGCTACGAGAAGGAGCTCGCCGCTGCGAAGGAGGTCTCCTCTCTCGCCGCTCGCCTCTGCCACGTACTGTGGCGAATGAGAGTTCTCTGGTCTCTTTTCTATGGTGATTTGGAGAGGTTTGCACTGGAAAGCGGTTCTTTTGATTCTGGTATCGAGATCTGGAATAAATATGTGCCTTTTTTTCGTGTCTTTTTTTTTCTGTTGAGATTCTTTTCCTGTCTTTCAATTGCTCTTGTTTGGACTGTTTTATCTGTTAAAAATCGCATTTTTTCTGAACTGGGATATGGTTTTTGTTGATTTGTTCTTTAATTCGTCTCCTGTGACTTTTCTAGGTTGCCATTTTTTATTTTTCTGATATGTCTTTTGATACTTTATGCCTAGCTTTAGTTATTGTATCTGAGCTTTTGAAGGGAACTGGGTATGTCTAGGATAGCAAGACGGCCCTTTGAGAACTTTTCTAGGTTGCCATTTGCAACTGGCAACAGTTGTGAGATGCCTTGGAGGCGCCATAGATTTTGTCTACTTCAGTGATAAGTAATCTTGAGTGGTATATCCTTTATAAAATTATTAGTTTTATTATTGATGAATTATTGTTAAAATTATATTTTTTAATCGAATCTTTCCTTTATGATTATGTCTCTATTGCTAGTTTTTATCATTGAATTTTGCTCAAAATTTGATTCATATCCAAAAAAAGTATCCCATTTATATCCATATTTGGATAAAAAAAATTGGATATGTTTAATATGTGATTCATATCTGTATCCATTTATGACAAATATAGATATGCTTAATATCCGATTCGTATATGTATTTGTTTAGAACAAATATGGATATTAATTTTGATATCCATTTAATATCCGTATCTGTTTTCATATTCGTTGAAAAATATGGATACAAATATGGATATACCAATACGCAATCCGTATCCGATCCATTTTCAACCCTAGTTAACACATGTAAACACGTCTTTTTTTTCCTTTTTGCTCTTTTCTTTTCCTTCATTATAGTTCAAAATTATGGATGTTTGCTTTTGTTTCTTTTGCAGACGGTACAACGGGCACTTGTGCATTCAGATGTCCAATCAAAATCTGATAAGAGTCCTGGTACAGTAGCAGATTATGGTATATTACCACATTTTAATTATTTCTGTTGCTTATGTTTTATTTCTGACACCACATAATCGTTTGTTGCTTCTGATTAATGGTCTTCAATATGCATAGCTTAAAAAGTTTACTTCCATATCCATTCAAATAGTAGGACAGTTGTTCTACAAATGATAAATCATTTACAAGTTGGAGCAAATTAATTAAGTTGATCCATTTCTTCATTTGAAATTTCCAGGAAGCTCTTTCAAATAAATTGAATGCATCTTCTTCATTTCCTCACTTAAATATGGTTCTCATTTTCATTAAATAAAGTAAACAAAGGTAGAATAAGGAAAAAATTCACAATGTGGGCATGATCTCCAGACCATGTGTTAGAGGGAGATAGATCACAGCAGGGTGTATCTATGAAAGAGGAGCATAGCATGCCTAACAAAGGAATTCTAGATATATAGCATAGATGTAGTACAATCTGGTATTATATTAAGATGTCCAGAAAATACTAATTAAAAATATATGATGGATTAATGCTTGTTAGTCATTAAGTAAGCTTTTCTGTTCTTGGTAAAGTCGGTAAACAATAAAATGATGTTGATTTTGTAAAAAAATATGTCGCAATCAAGAGACTAGAGATCCTATAATGCCCACAAATGATCTTATGATAATAGTGTAACTATGGCCTCTATCTTTTTCCTTTTCCTTTACTTTCTTTCTTCTCTTTGGGCATGTGAGTCTTGTATTTATTTATGATATGACAGAAATGGGTATGTCCACTAGGTAGATGAGCTGGGAAGTGGAGGATCAAGAGTTGCTTTAGTAACTCTATAGCTTCTTAGCACATGAAATGTTCAACTTACTACAATTCTCTAGCAACATACTTCTCCTAATTTGCAGGTTCACAAGCATTAGTCAGCCTTGTTTTGAAGATGGAACTTCCATCTGAATCCTTTTCTTTAGTGGCTGAGGAGGTGCATGAACTTGACTTTAGATTCCAAAGTTTGTTGTGAATTAATTATGACAGTTACCTGAGAGCTATAATGATATTCTCCTGTAGGATTCCGGTGACCTATGTATGGACGGTGCTCAAGAAACACTAAGACGCATCACTAAGCTTGTTAACAACACTCTACTGATGGTAGATATAATATTACTTTGTCTGAGGAAGATGTGCTTGCTGCCATTGATAGTGGCCAATCTGAAGGGGTCCCTATTGGCCAACATTGGGTTTTGGGCCCTATAAATGGCACAGAAGGGGGAGCATGGTAATTTAAGCTTGAAAGTTTGAGTTCTGATCATATATAATAATGTTTGACTCCAAAAGGAAGATGCAATTTATTTTTCTTTTTTTGAGTTGATGCATTGATTGATAAGGATTAATCTAATACCTCTATAGAATTAATAAAAAAGTTGTGACTGGCTGCTGTGAATAACTAAAGGTATGGTGACATTATTTTGACAGTAAAAATTTGACCTTAGTTGACATTCAAATCTTTGTATGTCAATCTTTTAGAGTTATGATTGCTCTGATGTGGGCTGACTTTAGAACTGGCTTTGTGCATACATCTATTTGTGGTTGCATTGTGTATTGCTACATGGCTAATGATTTTTCCTCTTTGGCTTTACAATTTCTTGGTTGTTTAACAATGTACCTGCACACTTGCAAGCACATATTTGGATGTATTGATGTTTGAAATGGTGGTTTAATAATCTACACATTTGTATGTGTTATCATCATCTATATATATTAGATGGAAGTATTGAATGTAGTTTAAAATAACTGCACGTTGTATTAATTTGATTGTTCACTTGTGCTGTTACCAATATATGCACTCCTAGGGGGCTAAGTACCACATTAGCATGTACAATATATGAATTAATTGTTAAACTATGATTTCATGATTATTTTGTTTTTTGACAGGTTAAGAAGAATACACACACATAAAAGAGGAGTTTTCAATAGTATGAAAAAAAATGTTTCCATATGAGGTTGAGTGTAAGTTCAATTCCTGCCTAATGTGCAGACTTGATAGATGGTCTTCTCTCTCTCTCTCTCTCTCTCCTCCCCATCCCAAAAGGAAAGAACGATACAAAGTGATATGCTGTGAGGGTACACAAGAAACAACAACGCAGCTTAATAGGGGAGCATGAAAAAAACTTGCCATGCACGGAAAAAGTTTATTAAGGCTTTATTTAGAGATCATTATGTACATTGTGAGGGAGCCGTGACTAGCATGACAAGCAGCTGTGGCTAGATTTTGACTTAGGTTATGATGAGTCCAATTTTTTAAACTTCTTATGGATAAATCTATTATTGCTAATCCTACTTGATAAAATGGTTAAGAGATACACAATGATTATTATATGTGATATAAAATTAGTAAAATAGGCATTGGTATTTTCAGAGCGTTACGTGCTTATCCAATGCTGTTGACGCTCGAGGAAATGCCTCAAAAAAATGTAAATGAATCATATAACATTGCATGGTCAAATGAGGCTGAGGAAGAGGTTCAAACATATAATTATAGACATTTGAAAGAAAAGACTCTTCCTTGTTGTGATGGATGTGCATTAAAACATGAAGGATGGAGTTGTTAATTGGTGATCTAAGAGAAAGCTTAACAATTGACAAAACAGCAGTGATAGTTTAGATATTCATATCATAGCAGTGAGAGAGGCTTTAATATTTGTCAAAAGGTCATAGATCAAATAGCATGAAAGGGTTGGAAATATTATGTGCACCAACAAAGGGTTTATCCACATCAAGTCATTCTTTCTAACTAATTTTCTATCTCCCCGGATCAATATATATATATATGTAGGATTCAAATTCTAACTCTTATATAATGTGGTCGATTAAACTCTTTTTGTCCCTATAAGTACTGATTAGAACTTCTCATAGCACTCTAGCATATGTTTGCCTGATTCACCTCCTCTCTGTCTCCATTACCCCCTTTCTATGTACACAATCTCTCTCTCTCTCTCTCATTATCTTTCTTACATAAAAACACATATTAATCTCTTTCTCTCTCTCCTCTCTTTCTCTGATATCTAAGGTTTTTTTATTTAAAAATTCTTAAAATTGGTAACCTATTAGATGGGTTAATATAAATTCTCTTTTTTACCCTTCTTTAAATGAATGGGGAAATTGAAATAAAAAATGAAGCAAATTCTAATTTATATTTATAGATGCCATTCAAGCTATATACAACAGCTATAGCAGCAACAACAACTAAAACAACGACGATGATGATAGTGCTCAATCATCAACAACATCCTATAGCTCTAGAACAATGGGTAGATCATATATTGAAGGATTTTTTGGTTTGAAAAATTCTTAATTGGTAACCTACTAAACCAATTAACGTATAAATTCTCTTCTTTACCCCTCTTTATATGAATGAAGGAATTTGAAACAAAAAAAGTGCATCGAAGCAAATCCCAAATTATTTTTATATAGGTTCTTCAAGCTATATATGATAGCAGTAAGAATTGAAACAATAGCAACAATAATAACAATGATGATGATAATAATGATTATGGCGATACTGATAATCATCATCATCATATGAGACACAAGTTGTGGGTACGTCAATTCGGTTCTATGTTGAAGGGACTAAGCTGATTCACAGCAATCATGAGCCATCTTTATATCATCGGCAATGTTTTCTGCATCCATGGAGATTCCGGCCAATCCGCTTCTGGCAAACCCTGCAAAGTATAGCCCATTTTCTCCTTTCCAATGGTTTGGAAATTTTGCTACAGGAAACCCATCTTGGCCAAGGAGACCAAAATCATCCTACATCCATATATTAGTTTTGTGAACTATAGCCCAAGTAAGTTAAATGAAAAGAATTACATCCAAGGATTAAAAATCAATTGATAATTTCCTTATACCTTTAACCAACTTTTTACTTTGCTTTGATAGCCGGTTGCAAAAACTATTGCATCGAACTGATATGACTTGTCATCGGTAAAAAGTACCTCATTGCCTTGTATGCTTGATAGCCCTTTGACAACCTATTCAATAAACACATGCAAAACAAACGTTATCAAAATCAGACACATGCAAATTACTTGGCCTATCCCTTGCATGATATTATGAAGAAATTAATTGAAAGTAAAATAGCATAAATAATTTGGGATTTTGGCTAGTCAAGAAAAATAAAATAGTTACCTGAATCTCACCACTTTTGATCTTTGCTACAGTACCAACATCAATAACTGATGATCTACCGGTCGCAATCTTAAGAGAGAGAGGGCCTAGTTTTGGCCTTGTAATCCCATATTTAGACAAATCTCCATATTTAAGATTGCTAAGCATAAGAAGTAAGGTGTCCACCAAACGAACATTGAGGTATTTTACTAAAACCATCCCCATGTATATCAACTCCTTGGTCATCACATGGAACTGTTACAAGAGCCCAAAAGCAAAATTACATCTACTAGACAAATATGTTCTAACTAATAAAATACAACACCTATGGATTATCCTTAGTTGCACCGTACTTTTATAAGGGGCATATGGTGTTTAAAAATACAGCAAATCCAACCTGTTGTGTATTTCTAGCATGATATTGATTATATTTGCAAGTATGAAATATTGGATACAACTACTTTTATAAAACATACAAACCCCTATAAAGCTAATTGTAATACTAATGTAGAGCATGTTTCAAGATAAATCTAGTTACCGGGCTTTGGATGGTGATGGCGGTTTTTGCTCCAAAGTTTGAGAGATCATAAGCAATCTCCATGCCTGAGTTACCGCTTCCAACAACTAGAACATTCTTGCCAGTGTAAGCAGCCCCCGACTTGTAAAAAGAAGAGTGGACGACCTCCCCAGAGAAGGTCTTCAAACCCGGGATATCCGGTATCATCCCTTCATCATTCTCTCCGGTGGCCACGACCAGGAACTTTGCCGTGTACTCTTTGACCTCCCCTGTGACCTTGTCACAAGCCATTATGCTCCATGTTCCTTTGTATTTGTCATAATTAGCAGAATCAACAACAGTGCAATATACAATATTCGGCTTGAAACGTGCTTGATAGTTATCTAGGTACTGGATGAATTGATCCTTGGGTATGAAGGTTGGGAACGTGCTAGGGTAAGGCATGTGCGGCAGCTCACAAAATTGCTTGGCAAGGTGAAGCTTCAGACGATCATATGCCCTCTTTCTCCAAAGAGAAGCACTGCAATCCTCTTTCTCTAGTATGATGTTTGGAATGGAGAACATGTTTAGACATGCAGCAGTGGCAAGGCCTGATGGACCAGCTCCCACGATCAGCACCTCCTTCTTCATTGTAACCTTGATGAGATCAAAGGCTTCAAATTGGCTACAAGTATGGTATCGCGAATGTCACCCTAAAGGACTTTTACCTCCAATTATCCCACTTGCCGACCCCATTACATCCTCCTGCTTATATACATGCACCAATATCCCTTTTTGTTTTTGAAATAGTTTAATATTTGCTATTATTTCACTAAATCTAGTAATGATCTCCCGAATATAACTCTAATGGATCCTTATTTTGAGCTTGCTTCCCTATCATGGCCTTCTGCTTATATACATGCACTTGGTATGACGGGTCAATATCCATCTCTATTTTGTATGTGGATAAGATTTGCAATAATTCCACCAAAACTAGCAAAAGTGGAACTTTCTAATTTTCAACCTTTGTAATGACCAAATCCCTTTTTAAAAAAGGTAGGGGGACACGCATGCACTATAATTATGCATACTTAATTGAATTCGAATCTCAGGTTGCTAAGCAAATGGATGATTGAAATAAACCGTTGTTGCAAAACCTTGAGATATGCTTGTGAATTACCAAATTTCATTATATTTATCATAATTAGCAGAATTAGCAATAGTGCCGTAAACAAGGCTCAGCTTGAAATGTGCTCAATAGATATCCAATTACCGGATGAACTCATCCTTGGGTACACTGATCTTTATCCTCAAAAAAAAAAAAAACACACACACACTGATCTTTATCTTCAAAGAATCCTATCTTGTATGATATTGGATCTGCATTTATCATAAAACAAATTAATAAGATAAATATGGAAAGAAACTACAACTATACGTTTTAGAAATATGGCATATGACACTTTTTGGAGGGGGAGGGGGTGGGGGAGAGGAAACAGCGTAAAGGGAGCTATTGTGACACAAAAAATGCTGGGTTTGTAGCTAGGGATCACCTATCCGGTAGGAAATTCTACCTCGTTTTGTCAAAAAACACAAGGATTGGGTAATGATGTCCCAAAAAAGATGAATCAAGATGAAGGCAACATGTAAACATTCTTTTATAAAAACATATTGCTTTTACAACATTATCGCCTAAAAAACAAACACTTACTCAACATTTACAAATCACTAAAAAATATTTTACTAATCTAACAATCTATAATTAATTTAAATTTGATATGATTTATTTTTTTAAAAAATAATGAAGAATATATAGATGTTATAGATTTAATAATAATAATTATATCAAAATCAAATGAAAAATAGCATTACCAAAATAATTATCTAATATTTCAACTTGACCAAGTTATGGTCTAAAAAAAAAAATTCGACAATGTGGCTCAATCTTTTTTTGACTTGTAGACCCATTTGAATCATAAAAAAAGGGTAAATTCCAGCAGAGTTTTGATCTTTTTCTTAATAGATTTTTCGACTGTATATACTTCTAAATATAAAAAATTGCTTGAATATTCTTGTAAAGTTGCTATTTGCGTGTATACTCTTATAACTTTTTTTTTTGCATACTATCCATAAAGGTATTTCAGTTATTTTAGTTTTAAGCTATTTATTTTTTAACATTATTAGATGGTACGAACAAATATTAATTTTATAAAAATATTTATATAATTTTATATGTTTATATATATATATATATAAGTCTAAAAAAAATGCTGCTTGTTCTTCCCCAGCTATGGTGGAGCCCACGAGCTAATTGTGGTCGTGCGATAGTCCCCATAGCAGCATCAATTGTCGTGGCCCAAAAAAGTGTGGTGCAAAGTTAAAGACAAATGAAACGAGAGTTAAAAGACCTATAAGTCTGACTGGGCACTTCATTTGTGGCTCATCATTTGGGAAAATTTTAGTGGACCCAGCAGTCTTCTATTTTTTTTACTTTGCGTAGCCTTTTTGTTAGCGATGTAGCTGGTTGTACTCGTATGAAAGCAGTATGAGCAGCAGATGGACCAGAAAAAAAACCTATCAAACCAACAACACCGAAGGATGGCATAGCTTGAAAGCTAACCCTGGGGTGAAGATGGAGATCATGGGCATTCTAGGGATTGGGGAGCAGGATGGCACTCTGAGCTATTTGGGGGTCTCGATCACGGGCAGACGCCTGCGTAGGGCGGAGTGCATTCAGATGGAGCAAGGCATCAGGCATAGACTAGAGGGATGGCAGACCAACGCTCTCTCCATGATGGGGAGAGTCATCTTAGTACGGTTAGCCCTGAGGTCGATCCATGTTTATTTGTAGTCCCATACCATGGGGTTGTTGGCTGCATTGCGGGGTATGGAGAGGCAGTTCCAGAGCTTCTTAGAGGGGCAGGAGTGGAGTTCATCTTTTGGCTTAGGAGACGGTCTATCAGCCGATCAGGAGTGGAGGTGGAGGTTTGGAAATTCACTCCCTAATTGAGAAACGGGAGCTTCTCCCGACCAAAGTAGCAACCAGATTTCTTTTGGAGCTGAGTAGCATTTGGGGTGCCTTGATGTGGGCGAAGTATGGGGATCCAGCTGACATATCTGTATTCCGTACTAGCTGTCGTAGCTCTTTTGTCTGGAGGAAGATTTGTGCCCATGCCCCGATGGTCCTACCAGAGATCAGATGGGAGATTGAAGATGGCTGGGGTATTGACATTTTGGAGGATAGCTGGTTCTCTGAGGTCCCACTCCGAAACTAGCCTACTATGATTGATGTAGACTGTCTTGAGGGGCGCAAAGTTCATGATTTACTTACCCCGGGGGGGCAGGCATGGGACACAGATCTTGTTCGACAGGCCTTTGGGGAGTAGCTAGCCGAGTGCATCCTCTCTATATCGATTCCATCTATGGGCGGCGGATAGGAGGGTGTGGAGCATGACAGGGAGGTCGGAGGTGAGCGCCCGAGACTTAGCCCGGATGGTTGAGAGGGTTCCGAGCAGGCAGATTGAGGAGAGCTGGATCTGGAGGCTGCATGCCCATCCACAATCGGCCATGTTTGTCTGCTAGGTGGCTTGAGGATGCTTACCCACCAGAGGTACACTGGTTTGGCGTGGTGTGCATGTCCCCTCCGAGTGTCCGACGTGTCTGGAGATGGAGGAGTCCATCTTCCATGCTATCTTTGGATGCCCGAGGGCCACCTAAATCTGGGGATATGCTTGGGTCCCCCATGATCCACACCTGGGGTGGTCATCGACGGAGGGCTTCCTGCTCTTCTTGGAGACTTCAGTGAGGAGGTCGGGTCTGGAGGGACTGGGGACCAGAGCTGCCTATCTAGCCTACCACTGTCGGCTGGATAGGAATGCCCGGGTTTTCGACGACAACAGAGTTCAACCGAGGGTGGTTACGGACAGGACCCTTTGTCATGCGAAGGAGATCTCCTGCGCCAGCACACTGTCGTCCCTTGGGACGGCTGGGGAAATATGGGGTTCCTCTCTTGCTCCGATAGCGTCCAGGACCATACAGGTCTCTGGGGAGCCCCCACCCTCTTGTTTCCTCAAGGTTAATTTTGACGGAAATGTCGGAGAGGAAGGGTGTACCGGAGGCAACAGCTTCATTATCAGGGACCACGAGGCTCGACTGATTGCGGCGGGAGGTCGGTGGATTTTTGACACGTCTGTGGTCTGCACGGAGCTTAGGGCTGCATGGGAAGGAGTCACCTATGCGAGACAGGTGCTGGGTGCGGACCGCATTTTGCTTGAGGGAGACTCGGCCATGGTGATAGAGTGGATATGAGGCCGAGGTCGCGATGAGAGTTCGAGTATGCTACTTTGTGATGTTCGTAGACTCTTAGACGAGGATGATCTCTCATAGGCTAATCACATCTACAAGAAGGCGAATAGTGTGACTGATTGGGTGGCCTTATTTGCGGTCTACCACTCGAAAAGGTTCACCTGGGGCGATGGTGCATCAGTGCCCCATTTTTTTGTTATTTTTTTTTATAATTTTGTTGGTTGGGCGATGGTGCATCAGTGCCCCTTTTTTTTGTTATTTTTTTTTCTAATTTAGTTGGTTGTATCACGTTCGGCGTGTGTAAGTTGTAGTTGCAAAAAAAAAAAATAATAATAATAAATAAAATAAAAATAAATGAAGAAGATGGCATAGCCTCTGTCCTCGATAAACTCCTCCTTCGTTCCTTGTCTCTCCCCCACCTCTTCTTCGGTCCCCAACCCCACTGATCGCCTCCTCTTCTTCCCTCCTCCTCGCTTCTTGTCTCCCCGTCTCTCCTTTAATCTCCATTTCCGGAGGAGAGCTCGACCTCGATCTCTCGTGGCTTCCGTGGCCTCCTCCGCCTGCTACGAGAAGGAGCTCGCCGCTGCGAAGGAGGTCTCCTCTCTCGCCGCTCGCCTCTGCCACGTACTGTGGCGAATGAGAGTTCTCTGGTCTCTTTTCTATGGTGATTTGGAGAGGTTTGCACTGGAAAGCGGTTCTTTTGATTCTGGTATCGAGATCTGGAATAAATATGTGCCTTTTTTTCGTGTCTTTTTTTTTCTGTTGAGATTCTTTTCCTGTCTTTCAATTGCTCTTGTTTGGACTGTTTTATCTGTTAAAAATCGCATTTTTTCTGAACTGGGATATGGTTTTTGTTGATTTGTTCTTTAATTCGTCTCCTGTGACTTTTCTAGGTTGCCATTTTTTATTTTTCTGATATGTCTTTTGATACTTTATGCCTAGCTTTAGTTATTGTATCTGAGCTTTTGAAGGGAACTGGGTATGTCTAGGATAGCAAGACGGCCCTTTGAGAACTTTTCTAGGTTGCCATTTGCAACTGGCAACAGTTGTGAGATGCCTTGGAGGCGCCATAGATTTTGTCTACTTCAGTGATAAGTAATCTTGAGTGGTATATCCTTTATAAAATTATTAGTTTTATTATTGATGAATTATTGTTAAAATTATATTTTTTAATCGAATCTTTCCTTTATGATTATGTCTCTATTGCTAGTTTTCATCATTGAATTTTGCTCAAAATTTGATTAATATCCAAAAAAGTATCCCATTTATATCCATATTTGGATAAAAAAATTGGATATGTTTAATATGTGATTCATATCTGTATCCATTTATGACAAATATAGATATGCTTAATATCCGATTCGTATATGTATTTGTTTAGAACAAATATGGATATTAATTTTGATATCCATTTAATATCCGTATCTGTATTCATATTCGTTGAAAAATATGGATACAAATATGGATATACCAATACGCAATCCGTATCCGATCCATTTTCAACCCTAGTTAACACATGTAAACACGTCTTTTTTTTCCTTTTTGCTCTTTCCTTTTCCTTCATTATAGTTCAAAATTATGGATGTTTGCTTTTGTTTCTTTTGCAGACGGTACAACGGGCACTTGTGCATTCAGATGTCCTATCAAAATCTGATAAGAGTCCTGGTACGGTAGCAGATTATGGTATATTACCACATTTTAATTATTCTGTTGCTTATGTTTTATTTCTGACACCACATAATCGTTTGTTGCTTCTGATTAATGGTCTTCAATATGCATAGCTTAAAAAGTTTACTTCCATATCCATTCAAATAGTAGGACAGTTGTTCTACAAATGATAAATCATTTACAAGTTGGAGCAAATTAATTAAGTTGATCCATTTCTTCATTTGAAATTTCCAGGAAGCTCTTTCAAATAAATTGAATGCATCTTCTTCATTTCCTTACTTAAATATGGTTCTCATTTTCATTAAATAACGTAAACAAAGGTAGAATAAGGAAAAAATTCACAATGTGGGCATGCTCTCCAGACCATGTGTTAGAGGGAGATAGATCACAGCAGGGTGTATCTATGAAAGAGGAGCATAGCATGCCTAACAAAGGAATTCTAGATATATAGCATAGATGTAGTACAATCTGGTATTATTTTAAGATGTCCAGAAAATACTAATTAAAAATATATGATGGATTAATGCTTGTTAGTCATTAAGTAAGCTTTTCTGTTCTTGGTAAAGTCGGTAAACAATAAAATGATGTTGATTTTGTAAAAAAATATGTCGCAATCAAGAGACTAGAGATCCTATAATGCCCACAAATGATCTTATGATAATAGTGTAACTATGGCCTCTATCTTTTTCCTTTTCCTTTACTTTCTTTCTTCTCTTTTGGCATGTGAGTCTTGTATTTATTTATGATATGACAGAAATGGGTATGTCCACTAGGTAGATGAGCTGGGAAGTGGAGGATCAAGAGTTGCTTTAGTAACTCTATAGCTTCTTAGCACATGAAATGTTCAACTTACTACAATTCTCTAGCAACATACTTCTCCTAATTTGCAGGTTCACAAGCATTAGTCAGCCTTGTTTTGAAGATGGAACTTCCATCTGAATCCTTTTCTTTAGTGGCTGAGGAGGTGCATGAACTTGACTTTAGATTCCAAAGTTTGTTGTGAATTAATTATGACAGTTACCTGAGAGCTATAATGATATTCTCCTGTAGGATTCCGGTGACCTATGTATGGACGGTGCTCAAGAAACACTAAGACGCATCACTAAGCTTGTTAACAACACTCTACTGATGGTAGATATAATATTACTTTGTCTGAGGAAGATGTGCTTGCTGCCATTGATAGTGGCCAATCTGAAGGGGTCCCTATTGGCCAACATTGGGTTTTGGGCCCTATAAATGGCACAGAAGGGTGAGCATGGTAATTTAAGCTTGAAAGTTTGAGTTCTGATCATATATAATAATGTTTGACTCCAAAAGGAAGATGCAATTTATTTTTCTTTTTTTGAGTTGATGCATTGATTGATAAGGATTAATCTAATACCTCTATAGAATTAATAAAAAAGTTGTGACTGGCTGCTGTGAATAACTAAAGGTATGGTGACATTATTTTGACAGTAAAAATTTGACCTTAGTTGACATTCAAATCTTTGTATGTCAATCTTTTAGAGTTATGATTGCTCTGATGTGGGCTGACTTTAGAACTGGCTTTGTGCATACATCTATTTGTGGTTCCATTGTGTATTGCTACATGGCTAATGATTTTTCCTCTTTGGCTTTACAATTTCTTGGTTGTTTAACAATGTACCTGCACACTTGCAAGCACATATTTGGATGTATTGATGTTTGAATTAGTGGTTTAATAATCTACACATTTGTATGTGTTATCATTATCTATATATATTAGATGGAAGTATTGAATGTAGTTTAAAATAACTGCACGTTGTATTAATTTGATTGTTGTGCTGTTACCAATATATGCACTCCTAGGGGGCTAAGTACCACATTAGCATGTACAACACATTCTATGCTTCTTGTTCTGTAATGCTGTTACTTAATCCTTTCTTTTATATGTATACAAATGTGCTAGCTTCCCAATGAACATTACAATAGCCTAGCTTCGACATTATTCTGCATGGGCAATGAATTAATTGTTAAACTATGATTTCATGATTATTTTGTTTTTTGACAGGTTAAGAAGAATACACACATATAAAAGAGGAGTTTTCAATAGTATGAAAAAAATGTTTCCATATGAGGTTGAGTGTAAGTTCAATTCCTCCCTAATGTGAGGACTTGATAGATGGTCGCCTCTCTCTCTCTCTCTCCCCCATCCCAAAAGGAAAGAACGATACAAAGTGATATGCTGTGAGGGTACATGAGAAACAACAACGCAGCTTGATAGGGGAGCATGAAAAAAACTTGCCATGCACGGAAAAAGTGTATTAAGGCTTTATTTAGAGATCATTATGTACATTATGAGGGAGCCGTGACTAGTATGACAAGCAGCTGTGGCTAGATTTTGACTTAGGATATGATGAGTCCAATTTCTTAAACTTCTTATAGATAAATCTATTATTGCTAATCCTACTGGATAAAATGGTTAAGAGATACACTACAATGATTGTTATATGTGATATAAAATTAGTAAAATAGGCATTGGTATTTTCAGAGCATTACGTGCTTATCCAATGCTTTTGACGCTTGAGGAAATGCGTCAAAAAACGTAAATGAATCATATGACATTGCATGGTCAAATGAGGCTGAGGAAAAGGTTCAAACATATAATTATAGACATTAGAAAGAAAAGACTCTTCCTTGTTGTGATGGATGTGCATTAAAACATGAAGGATGGAGTTGTTAATTGGTGATCTAAGAGAAAGCTTAATAATTGACAAAACAGCAGTGATAGTTTAGATATTCATATCATAGCAGTGAGAGAGGTTTTAATATTTGTCAAAAGGTCATAGATCAAATAGCTTGAAAGGGTTGGAAATATTATGTGCACCAACAAAGGGTTTATCCTTTAGACCAAAACATATGGAGAAGGCTTTAGTCAGACCCCAATTTAATGGGAATGAAACTGTAATTTCTGGAAATGTTATCTTCAAACTTAAGTGAAATCAATTATTTAGGCTCCCGCCTTCATTCTCATCAATTGCCTTTGTGAATATGGCAGCATAGGAGTTTATTGAATTATCATTTAATTTAACTGATATTATGTTCTCTGTGTTTCTGAAACAAACATCATGCCAAGTAACATAAGAAAACCTGCACATTACGGCAATAGCAATATTGAATGATTAAGAGATTGCTGGTGAACTGGCATTTGAGGTGCTAGAATATTGCTATGAGAATATGCTGATAGGATCAAACAACAATTGATTAGGTACATGTAGGCGTGAAAGTTCTAATACATTGTAATTCTAAATATTTATTCTCAGACCACAGAATATGGAACTAATACAAGCTATAATGCAATTGAATCATGTTCTTGTGATATACAGTCTAAATACAAAATTCTATGTCAATTTCTGTTGGTATCTGTCTGTTCAGCAAAAAGAGGAATTGAAAGCCACCTTAATTCTTGTCAAAGTTGACTGCTATTTTATAATATGTGTCTTGGATACATAGGATGACTTGGAAGTTTCTGTTCTAGTTCTTTCATGCCATTTGACATTTTCTTTTCCCACTCTCATGCATATGAATTCTAAATCAGGTTCCTAAGAGGAGATCAATTTGCAATTGCTTTGGCACTGCTTGATGAAGGAAGAATAGTGTTGGGTGTTTTGGCATGTCCAAATCTTCCTCTAAATCCAGACAATTATTCTTTGCAAAAGCAAATTGGTTGTCTTCTCTCTTCTAAAATTGGGGATGGAGCTTTCGTGCAGTCACTTGATGGCTCTTCACCGACAATGATTAAAATTCTCTGTATTGACTTTGTCACTTGCTGCGAGCATTTAATCGCTGTCTGACTTTTATTGACTTCCCTTTAGATACGTGTCAGTGCCATTGAAAATTAAGAGGATGGGTTATTCTTTGAGTCATTTGAAGCAGCACATTCCATGCATGATTTATCTAGTGTAATAGCAAAGGTATTACAGGCTAGGACTCTTTTGTATCCAAATTCAGAGAGATCTAGTACAATCTTATTCTGATGTTCCTTGTAGAAACTTGGCGTCCAAAAACCTTCCAATTAGAATTGATAGCCAGGCAAAATACGGTGCTCTGGCCTGAGGAGATGCTGCTATACATTTACGTTTCCCACATAAAGGCTATCGTGAGGAGATATGGGACCATGCAGCTGGTTCTATTGTCGTCATTGGTAAAAACTGTCAGACCTTTTGTTCTCATGCTTATTCAACTGATATGGAATTTTGGAGGCCTAATGCTACAGGGCCATATATATTTGGAAATGAATTACGTATTATGTTGTCAGATCTCATGACTGTGTTTCCTGGTGGTTTACAGAAGCTGGTGGCGTAGCGACTGGCGCAGCAGGAAATAATTTGGATTTTTCCAAGGGGAGGTACCTTGATCTTGACAGTGGCATCATTGTCACAAATAAGAAGCTAATGCCAGCACTGTTGAAAGCCATACAAGATGCTGTGAGAGAGATCTCAATCTGCTTGCCTCTTATAACTAATACATGTAGTTTCGACTAGCTGTTATGTCTGTCAGTTCATGCCTGTAATTTTCTGAAATTTGGATTGAAAGCTTTGGTCAGACATGGCACGGCAGTCAACTGACCTGCATATCCACCAGTATCGACAATAATTTCATCTCAGCAGAAGTTGGATTTGTATATTGTTAGTTTTGTTACTTGAAAATTCGAAAGCATTCCTCTCTTTATTGTGTTTCAAGAACTATTCCTTGCTTAAATGTATTCTTTACTTCCAGCATATGAAGCATTGCTATCCTTCGTTGAAGCTTGCTGATATGTGTTATCACATCAGTGAATCGGAAACAACAACACATGGATGGAAGTTTACTCCAACAATTTGATGTAATATCATTAGCCACAACAACCTTGATATCTGAAACATGCTGAGTTCTCGGTTTTTCCCCTCCGGCTAACTGGGCATGTGGACTCCCAAGTGAATGGTGGATTTGGTTCTCTTATGTCTTGGTTTATTATCATCAAGGCTCATCTCTAGTATTGATGTGAACCACCCTGAGCCTTTATCCATGGTTTCTGAACCTCCATCCATAGTCCAAGGAAGCCACCTGTCCATGTATTGTGTGCGTAAAATCCTTCTAAATAAAGCTATGACTGGCATATTTACACTTCCATGGGATTGATTCTCTATTCAGAGACACAAGTTTGGTTCATCAATACGACTTGAGTTAATTGCAAGGATCTTATATGACTACTTGTATGTATACGGTACAAATTATATTGATGCAATAGGTAATTGTGACAGGAGTTGTTTATCAGGTGATCAGTAGCTAGGCTAAACAGGTACTTCAGGTGGGTAGTTTCCAGGGTGCTTCTTGATCGATGTTTCTAGCTTGCGGAAGGTTGGAAGGAAGTTGATCATAAACATCTATGAAGAGATCAGTAAGAGGTGGTTTCTCCTCTGTTTCTGCAACCTGAATTGCAAGCAAAAAATATCCTAGGAAAGGAGATGCTTGAAATGTGTTTGAATACAAAAATGTTGTAAAACTACCACCTTTTCTAACATTGTTTCTAGATTCAGATTCTGCAGCATCAGTCATGTCTTTCGATCCATTTTCGATATATGTAGACAGGATATCGTGCTGTTCTCCAGTGTTCAATCTCATCCATAGATAGGTGGGCGATGATGACCTACTCTGTATTTAAGTGCCTCGGCATTAATTTCAAATGAGCAAAATGCCGAGATTAGCTTGTATTGTTATTTTTTTTAACTAAAAACGAGAGCATCATACATAATATATACAGATACAACCAAAAAAGTCAGGGCAACTCCACCTCTCCTACCCAAAGGTGGTCTTCTGAATGGTTGGCAACAAAAGAGGCAATCTAATCTGCAGCTCCATTGGCCTCTCTAAACATGTGCTTCGCCTAGAGCTCATATTGTTAGTCCGCATGATGCCTTAGATAAGAAAAATCTGCACCTCAACTAAAATAGGACTTTTTTTCCTTTACGTCCATCTCAGTGGCTGCATGCACTGCACTGTAGACAGCACGAGCACCATTCCCATTGCTAGTTGTAGGACTACTGATGACCCAACCGTAAAATAACTAGCACCTCCATTGCAGCATGGAAATCTCCTGCCACATCAGATGCAATCAAAAAAATTAACCATAGCATAAGTGGGTGTTGCGGCAGGCAGAGAAAATAATGAAACAAGAAGAAAAAGAAGAACAGAAAAAGAACAAGTGCATACAATATTTATATGGTTTCATCTATTGACCTACATCTACAGGTAGAGATTATAAACTACAAGATTTCCTCACAAAATGCTTGATTGCTCTCTTCTCTTGGGGTTATAAGAGATGTATATGATATAGTCGATTTATACTCGAACTAATGTTTCTCCAATAATCAGGTTACGCCAATAAGTCGATTTAGACTCGAATTGGTGTCTCTAGAACTTATAAACTCAAGACATTCTCAATTGGAGGTATCATTGGTCTAAGCTAAGTCTAATTTCTAAGAGCTTTTGGGCGTGGTTTACAACATACAATGTACAAAATTTTGAGGTGCAAATGGCACGACCATGTGTCTGGATGCAAGCTTACTACCAAATTTTCATGTCTGGATGCAAGCTTGCTACCAAATTTTATCTTGTTGAGCTGCATGATTCACCTGTTAGGTATAGGAGCCATGATTTATGGACATGGCAACGATTCACGAGAGCAGCCTTCTCTCAGCACATTTGGCCATATCTGGTATGATAAACACCAAACCATGCCCACTGAATGATCAGTGGTTTAATTGTCTAATTCTAAAGCTCTCCTCCAGTCTATCCTCATTGTTTGGCCGGTCTTGGAGAAAGGATACAAATTAGGCCAGTTTAGTTGGCTTCCAATCATATCCAACCTAATTATTTTTGATGTTTTGGACTACGGACTTGGTGCAATTCTACGCAACCCCATTCACTTATCAAATTGAGTCAATTTGCCTTCCTTTTAGATTAAGTTTTAGGTGCTTCATGAAATAATATATGTTTAGTTTAACCTACTCCATTAGACATTTGTTTAAAAGCATGACTAACCTCAACTGGAGCTCATGTCTTACTCTGGGGACCATAACCAGCCAATAAGTCTTAATTTCCTTGAGTATGAAGTCCAAATATAATAACCTAGAGTCAACCATGTGTTGCTCTGATGCCATCAGCATAATTACATTGGAACATTGCTCTTAGTTCTCACTTATTCCACATCATAACCATGATTAGCCACAAGACAAAAATAAGATGCTTAATCTATTCAAGTAGGCGTCTTTTGGTGTCAATGTCAATCCAAAAGCTTATGCATTTGAGCCCAAAGGCACCTCTTTGTGCAATCATCACGGCCATGAACCCGGGTTTGGTCGGAAAGAACAAAAGCCTAACCACACCCCAAAAGGTCTTGTTTGGGCTTTTCCGTGATAGAGGCGAGAGAACCCGAGGCCATGGCATCCAACCTAAGTGGTTGGATGGAAGCTTACATGGAGCCCTCACCCACAGCATGCACATGGCTACATGAGCATTCCTTCTTATGCATGCTTTATTCGATTTGGAGCATGAGAAAACTTGACACTTTAAAGAACTATATGTTTGTTTATTGGCACTAATTCCTTGTTTAGGGGAGGTGGAGATGATTAGGAGTTCAATGGGGTTACGAGCTCATTAAGCAAAAGATGGTGGCTTTATTTTATATGGGCAGTTCATGAGAGGGATGTCAGGTTTTGGAATTGATAGGTGTAACCTCGCGAGGCAGTTGGTCAACCACCTCTCTCGCTCTTTGAGTGTACACTTGGTTTCATTTCTAGCAACCAGATATGTCTTCATGAATAAAATTTTTAGAGATATAAAATTATTACTATTAATAAAATTTCATCAATCATCCATATTATGTAACAACTGGGTTTCAAAATCTTGTATAAGTACTCTATATCTATTTAGAGAATAATCGATGCGGGACTAAATGCCTGCATGGATCCTCACATACTCTTTTTATTTAAGCTTTGACATCCTAGTCAGGCTCATGGTTCAAATCCATTCAAATCTAATCACAAGTACCACGATCAGTCTGTGGTCAACTCCAATGGATCTGTGCTGCAGTGTCCTCTAGTACAGATAAGTTATGGGCTAGGACCACTCTGATATTATTTATAACAACCTAAAATATTATCCAAAATAACTAGCTGGAAGGTATTATTTGGGTTTCTTGATTCTATATAATTACCCAAGATATATCTGGAGAATAACCGATGTGGGGACTAAACATACGCCTGCACGGGTTCTTCTTAGCAATGCTTATGCTTTTTCTCACTTAATGAATCCAAGAATTAATACACAATCCAATGATTAATTTTATAGATATTGATAAATGATGCGTCCAATTAAGAATAGTTGGAGCCAAGTATTATAATCGACATCTAGTTTCTAAATATTGTATATGAATCCGGACCGGTGAATTTGAGTAACATAAGATATTTGAGTTTTATGAGAGCGCATGCATGTTTGGATGCTTCTCATAAAATTTGTTTGCAAAATGATTAGGCTATAAAATCTAAAAATGAATTTTATGAAAAACAACTTTCCCTCATGTGTACCATAAGACATGTTCTATATAAAAAAAATAACATATTAATTTGTTGCAACTCCTTTTATGAAAATCTATAAACATCCAAAAAGTCTGATAGTTGATAGGCACGCTCCAACAAAATTAAGAGGGTAGATGATGGAAAAATATACCATAGTTCAATACAAAGGTTTGGATCAACCTTGAAACCCGTAGTAAATGAATGTTTAAATGTTATAAGGTTTCCCATTAAGCAGAAAATGCTGCAATTTGGTAACCACATCATACATAGCTCTCAAACTAGATATGCCACTGAATTAATGCTTTTCCATCAAAACTATTGTACAGAGACTTCAAATTGATATCGCCTAAAATGTCCCAACTTTAATGTTCTTTGTCATTGGTTGGGCAGTTTAACTACTTTTAACTCAAAGCCTACAAAGTCTTGGTGGGTCCAAGCACCGGTTTGGAAGGGAGCTCCACTTCCACTCATTTGCACCAAAATCCTCCCTCGCCGCGCGTGCCTTCGTGCATGTATGAGCTTATCCCATTGACGACAGAGATAGCGAAAGGCTTGCGTAAGCGCCACCCATCCCCTCAAGAAAAATTAGACTAAAGCAAGTCTTTTGCTTTGTGGCACAACAAAGCCACCAAACCATCACAACGTGCATAGAAAAAGAGATGAATTGGAGAAGAATTCAAGGAAAAGAGGCTATGAGGAATGCCCACCAAGTTCTTAGGGGCCCTCCCCATCGAATAGCCTATAATACGTGCTCCAAACACAGTCCCAATAGCCCAAAAAAGAGAGGAGCCCATTTGAATCGCTTAGAATGATCTCAAGAAACCAAGTACTTTCACATTAATACCAGTGTTATTGGAGACAACAATATGAAAGAGTGCTAACGCCAAACTAGAGGATTGCAATTATACATTGGCGAGGTTTGTTTCCTAGCTATCAGCCTTTGCCCAAGCAGGCATTCCGGTCTAGTTTGGCAAGCTTACTTCATCAAGATCATCCAATGATAAGAAAACTTCATCCAAGCATGAAAGCTCCATCCCATCATCATGGAAGTTCTGTGAAGCACAGCTCGACTCGTAGACTCGACATATGACCCACTTGTTGGGTTCCTAATGATCATGGAAAGAATCAAGTAGTTGTCAGGCTCATTAGAAGAATTGAAAGAAACCCATGGAGGAAGAAGCGACTACCAGAAAATAATTACAGAAATATGAGAGAGAATGACTATATAAGGTGGCAAAAAGACTTACTATTCTTGTGATGCTTCTCTTCTTGAGAGACCTTCTGCTACTACCACGACTGCTGGAACTACTAAGAACGCCATCCAGTAAATGATATTCATGCATTACCCAATTGGTTTTCATCCCCTCGGGAGGTTCTCCAACGTAAAATAT
This sequence comes from Phoenix dactylifera, assembly GCF_009389715.1. Lineage (NCBI taxonomy): Eukaryota > Viridiplantae > Streptophyta > Magnoliopsida > Arecales > Arecaceae > Phoenix > Phoenix dactylifera. The sequence continues at coordinate 3,137,818 of NC_052401.1, read as the reverse complement.
GAGAGTTCTTTTCAAGCCAACACTAATATCACCGCTTGTTATGGACTCCTCGATGCCGATGGGTTTCCAGTAGCCATTGGCAGTCTCCGTGTTTTGGGCCCTATGGGTGAAGAAATACCAATATCTGCCTCCTTGAAGAGCTTTACCTTCATACAATGTATTCCATAGGAATCCTATTATCTTTTGCTAAACAAGAGAAAACGATAAGCTGAAGGAACGAAATATACTTAAGAGTAGGGCAATATGCTAACCGTTGAGATCCCATGGATCACAGTAGTGCAGATCAATGGTAGGAACGATGTCAGGCCTGCATGGAAGGCGAGCCGCTTTGCGTTGGAGGAAATGGACGACGAGCTCTTGGTCGGAAGGGAAGAAGTGGAAACCAGGTGGGAGGCTGGTGGTTCCTTCTCCCATAATGATGTAGAAACTAAGATGAGAAGAAGAGGTGAAGATGAGAGCTAGTGATGAAAAGAAAGAGATGGAGGAATGGTTTTAAAGACAATAGGGTGGTTTACCAAAAAAAAAAAAAAAAGTACTAGAGTGGTTGGTGGTCCTTTAGTGGTTTAAATGGTATGTGTAGGTGTGCGTGTGTGCGTGTGCGCGTGTGCGAGTGTGCGTGTGAATGTGCGTAAGAGAAAGAGAGAGAGGATGTATACAGAAAGTTGAGGCGGCTGCCAACTTAAAGTGGAAGTGCTTCGAAAACATGAAAGGATGTATACATGCAAGGAGATGATACACACGCTCCCTTTTATACTATAGAAAGTTACTCTTTTTATCTGAAGCTGGTAGTAGAGCGAGAGAAGAGCACACTGTTCGCGTAACAATACGTAAGAATTCCTTAGAACAAGGCAGTCACCAGCATTGTATCGATTAGGGTCGACCCAAAGCGGTAATATCATGTATATTTCTCGTATAATTCTTTGTGGCAGCTCACAATAGATCGACATTTCTTTCTAAGTCAAATGCTATCGATTGGCGACGAAAATTCAGTAACCTTATTTCTTCTCTAGATGCCAAGATTGCTTGCTACTTATAGATTAATCATTAATTATTCAATTTTGCTTGTTTGAAAGGAGAATTTTTTCAAGCATAATCCAAAAATAATGTCCTAGGTTACTTAGATATTGTGTCCGAAGTACTTTTTTTTTTTGTGAGAAAGGGAGCTTAATGTATCTATACCATAATTGTCTTTAAGTCCAAATTTTTGAGCATCTTTGGTTACTAGGTCGGTATTAAAAAAATTGAAGGAAACGAAAAGTATATTAAAAAATGATGTTGATGATGCATGTTGCGTCTTTATAAATGTCATGTAAAGGTGCTTTCCCCCAAGTCAATACTATAAAGCCAAAGACATTTGTCACTAGTCTCGTCAATATTTTATCTCTTCTTTCTTTGTTTTCCGGTTGGTAAGGGTGCAATCCGTGTACCCTTCGTTAACCAATTTGAAATTACGACTTCATCGCACATAATTGGAACCTGGTCATGATTGGAAAGAAAAGGAGATGACAGCATAGCATAGAGTTTATCAAGTTGGGCCGTTCTGTCGTGAACCATCCCATCTTATGATTAATGGGCCGGAGAAAAGAATTCCAAGTAGAAACTTTCAAATTGGCAATTGATTAATACCCTCCACCTTTTTCACATAGGTGCTCTCTCTCTCTCTCTCTCCCTCTCTCTCTAGATTATTTGGAGATTGTTATACAATATCTCAAAGTATTCTTTTGCCATGCTTTTTTGGTAGCAAAATAGTATTAACAAGCTCAAAGGATCCAACTCTAGTCCTGGTTGATCCTAGACATGAGCTACTTTTGGATAAAATTGCCCTAGATTCTCGCTGCCTAGAAGCCTCAAAGATGACTACAATAAGAAAATATAAATTAAATAATTAGTAATATAATGGCAAGATTTTTAATTTGTGCAGTAAGAGGACTCTTTAGAGGGTTGTCCATCCAATGCTACTCTCGCCCAAGCATACTTAACTATGAAGTTCAAATATTTGTAAGAATCATCTAAACCATGAAATATAACATAGCAAACTGAATCTTAAACCATCGCGATCACCCATTACTTAGAATGTTAGTGTATCCAAAACAACTCCAATGAAAAAAACCGTACACAACAGGGTGGAGAAAACCACTAAAATTGCGACACATGGATGAGTGACACTCTTGAGTTTTGAGTCACATAAACACTGCTCTCTCTTCCCATTGAAGATGCATCCATGCATTAAGGCTTACAAATTGGCTCAATCCCACCTGGACCCAAAACCAGCATTCATGTAGAACCTTTGATCATGCTCGCATCCATGCTCATGTCATGCCATCCCAATAAGTACGTCACTCTTTTCCACTACCTTATTGCCCCCCTCCCCCTCAATAAAACAAACAATAATACCAAGCCTCCAATAGCACAGTCGACATGGTGACAAGGTACAAGAACATCACTTGGAGAAGAAACCATTATATTATATAGATAGAGCCCATATTTGTGTTTCACTGCTATGCGTCTCAAACACAGCAATCATTGCCAAGCCCACCTCTTCCCTTCCTTCACTCCCACAGGTGATCACATTGTTCCATTGTAACTAGGCATCAAGTAACAAAGGATTCCCCTAAGAAAGAAAGGCCAAGTCCACCACTTTGGGATACCTGGTGCCAATACACGTGGATCACCAAGATCCCAACCCAGGGCACCCCTACCCCTTAGGGAGAAGTTTCATGAGCTTTTCTGCTGTCTTGTGACGTAGAAGTGATGCAACCTTATCATCCCAAGGTGCCACCTCTCATGTACATGAGCCCTAATGGTGGGATGGTGACAAAATTCTTGAGAGAAGCGTGCTTCGTTGTGGACTTCCAGACACTGCTTTCTGGGAGAGGAGGATGGGATAGAGGCTGTGGTGCAGAAGTGCTGTTGTTGTGCGCCCATTGGAGGGGTTTGCGAGACATCCACTTTCCCAGGCTCAAGCTCTCTTGGGACGTTAATTTTCTGGTGTTTATCACACCCAAGTATGGCAGAGTCTATGGGTGGAACTGCGCGCCATCCCATTAGGACCATATGGTGGAAGCTTGGAGAGAGGTGTTGCACTCCGAGCGTACTGTTTGAGCTTATACTGAAATAAATTGTGTAACATCTGAGCCCACTTATGCTACTTCTGCGACACTGCTTCCCTCCTTGTAAACACAGAATGTCCATGCAAATAGATTTTTTTTTTTCTTTTCTGATGATCATGCAAATAGACTATTAGGGTGATAAGTGACGTTTTTTTAGCAAAAACCAGTGTCAAGTGCTATGGGAGAATTATTTATTTGGTTTTGAAGGGGTTCTTATTCTACTAACTTCATACTTTTTCATCAAAGCCAGTCTAGATTTCTGAAGACAAGAAAGAGTGGGCACAGTGATGCAAGCCATTATTTCGTAGGGTAAGTAATATATTCTTCTTATATAGTCTGTATCTGTAAAGATACATGCCAGAACAAGAGAGTGAAGTAAAAAAGCACAAAGAGAAACAAAAGGATTCAATATCTCAGAGATCATTTTTTATCAACAAATCAAGCATATATCCATCCAAGTTGCTGGAAATGAAGAACACTAGCAAGATCAAATAAACATAATACAAGGAGGTAAAATGGATATCATATTGTAACCCCTGGCTGGAGCTACCCCAATGGAGGACATGAGCATCATAAAGTGAAATATTACAGGAAGCTACATTTGAATGCTTTTCAAGGCTACCAGGATAAGAAATAGAAGCCCTGTCATTTTTTGCATAGCATTCACACTTGATTTCGTACATTGATGAAATTTTCTTCCAACTGTCAAATTGTTTGCTAATTTGAACCCACAACTATATATTCTTCTGCTTGTGATAGTGTTGTCTGATTGCAGGAAAAATATATCCTGCATGATAGGAGGTGGCATAATTTTGAGGCATCAAAGGCATTCCGCTGGTACTAGGTTTTTTTTTTTTTAGTGAACTTCTGCTAGTGTGTGTATGTGTGTATACATATATATATTAACAACTTTTTGGTGGAAAAATAAAAAATATAGTGATAGTTTTATTTTTCATCGGCTTAATCCATTTGGCAATATCTGCCCCTTATTTATCTATCTATATATGTATGTATGTATGCATGTATATATATAATGCTTGTACAGAAATTTTCGCATGCACATTCTTAAGCATTCATTAAAAAAATATTAATTCTTTATTTTAATAAATTATTGGATAACTTATGAATCTTTCGTGGGTTTAGGGGAGTGGTTCTTTGAAGTAGTTCGCAAGAAGAATTTTTTTTTTACTGGAATATTGTAGCAAACCAGGAACTCACCCAAAATGGCTAGCCAAAACGTACTTTTAGGGTTCTTTAGTTCTGTATAAGAATTTAAGACCTTTCTGGCGAATAACTGATATGGAACTAAAGACACGCTCGCATGATCCTCATAAATATTTGTCTAAGAAACTGATGCCTACGTATATGATACCTGAAAAAGTAATTTTTTACATATTTGATTGGCGATAGAAAAATAACACATTTCAAAAAAAGCTCATATTTAATTTAGCATATATATATATATATATATATATATATATATATATATATATATATATATATATATATATATATATATATATATATATATAACTTTTTGGTAGAAAAAAATAGAGTGATAGTTTTATTTTTCATCGACTTAATCCATTTGGCGACATCTGCCCCTTATTTATCTATCTATATATGTATGTTTGTATATAAATATATATGTGTGTGTGCATGCATATAAAATTTCCTATAGGATGCTTGCACAGAAATTTTCGTCCCCACATTCTTAGGCTTTCATAAAAAAAATATTAATTTTTATTTTAATAAATTATTAGATAACTTGTGAATTTTTCATGGGTTTAGGGAAGTGGTTCTTTGAAGTAGTTCGCAAGAAGAAATTTTTTTTACTGAAACATTGTAACAAACCAGAAACTCATCCAAAATGGCTAGCCAAAACGTATTTTTGGGGTTCTTTAGTTCTGTATAAATATTTAAAAGCTTTTCGGCGAATAACTGACGTGGAACTAAAGACACGCTCGCATGATCCTCATAAATATTTGTCTAAGAAACTGATGCCTACGTATATGATACCTGAAAAAGTAATTTTTTGCATATTTGATTGGCGATAGAAAAATAACACATTTCAAAAAAAGCTCATATTTAATTTAGCATATATAATTTTTAATTAAAAAAATTACCTTATTCTATCTAAAAATTTAAATTATTTTTAGAAAAAAATATCTTCTTTGCTAAAATGAAAATGAAAGGCAGACTGGCTTGGCACTTTGGGCAGCTACTTGCCCTCCCTACTAAAACCTCAGCGTCGCCCCCCCTGTTTCCTTGAAAACCTCAGCGTCGCCCCCCCTGTTTCCTTGAAAGCCCATGTCCCCGTAACAGCTTACATGGCGGCGAACGCCGCCTCGGTTCTCAACCGTCTGATCCAAAACGCCGCCCGACCCAGAAAGCCTTTCAAACCCACCAACCAATCCCCCACCGCCTCCATCCTGCCCCACCTCGACTCCGGCGACCTCCCCCGCGCCATCGCCGCCCTCGCCGCCTCCGCCGTCCCTTTCCCCGCCTCCGTCTACGCTCGCCTCCTCCAGCTTTGCTCCTCCCGCCGCGCCCTCGTCGAGGCCCGCCGCATCGAGTCCCACCTCGTCGCCTTCTCCCCTTCCCCCTCCACCTTCCTCCTCAACCGCGCCATCGAGACTTACGCCAACTGCGGCAGCCTGAGGGACGCCCGCGAGCTGTTCGACGAGATGCCCAAGCGGGACGGGGGCACCTGGAACGCCATCATCGCCGCGTGCTCCCGCGCCGACCAGCCCGAGGAGGCGCTATCCTTGTTCTCCCGCATGAATAGGTCCGGCATTCGCCCGAAAGATGTCACCTTCGCCTCCGTGCTCGGTTGCTGCGCCGACCTCTTGGCCCTCTTCCTTGCAAAGCAAATCCACGGCCTAATTCTGAAGCTTGGGTTCTGTTTGAACGTGATTCTGGGCACCTCACTCGTCGACGTCTACGGGAAGTGCTGGGTGATCGATGATGCAAGGAGGATGTTTGATTCCATTGCGACCCCGAATGCTGTTTCCTGGAATGTCATTGTCCGCCGCTACTTGGAGGTGGGTAGAGGAAAGGATGCAGTCGCTATGTTCTTTCGCATGATTAAACGCGGCATAAAGCCATTGAATTTTACCGTTTCGAATGCTCTTATGGCATGTTCGGATATTTCAGCGCTCAAGGAGGGATGCCAGGTCCACGGAATGGTCCTGAAGATTGGTTTTGAAGGGGATAATGTTGTAAGGAATTCGCTCATGGAGACATATGCAAAGTGTGGTGTTCTTGAGGACGCTCGTAGGCTCTTTGATCAGTCCACCTCAAAGGATGTGGTCTCATGGACTTCCATGGTGTCGGGTTACGCAGCATGTGGGAGAATCAGTGAGGCAGAGGCACTCTTTGAGGAGATGCCTGAAAGGAATGTTGTCTCCTGGAATGCAATGCTGGTGGGTTACGTGCGGTCCCTTCACTGGGACAAGGCCATGGATTTCTTTCACCGGATGAGAGGAGAAACTGAAGAGACCAACCTTGTCACTCTTGGTTTAGTACTGAATGTGTGCGCCGGGCTTTCGGATCTTGATTGGGGGAAACAGATTCATGGGTTTGCTTACAGACATGGCCTCTGCTCAAATCTCTTTTTCGGCAATGCTCTTCTAGATATGTACGCGAAATGCGGGTGCCTGAGAAGCGCTGAGCTTTGGTTTCTTAGTATGGCATCTCAGAGGGATAGGATATCATGGAATTCATTGATCTCAGGGTATGGGCGGCACGGCCGAAGTGAAGAGGCCTTGCATGCTTTCAGCGAGATGCAATGGGAGACATGTGCAGATGAGTTCACATTCAGCACGATATTGGCTGCTTGTGCGAATATCTTCATGCTCGAACACGGGAAGGAAATCCATGGCTACATGATCAGAAATGGCTTCGAGATGGATGTCATTATCAGAGGGGCATTGGTTGACATGTACTCCAAATGCCGGTTGATAGAGTATGGCATCAAAGTTTTTGAAATGGAGAGTTCACGGGATATAGTCCTCTGGAATTCGATGATTTTAGGATGTGCTTATAATGGGAGGGGTGAGTATGGTCTTGAACTATTTGAAGCGATGCGGAAAGATGGGATTAGGGCAGACAATGTCACTCTCATTGGCATTCTACTTGCTTGTATCAGTGAGGGCTACGTCAATTTGGGTCGACGGTATTTTGATTCGATGACTGAAGAGTATGGTATCATACCTCGGGTTGAGCATTACGAATGTATGATTGAACTATTAGGCAAGCATGGCTTCATGGTTGAACTCGAGGATTTCGTCGAACACATGCCATTCGAGCCGACCATCCCAATGTGGACAAGAATCTTTGACTGTTGCCGAGAACACGGGAACAGAAAACTAGGAGAAAGGGCTGCAAGATGCATCAATGAATCAAACCCCTTGAATCCAGTTCAGTTTGAGGTCCTTTCTCCAGAGTCTTCTGACTGCACTTAACAAGTGATGAAGCTAGTTTACATCAATTACAGAGTGTAGGCGTCAAAAGGTCTCAAATGTGGATGAATGATGGGATCATATGGATCCTTTTGCAAACTAGCCCGGCATGGCAATGGCTGTTTGGTGACTGATGAATCAAGCTGTGGCTTCACAAGGTTGGAAGGGGTTCACAAATCGAGCAAATACAATTGCAAGCAGCATTATCTGCTTGTGTTGCCCATGGGGAGGCTCTGCGTTATTATTCGGAGAAAGGTGATCAATGGTAAAGCATGAAATTTTGGTTCTTGCTTTACAATTGCAACGAGGAGGCTAGTGTGAATAAGCACTATCCATACTATGGTACTCGTGCTTTTACATTTGACCGTTGGAGCTCAAATTAGTGAAGAAAACAAGAATTACACCACCACAAACATGGGTGATGCGTCAAATTTGTAGCAACGCAGCATCTATGAAATGTATCATGATAAATTGCTGACAAGATTTCAAATATGAAGAAGAGATCTCATTAAATTCTTAGTGGCTAATCAGTCCTGGAGTTGATGGAGTTTTGTAAAACTCTTTGGCCCCTCTTGGGTCCGGATATGTATTTTTTTCCTTATGCTTCTTTTTCTCAAAAATATGTAGCAATTCTCGATCATGAGTTATTTACCAAACATTATACTGGCTAATACTGTTGCATTTCAACACCTGTCTTTTGGGTTTATATATTTGTGTTCGTTGTGGAAAGTTTTTCACCAATCCTGCACCAGTTAATGGCACACCGAGTATGATAATTTAGCAAGCTTGGATTCGTTATACAAATTGAGATAGATATTAAGGTTACGTAGATTAACCCATAACATTCAGCTCCTTGCAAGCATTTGCACCACCAACAAGAAGCAAGAGACATCTGCTCGAGGATGAATCATGCATGGACAGAGAATGCACGATTATGGGGAAAGAACTGTACAAGTTCCTAGCAACAGCTAAATCAGAAATTCATTTGATCTCTCTCTGAGAAACGTTAAGAAATGCTAGGTCCAGAGAACCACCAACAGCATTTTATTGAGGAAATGAAGCAAAAAGAGACAACACTGCCACAAAGAGGTCTGTCCCATGCAAGATTAAAAGAAAACCTCAACACGCCCAGCACCACGTTACGAAGCAAAGAATAATTCACCCAAAATAATGTGTTAAACAAGAAGTGCTGAAACTTGGAAGTAGTATCATAGCCTCCAAAAGGATGATGCCACATCTCTTTGGCATCCTAAAACTCTTGCTGCTTGTGTCTGTTCAAACAATGTTAACAACTTCATCTGGTAGTCCACAAAATTATGTTTTGTCAAGTAAACCTCCATCCAGCGAAATGCACACATTCTTTTAATGACCATTATGAAGACCTGCTGCCCGAGCTTCCCTATAATTCCTCAAGGCATCTGATCTGCAAAGATTAAATCCTCAGAGACTCTCAGTACAGCGCCCGAGCTTCCCTATAATTCCTCAAGGCATCTGATCTGCAAAGATTAAATCCTCAGAGACTCTCAGTACAGCTTTAGAGGGTTAAGGCTGAATTCATATAGCACTTCTCCTCCATAGGAACAGAATCACCAACTGGCCTACCAATGTAACCAATGATTTGATGCAGCTGCCTATCTTACTAAACACATTGCAACAAGCAGTCCCCTTCTTCATGACCAAACAGACTCTGCTCATAATTTAGATGACATCTTGTTTCCTTCATCTGATCGACCAAAGTGGCAAGCAACTCATAAATTTCCCCTGTTCGTATATGAGACTTATCATCAGCTACAAACATATGCTTGCCGCTCCTCAGATCTATCCAACTGAAACCTGGATCCTTTCTAAATCCCTTCCCCTTCATGAGCAGCCTAACCTGTCGAACATCGTCCCATTGACCTGCTGCAGCATATATATTAGACAACATCAGATATCTTGCTCCATTCTCAGGCTCCAACTCAAAGAGGTACTCAGAAGCTCTTTCCGCAAGCTCTAAATTTCCATGCACTCGGCATGCCCCAAGGAGAGCTCCCCATGTCCCAACACTGCTCAATTCATGTTTAGAATGCAAATCCTTGTTGAGTTCCATGGCTTCCTCTAGTTGGCAATTGCGCCCAAGTGCATCGACGAAAGCGGCATAGTGCTCTGGCCTTGGCTTTAGTCCATACTTCCTCTCCATCGAGTCAAGGAATCGACGACCCTCTGAGACTAGGCCAGCATGGCTGCAAGCTGAGAGCACGCCAAGGAATGTGGTATGGTTTGGTGTAACCCCGGCTTTCATCATTTGTTCGAAGACAGCAAGAGATCGCTTGCCATGCCCATTCCGAGCGAAGCCAGTAACCATCGAGTTCCAAGAGACAACGTCTCGCTCGGGCATTGCGTCAAACACATTCGCGGCCGAGGCCATATCCCCACACTTAGCGTACATATCGATCAAAGCATTCGAGGTGAAGATGTTGAAAGAATCCAATCCAATGCACTTCCTGACCATGAAGCCATGCACCTGCTTCCCCCGAGCAATAAGTCCTAAGCCCGCGCAAGCACTCAAAACCGAGACCAAAGTAAATGGTGTTGGACCAACTCCCTCTTCTATCATCCGCCTGAAGAGCTCCAATGCTGCCTCCCCCTCCCCATTCTGCTCATACCCGGAAACAAGCGCCGTCCATGAGACTGCATTCCGCTCCGGCATCCGATCGAACGCCAGCCAGGCCTCTTCGAGCCTGCGAGCAGAGGCATACGCCGCAACCAGCGATGTCCAAGAAATGACATCTCTCGTCTCCATCCGATCGAAGAGCTCGCGGGAGACCTCAGCATCACCGCACTTCCCGTAAGCGTCGATCATCACATTCGACATTATGACATTAAAGTCCAACCCAGCGCCGATAGCAGCGCCATGGAGCTGGCGAAGAGAATTTAGGGCCCCAAGGTTGGCACATGCGGTCGCAACACCAACGACGGTGAATTTGTCGAAGGAGTGGTCCTTCCGCATTCGGGTGAAGAGGTTCATCGCTTCTCTGTGGTGGCCATGGTGGGTGAGGGTCGAGATCATGGTGTTATGGGAGACAAGATCTCGGTGGGACATCTGGTCGAACAGTTGGCGAGCGGCGGGGAGGTGGCCGGAGCGGCAGAGGGCCGCGAGGAGGGTGTTGTAGGAGTGGTGGTTTTTGAAGGGGAGGTCGGTGAAGGCGGAGACGGCAGAGGGGAGGGAGCCGGAGAGGGAGTAGAGGTGGACGAGGCGGTTGGCGAGGACGGTGTGGTGGTTGAGGGCGGTCTTGAGGAGGTGGGAGTGGAGGTGGCGGCCGAGCCGGAGGTCTTTGGCGGCGATGCATCTCTCTATTAAGGAGAGGAAGCGAGCGACGGTGGTGGCAGCAGCGGCGGCGGCGGCGGAGGTGGTGGTGTTGAGGCACATGCTGGTGGTGGTCGGAGGAACAAAGAAGCATCGTGGTGATTCGGTTTTGATGTCTCACGCATCACACCATTTATCGACAAGAAGGAATTTTGGAGCGCAATAAATGGATATCTTATAGCTTCTCAAGGAGAACAAGAGAAAGCTCACAGCATGTAAAGCTTTTAATAGCACAAAACAAAACCCTTAGAAAGATTTGAGCTTTGTACACTCATTATACCTCATTGGTGAATGCTGACTGTGTACAGATGGAGATTGGTCATGCCAAGCAAGGAGTAGAATTGAAGTTTAATGTCTTGGAAGCTACATACAAGAGGTAAGTTTTATTGTTTTTGAATGTTTCCAATTTTCTTTTTCCCTTTTTGTGATACTCCAATTTAACAAGGATGTTATGCGAGACTACATAGATAAGAATACAATGGCATGTTACGAATAGAAATACTGTCTGATGCTTGCTGTATTATTATTCCATCAGCAAGCGAAAAACTTGAAGGGATCCGTAAAAACAAAAAGATTGGTCAGAATCTTTTTTAAGTTTGTATTGAATATATATAGCATATACAAGAGTGATTATAGGAGAAAATTACAGCAGCAATTGGGATTCAAAAATTGAATTTGAATAGAGAGAAAGTAGGAGAAAAATAATTAAAAGATTACAATAATAATTTAAATTCAAAAATTAAATTGAATGGAGAGATTTAAGGTTTGTCATTAAAAACCAAGGTTAATTTGAAGAAATTTGATGATTAAGGGATATGCTACCCATCTATGATGGTAATGGGAACAAAAACAGAGGCAGAAACCACAATTTTTTTTCTTCATCCTTATTTAACCTTCTCCACAAATTTCTTCATGCATATGATGAGTAAACATAATACAACTGTATTTTTTTATTTTTGATTGAGACATAAAATCCTTAGTTTCAACTTCCTTGGGTTGTTATTAGCTTACTTTACATGCATTAAGTAATGAACCACACATTATCTTGTTCCAACTATTACTGTCATCAAGTCATCATTCTACCTCCAAACATATGGCACCGCTGAGTTCTCGTAGCTTAATTCAGTAACTGAAGCTTGGGTTCTAAGTATGCCATGCACATCTGTTCTTTTCATAGGATTTCCTGATGATAATAATATGTGAAAATTTCAACACATTATTGACACAACTAGTATTACTTGTGCCAAATATAATATCAGTATATCACTGTAAGATTTTGCGGAATATATTTACAAAATAATAATTGGGTGAGCTGGAACATCATCAGAGTTGGGCCATATTGACTATCATGTTCTTATAAAGCATTGAAATGAAATATTTTGCCTGAAGCTTCAAGAAAACAGAGACCTCTCTTTTTCTCCATAGTTTTCCTTCTTTTTTGTCTTGTTTCCTTTTATGTTCTCTTGTCTATGTTATAATCCAGCTCTGATCATTAAGAATAGGAGGCCTGAGAACTAAAACATGTTATTGTCCTGAATTTATCGGCATATTGAGATCTTCCTACTAATACAGAGATTCCCTTTTCCTGAATAAAAGTTTTCTCTTCTAGAACCCTCCACATCTAGAAGGAAAGAAAGCTTTGTGGTCTAGGTTCAAAACCTAGTCCAGCTCTTGATATTAATGTTGGAAAAATACCACTAGCGGCAGAAAAGGACCTGTTCTCAACTTCAGCTAGCCTTCCATTTGTAGTTAGACAAATTCTAAATTCTATTAGTATTCTCAGTCCTTGCTGTCACCTACCAAAGAAGAATCTCACATCTCATCCAGTTACTGAATGTGCCACCTAATCAAAGCTAATGGGCACCACCTAATAGGACACCATCTAATTTCAAATCAAGGACGATCTATGCATAAACTCTTCTTTCTTAGGGTTGAAATTGGATCAGATACTAACATATCTATTTTTATATTTATTTTGTTTAATGAATACAAATATGAATACTTATATTATTCGGATGCAAAAGTTTATGTTCATATTTATTTTAAAGGAATACGGATATAAATCGGATACCAAAAGTATAAATATAAATACAAATATAAATTACGACTACGGAATGATAAATATTACTAAGTGAATGATAAATTAAGTTAATAGTATATTAATATAGTTATTTATTTTTTTTAGAAGTTCATGAGTGATAAATAAAATTAAATAGAGTTATAAATAGAATCAGATATTCAAATACGAACTGAATAATTATCTATTTATTTTTCTGTAGTTAATTATTTTTTAAAAAAATTTTATAAATACTAAATAGAATTTTAAATGAAACCAGATATTCGTACCTTTTCTACCAAGTTATGTGTGGAGGACCAAAACACTCCGCCAGTCATGATGATTCTGACTGACATTAGAAAAAAAACATTTCGTTGTATGGGTCTACATTATTTGTTAGACAGAGACAGCCTTGGAAAATTATGTTACATTTGGATGGTTGGAAGGTTTCATCTATCATGCTTAGCTTTGATCTCTTTCAAGGTTATTATTTTCTCCTTAGTACATTTCGACAAACAAGTAAAACTGTATCATGGGCATGAAAATACATTGAGCCAATAATTTTTTGGCAGATGCATCTGCTCTAACTTTCTCAAGATTGATGAAGTCATCTTCAATCACTTTTGATAGGAAAAATGTCAAAAAAAAACACATGATTTGAGAATCTGCTAATGTTACATGAAGTGATGTTCTCATGCGTACAAATCACCTCTTTTATATTTAGGTTTTTTGACAGGCCTGACATATAACTGCAGCATGGTCACTTTCAAGTGTTGGATTCCTCTCCAATTTGAAGTTAAATTGGAGAGGTCCATCTCTGCAATCACAGTCATCCATGTATTGCATGATGGCCATGATTATATGATTACATAGACCCCATGCAGTATATGGGATGTCGCAAAATATACGGATGGCCATGATTGTGGAATTGGACCTCTCCCATTCAACTTCCATTTTAAACCATTACTACCTAGAAGTGCTTCATGGTCTTCAGGCCTTGTCTACTGTATTGGGAGGTTGAGAACATTTCCAGTGTATAATGAAAGTCACTCATAAACTCTGAACTAGTATTCTACCTCAACAAGCTCTGGTAGTGCTAAATATTATAGCAGGCTCACATATGAATTAAAACCTTAATAGATTGAAGCCAGATGGAACAGCAATTCTTGACTCTGTATCCCATGTCTCAAAATTATCAGAAAGTGAGAAAATAAGAAGCACTAAGGTCTTAAAATGGCTCCAGAATGATGTTTTCTCATTTTATTTGATTTATTTAATGCTTGATTATATGCCATATTTATTTATTTCTTTATTCATAAACAAACATAAAGAGCAAGCTATTGGCCTCTTTTTTCATAAAAATCAGCTAAATTGCTCTTCTTCAGAATGAGCTTTTATAAAATTCGCATTACCATGAACAATATCGAATAATATTAAGCAAGTGGGTTCAAATTCAACGAGATTCTGATTTTGATTCCTAGATGAGGATCTAGCATCCAACCAGATGACACTTCTGATATGAAATTTCTGCGATCGAAATCAAATTTTATGAATAAGTTGGCTTAGAATTCCTTGTTGTCAGCCTCCATATACTGTCCAAATTAAACTGGCATGCAACACGGAACATCATTTCGCATGTTTCACATTTATAATCTAATCCAACTGCCAAGTCTACTCTGAGATCTTATTTTATAATCTCGTTTTTCACATGATTAGCCATTGTTTGACAAAACCCATGGTGCAAATGTAGATAATGATGTTGCATTTAGCTAATGAAGCCATTTTATTCACCTTTTTAAGAGGAGTTTGGATTAAGATATATCATCAAAGCAGATTTATGTTCTCTCTCTTGCCGCGTTACTCGCCGGTGTGAACCATTCATTCCTCAAAGTGCACTACAAATAGAAGACTAATCTCAAGGACGGCTAAGAAGATTCTTGTTTCTCAAAGCAAAACTCATGGCTTGCTGACCGACTCGATCTTGCGGTGCACATGTGGAACCATCATGATTCAAGCAATTAGTTGATATGTACATGCACACGCACACCCAAAATTCCATGTATTATTACTGGTGTCTACCATTTTCTAGAAGTAGACTACGAAGTTGACTATTTGTATAATTGGTGGAGAAATTTCATGTAAAATTTACGAATTTAATTGATTAGATTAATCGATCTTAGTTTAGCTGATTGGCATTCCTTTCCATAACCTTCATGACGGCATCTCCCTCATAATTCTTAGAAGAAAAGGAGAAAAACAATAACAACAAGAATATATCTTGCGCACATTCTACTCCTCCATCCATATTTTTGCTTATTTATCAAGTTCAGAACCAGTCGGATTCCATTATAATAGTTAGGGTTTCTTAAGTATAGAATGAGTACTACAAAACCAGCTCATCCATTGACCTTAAACTAGGGAGTTAGGGGCTTCATATGATCTTTCCTTTAATCACTCAGTTCGGTTCGCAAAGTGGACAGATTAATTTTCACTCAAACTTAGGTCTCATTTTTTCATTGCACTAATTCATAACACGAGGTGGTGGGACCGGCATGCGCCGTGAGGACTGGACCCAGGTCCAACATCTAATGCTGGATTCTTCTAGGTATTTGCATGGGACAAAACATCTAACAGAAGTGTTCTTTACGTCCATTTGAAGTGGGGAGCAACGTCCTTGTTTCACTCCCTGTGATCCATACCTGACCTTTTCTACTGTATACAATAAGTCTGCGTCGGAGACTTGGATCCGAAGCATCCGAAGCATCTAATTCTTTATCATTCTGAAAATTGAGATCATATCATACCATTCATCACTTTCTTCTCCTTCGTTTTGTAGTCATTTAACAAATAACCTATCAGCCCATTCTACACGCCCTATAAGTGGGTCCAGTACATGAGCCGTCTACCTTGACCCAAAACTATACAAGACTTCTCATATTGTGTCTTGGGTCCTACTCCAATTTGGTTTGGGTCTTCTTGGCTGGTAAAAAAATCTAGGACTGAATCAAAACCGAAATGGTTCATGATTTGGGTCGAGTTTCGCTCCAAAATGACTCATCCCATAAGTTCAGGTTAGATCTAGGCTGACCATCATTGCATCTTTTAAGATTACGCAACCCAGGTGATGTGAAGTTATCATCACCAAATCTCAGAAACAAAACTTCAAGAAGGTTACCTTGCATGGCCTCTTTTGGAGAGAGAAAACAAAAGATTACGTGAGCATTCATCTAGAAACGAAGACTTTCCAACTCACCCTCTCAGGCCCACACAAAAGCAAGCCAACTTGATGAGGGAAAAAGACGCAAAATATGACACCGTCCCCAGCTATTAAAAGCAGACTTTGGCCCTTCCTCTCTGCAAACCACACCATTCCTCTCTCTCCCCACTATGATCCCTCAGTACCGAGGGCGAGAATTCCAAGCCAGAAACCAATTCACCTTCTCCAATCCTATCCACAGGGCGGGCAACGATCGGAATGCTTTGGATGGAATCGAGTATGGGACGTGGGCTGAGAGAATTAAAGGAAAGTATGGATACTTCGGCAAATCGGATGATCGTAACTTCGGTGCATGGCAACGAAGAGCTCCCCTGAATCATCATGGCGACCAAGTTGGCGAGGATGAATTCGGACGGCAAGCAAAACAAGAGGGTTATGACTCAGATGTTCCATCCCCGCCGTTGTGGAAGAAGCCAGGGTCGCCAATGGCCGAACAATTAGCGCAGGCCATTGCCGGATACCGGCAGGAGATGCTGGAGATAGTCCGGGATATGCCGGAGACAGCTTACGAGCTCTCTTTAAGAGATCTTGTGGAGTCACCAAGGATAGCGAAGCCACCGGTGCAGCAAACCTTAGGGAAAGGTGGAGAATTTTCGAAGGATAAGACCGAGAAGGAGAAAAGGAAGAAGGGAATAAGAAGGATGTCGAGGAGTGAGAGCATGGACCCTGGAGGCTTCCTTCTAAAGATGTTCCTTCCAAATCTACTCACTGGGAGGAGGAAGAAGAGCTTTGGAGGCTCTTCTGCTTGTGCAAAGGTTTCACCACAAGATTGTTGGAAGAAGAACACATCAGATGAAAAGGGAAGCAGCAGCAGCAGTAGCAGCAGCAGCAGAAGCAGAACCAGGCAAGCCTTTACTAGAATGAAATTTCTTGTAAAATCAGTTAACCATTTCCTTTAAATCAGTATAAACTTATAATTTATAGTTCAATAAGTAGAAGTAATGCAACAAAAATATCCCAGGAATTAGATAGGTAAAAAGTTAGATCACAGTAGTATGCAGAATGGCTACTAGTTAGGATAAAATTAATCAAGAAACCACTAAATAATTTCACTTACTGCATAAATACTTCACACGTTCCTTTGTTGTTGCAGGAAAGTGATTGGCTGCTATTCCTTCTTCCGCACAAATAAACACAAAGATGGAGAAAACTGAGGCGCCTATGTTCTGCAAGGGAAACCATAATACATGTACCTTTGACAGCCCCTGTTTTAATTCTGGGATTGTTTGATGATGAGATCAGCTGAAAGTTGCCAGAATGACTCGTATAGGGGTACCTATCTTCGCTTTTTTGGTTTGTTATGCAAACTGGGTTCGGTGATTAAAATATGCTTTTGATCAAGTAATGTGGTTTGGAAGCACCAGCATTGTACTCTATATATATCAACAGAAAATTTTCGGGGTAAATTGATGTTATTTCTTTACCTGCACCAGCATTGTACTCTATATATATCAACAGAAAATTTTTGGGATAAATTGATGTTATTTCTTTACCTGATTGTAACGAGCTGGGCTCTCACCTAAAAAAGCTAGCCGGAAGATTTTATCTAGATTCATTGATCTTGTATAAATATTCAAAATCTACCTAATACATAGTCGATGTGGAACTATATATATGCCCCAGGGATCCTTACATACTTCTTCCGTTTAAACTCTAATGTCCTTGACAGATTAAGAGTCTAAATTTATACAAATTTATTCATGAGTACCATAAATCCAATCAAAAAAATCATGAAAGGCCTATGGTTAGTCCTAATGAGCCCGTGCTGCAATGTCACCAAGTTCACATGGACCATGGTCAGGTCTGCATTGTTATAATCTAAGACCTCGCCCAAAAGGCTAGCCAAAAAGTATTATTTGAATTCATTAGTTTTGTATATGTACCGAAGATCTATTCAGTATATAGCCGATGTGGGACTAAACACAGGCCTGCATGGGTTCTCACATACTTCTTCCATTTACCTTGGCATTCTCACCAGGCTAAGGGTCTTAATCTATGCAAATCCATTTAAAAGTACCACAAATCCAACCACAAATACCATAATCGGCCCGTGGTTAGTTATAATGGGCCGTGTTGCAGTGTCTTCTACTCCACATGGGCCATGGGCTAGGTCTGTATTGTAACAATCTACGACTTCACCCAAAAAAACTAATTGGATGGTATTATCTAGGTTCGTTGGCCTCCCCTCATTTAAGCCCTAGTATTCTCGCTAGGCTAAAAGTCCAAATCCATTCAAATCTAATTACAAGTGCCATAAATCTAATCTAGACCCTTGCTACAGTATTCTTTAGTGTATATAGGCTATGGATTGGGTTCATTCTGATACTATTTATAATAACCTACGACCTCACCTAAAAAGGCTAGTCAAAAGTTATTATTTGGGATTATTGGCTTTGTATAAGTATCTAAAATTGATCCAATGTATAACTAATGTGGGACTACATATATGCTTGTATGGTCCTCACAATGGATCTAAGATAAAAAGCCCATCGGAGTTTTGGATGGTCCACCATGGAAGCTAGAGGGTGTTGGTCATAATGGTTAGAAAAGAATAGAAGAATCTTTTCCGAAAAACAGAGTTCCAGTGTTGTTCTTGAATCCATCTGCTTCCTTCTTAGAGATTGGACAAAATTGGTTTCTCTAGCAGCTGCCAATAGACTATGACCTTACTTCAATGTGTTTAGCTGGTTAACAACTTCACCGCAGTGCTGAGACTTGGGGGAGAGGCGCCCTTCTGCTCTTGGTTTTTTGCTCCTTTTGTGTCTCCCACTTGTTCCCACCTTGTTCCCTTTCTTTTTTTCACTCTCTTCTTCCTCTTGTCTTTACCTGTTCTCCTTTTCCTGTATTATCTTAATGAAAGTGATTAGGCTTCCATATTTCTTGATCAATTGTGTCAACTTGATAATACGAGGCTAAATATTTCTTTCCATATTTTTGATCTTTTCATATTTTTTAACTAAAGGTTTTAAAGGCATCCATCATAGGTTTTTTTGGATGGAAATACCATCTTGTACAGCACACGGGAATGAGGATCATGTGTATAAGAATATTTCAAATCACAGAAACACTCTGTCTAAAGGTGAAGCATTGATCCTGGACATTGTACATAGCTCTTGCAGGTGAAGCTAAGCTCATGATAAAGAAGTACATAGTAAGCCAAAAATAAAAAAAGAAAAAGTTACATATGTAAGCGAAAAATGCTAGTCTTTGACCACATCTTCATGATTGTTCTTGAAAGCTCTGATGAGTGTTACAGAAAATTTGGTATTGCCTCAAGAGCTGAACACCTGATGAGCCTATTAAGAGAGAGAGAAATGCAAGGCATTCCCTTGGACTCACAGGCTATTAACTTTGAACGAATGTAACCTGAATTCCCATAACTGAACAGATGAAGTTTATTTAGCAGAATCCTGTTTGGCTTTAAACTTGAATGCATATGTTCAGTATTTTATGCACTTGCTATTGCCTTATTGGAAAAACAAGAGCTAAGAGATAAAAACACTAAGATATGCTAACTGGCGTGCGACTGCTGCCGTTTGATCGTGATCGGGCAGTCAGATTTGATTTTCTATTTCTGTTTCACGATCTGGCGACCCCTGCCGTTTGATGGTGATGATGAGACTCGGTGGCTGGATTTGTTACGGATTTGGAAACAGAGCAGCGAGTTTTTTCGGTTCGTGAGAAACCAGGATATAGTGTGGGCTCTATTAAATTATTTTCAAAATATGGGCTTCCATTGATTGCATATTTTTGTTTTATAAAATGGATTAGACGTATGGCTCATGATGGTATGATGTGTGATCATTTTGTTTTATAGGCTTTGTACACTGTGGATGTATAGGATCAATTCTTATTTATTGTAGTAATTTTGATATATTGGCCAGAAAATTAATTCAAGTTTTAGAGTTTTTAATGGAAAGGCGCTTTTATGTTTTCTATATAAAGGCTAGATCCCTCTCTCATCTTCATATGGTTGATAGCTTGCTCCATTGACGGATATCTTTTGCAGCTGCTATTATTTTAGGTGATTGAAGAACGTATTCAATATGTTTTTTTGCAGATATATCTCTTAAATTTGAATACAGTATTATTGTGATTTTAAATATTAACATATTATTATTTATAATTAACAGGCTTCACTTGAAATGGGTACGTGCCACGCAAATGTATATAGAAATTGCTGTTGGCTGAGCGGAAGGGAAACGCATGTCGGGTCCGAGAAGGTCCGTACGAGACGGTGGTGCTGTGGGAAATGTGACAAAAACACCCGCTCGTACGCTCACGTCAACATGCGGCCCATTGCCCCATATCCTCATATTTTAATTGGGTGCGGTTTGGGTGTCGAACCGAGAGCGTGCGTTGTGCAACGGAAGGTGGAACACGAGAAGATACAGCTTTCGGAACATATACCAACTTGGGTATTTTATATTCATTATATTCGTTACTCATTTCATATGCAATAGTCCCATTTATTCGATCAAATAAATTTGTTGTGATGGATGGCTAATGATTCACAGAGAATACCTATAAAAACATAATAGCTGTTCTCCGTGAATCATTAGCCATCCATCATAACAAATGCCAGTGTCACTGGCTTGAGAATGTGGAGAAATTATTGATCAAATAGTTGGAACTATTACATATAAAATAAGCAAGAAATAATGAATATGATCCCATTAGGCACTGCTTTAGATTGAGTCTTTACATTTTGCATAGACTTTACACTTCACATGTTACTAATGTCAGTAAACATATGATGAGAACACCAACATTTTCTCTTCTAACTAAACATTCCATCCTATCACATAAATTGGTGATGAATCCATTACTTAACTTGAGGACATGATTGTAATAACCTTTTTCATCATAGTGCACCCATCTCAGCATGCAAGATGATGTGACCCTCATCAAAGCAAAAATTCTGATTTAGTATGAATATGAATAAGTGGATTATTTTTTATCATTATTTTGTTTTCTATGATTTTGATGTAAAAAGACAAGCCAAGAAGATGGGTTATCCAATGGAACCTAACCATCACATCTCACATTTGATGCATTCATATCGCCCATGACAAATGCAGCCATCTTGATCATAGATGAATGTCCTCATTCTTGTTTAAAATAAATTGTAGATAGCTAGGAATATGGCATATGCTATTGATGTCCTATGGCAATTTACTTTGTCTAAGGATGCCCTCTCTACACATATCTTTGACCAAGGATAAAACTAATAATGATAAAAAGCATGATTCAAGCATAATAGGATGAACAATTCAACACATAATAGGATAAATACATGGAGAAAATGACTCATATATCTCGCAATTAAGAGAATAAATATCCACCACCTATATCACTAAGATAGGTCAGAGGAAATTACTCCGTTCTCCTTCGATATGTTCTAATAAAGCTATCTATGCCAGTGCTAGCATGTTTATAATTTTCAATAGGATGAAAAATTCAACCATAATAAAATGAAAACATGGAGAAAATGAGACATATATCTCGCAATTAAGAGAATAAACATCCACTACCTATATCACAAAGATAGATCAGAGAAAATTACTCTGTTCTCCTTTGATATATTCTAATAAAGCTATCTATGCTAGTGCTAGCATGTTTAGAATTTTCAATAGGATGAAAAATTCAACCATAATAGGATGAAAACATGGAGAAAATGACTAATATATCTCGCAATTAAGAGAATAAACATCCACCACCTGTACTGCTAAGATAGATCAAAGGAAATTACTCCATTCTCCTTCGATATGATCTAATAAAGCTATCTATGCCGATGCTAGCATGTTTAGAATTTTCAATAGGGCCAACAATTCATTTACATCCCTAATCACAATCATGTACATCCCTAATCACAATCATGACATGATACACATGGATGTAGGTCAAACAGGGAAAGCTTGGACGAAAGAGGGAGACTCTTTTTAGTTTCACACCTAATGGAAGGAGAGAAACCTTAGGGCCTAAGGTCACCGACCCGTGCATTGAATTGGTTGGCCAGAGACCCTTATATACCTGGTTGTTGTGGACACAAAAACTATAATAATAGCAGTGGGAAGGAATGGAAAGTAGGAATTAAAAGTCCACATTTGCTGTCGTCCTTCCAAGATCCAGCCTCCGGCGTTCCTCATCTTTGAACCGTCTCGAACCCAGACGATTTCCTTCCCTATAAAAGTCGGCGCCCAGCTGCCCCCCACCTCTGTCTCTCTCTCTCTCTCTCACTCTCTTCCCCCAAATCCAGGCGTGCCAGCGTTGAAGAAAAGTATCTGGAATTCTTCGCTTTTGTTGGTGACAGGTAGATCCTCGTGCTAATTCTGGTCTTCAATTTGACCTCGGAATTGGAAAATCTCGAAACCCTCTTGATTTCGCCTCAGAGGTCTTGGATTTTCAGTTTTTTTCCCCCCACTGATCTGAATGCTTTTGAGGCGATGCTGTTTTGGGCTGTGAATTCTGACGGTTTTTGTTGCGATTGCGGTTGGGGATCTTTATTTTCTGTTATCCCTGAGAAAAGATCTGTTGTTGTTGCTATTTTTGGGGTTTTTGGTTGAAGGAGGTGCAGCGAGAAAAAGCGAGAATCGGGAATTCTAGGGTTTTGTTTTTGCGTGGGAATTGGGCTTCTTGGGTGGGGAATTCATGGAGAGTTTGGTGCGCAGGTGGGTTCCCATGGCGAACGCGGCGGCTTGCGCTGAGAGGGCAACGAGCGACATGTTGATTGGTCCGGATTGGGCGGTCAACATCGAGTTGTGCGACATTCTCAACATGGACCCTGGGTATGGTTCTTCGCCTCTTCTTGCCCTTTTCTTGTGTTTGTGATTCTGTTCGTTTCTTGCCTCTATGTTTTATGCGATTGATTTGATGAAAGCTTTGATTCGCCTTCGCTGGACTATGTCATAGATAATACTAGTCGGGTGCCTTGTTCTAATGGAGCTGTCTGCTTGTGTAATTGGTTGTGACAGACAGGCATTGCGATCTTAGTGAAACTATAAACACTGATCTCTGAGAAAGGTTGATAGTTGATTTCATGCCAAATTGTTCTGCATTATTCTGATTTTTTGGCCCACAACTGATGTATTACCTATGGATAAGCGAGCAATATGCCGAGAAAGTGAGATGCGTCCCTTTTCTTGGTTATGCTACCTCAATATATCATAGTTTAATCTGCCAATTCTCTTCCCGCATAAATTTATCTATGTTTAGCTTATTATTGAATGATTACGTATTTTTTTGTTGTCTGCTAGGAGTGTTTTTTTCTTTCTTTTTCTGAGGGGTGAACTGGTGAATGTAGAGGCTTGCTTTCTTTGCTAGGTTTGCTTCCTGTTCTTTTGACATGGTGTTGCAAGGCCATCCTAGTATAGAATCTGCTATTTCTTCTATTTGCTGTAATGTGTTATTCTATTACTATGAAATGCCTTTGGCTGCAATAAAGACCATGAGAAGTCTCTCAAGTGGTAGTTTGTTATTCTGTTACTAATTCTAACCTTTCTTCAGTTGGTACAGCCATTTTTGTTGTTTCTGTAGCAATCTTTTTTAAAGTATTTCAAAAACTAGATTTTGTCAGCTTATTTCTTTATCACATCAGGGGAAAAGGACAAGTATGTCTTCTGTTCACTTCCTGTACATATGTTGTCAAGAATATCAACTTTCCACTATTTCATGTTGCAAAAACATAATTGGATTTTTTTTCCCTCCAATGGAGGTTATTTAGATGCTGTAGCAATTATCTTGAATCAGTTCCATGGGGCACCATTGTTGCGTACGGACCTCATTTAGAATATAGTATTATACTAAATGTTATGTCAGTAGGGGAGGTTCATGTGCCTGCAAGCTAGTTATTTAGGTTGGACTATATGCTGACATCAAGTTGATTCTTCAACAAGACAATGCAGAACATGCATTCCTCTATGTGTCTAGCCTGTAAACACCAACATCTGATTTTTTGTATAGTACTCGACAGTTCACCTTTTCACACTAAACCTTGAAGTGAGCCCTGCACGTCAGAAAGGCAGTTTCATTATTGGTAAACCAGCATTCCAGAGAAATTTCGTTTCTATATTTTGAATTTAATTTCAGTTGTGTTTCATGCTGCTTGTTCTTGTATAATGCCATTGGATCATACTATTGTAAGACCACTTTCAATCTATTGTTGGAATTCTCAGCTTTTATCTATTTTTATCTCTTTAATGAAGTGCAGGCAGGCAAAGGATGCCCTTAAGATACTTAAGAAGCGCCTAGGAAGCAAGAACCCCAAAATACAACTTCTGGCACTTTTTGTGAGTACATGAAGCTCTGTTCTCCAGCAACTAAGAAATTTTCATTTTGCAAACTAATACTGTTAGAAATATATAATATTACAATTGCTTGTCATAATTTTTCCTACTACGTTTCTTTGAGTTTTGTTTCTAGCGATACTATTGGCAGGGAACACAATTTTCCAGTAGGATGGTTTTCTTGAATTCAGCTTTTTTTGTTTTTAATTTTTCTTATGCAAAAGGCCCTACATCCATATATCACTTACCCATTGCATCCTGTGCATTTAAAATTGGAAGTTGTTGGGGACAGCAAATAGCATTATGAAAATTCTTTTACAGCAAATAATTTCAATCCATGTTATGCATGTATGTCTTTATGCCGAAATCTCATCAAGCAGCTGAGGGAAAGGTTAAATATTACCTCCACATATGTGCATAATGTAAAACATAAGTATTCAATAGCTTTGCTTTCTTTGGCATCTTTAGAGGATAACAATGTGCTTTCGCTGAGAATTTAGTCCTTGTCCGAACAAATGAGAAAACAGATCCAAAAAACTGATCTCATAGAAAGAAGTCTTGCTACTTATGAATTCAAAAGTAAACTTTTCCAAATAGGTTGAATAATGACTTAGGTTCTTTTAGGGTTTTCTTGACAAGTTTACTTCAGTAGGGTTTTCTCATATGGTTTATTCTGTTTCCCTTGTAATAGATATTTGTTCTCTAGTAATAGATAATTTCTCATGTGGTATATTCAGGTGTTAGAGACTGTAAGCAAAAATTGTGGTGACTATATTCACCAACAAATTGCTGAGCGGGATATCTTGCATGAAATGGTGAAGGTAGTGAAGAAAAAGGTAAGTATTGCATCGCACCAAACACCTTTTATGCTATGTTTACATCATTGCATGCACATTGGAATGTGATTTTGATATAGCAGCTTCTTCAATTTATGTTTGCAGCCAGACTTGAATGTGAGGGAGAAAATATTGATTCTAATAGATACATGGCAAGATGCTTTTGGAGGAGCAGGAGGAAGATATCCCCAATATCATGCTGCATACCAAGAACTCAGGGTATCCTTTTAAACTGTTATCCTTTGACCTCCTTTTTTTTCCTTGTCTTTTCTTTTCTGCCAAGTCTCCTGTTTCATGTTGCATGCCCAGCCCTACCCGCTTTCTGGTTTATTTTATATTTAACCAATGAATGGTAGGAGTTTTAGCTTTGAATTTATCAATAACCACTTCCTTTTTTGACACAAACTCACACCTACAAATTATGATCAACATGTGATATGTGCATATAGTTTTTGCTTTCATCATTTATAGAACATTTAATTTGTAGTTTGCTATATCAGTCTGTGCTTAGATCTTGTCCGTGCAATTAGATATTGGTTTCAGTCTTCACCTGCCTCGTTATGAACTTACTATCTCAGCCATAGTAGTGATGTTGTGCATTAGAAGTTTGTTTCGTTCTAATCAACACATAGGAGAGAAATCATCACATAGGAGAGAAAGATCAACTTGGCATTCCAGATTCACATGGACTTGATAATAGGTTGGATTTGATAGAGAGAAATAAAATTAAAGTCTAGAGACAGGGAATGTTATAAAGGGCGATTTGTGTTTTGGGATCCTAGACGTTAGCCTTCAAGAGAGAGAGAGTGTGGATCTCATTCCAAGTCCACTTCTCTGGTGTTCATCTAAGCAGTCACATTGCTACTTGTATGTTAATACAAGTTAATTTGGTTAAGAAAATAACAGGATGCCTTTCCGAGAATACTTGTATAAATATCTTGCATTTTTTTGCTTTTTGGATAGAGCAAGTGTCACGCCACGAATCCAGCACCGGGGTCCGTCACGCGACACGACCGCATACTCCCTAGGGCAAAGCCCTAGAGAATATGTAAGGCCTAAAAATAACAAGATGCCTTTCCGAGAATACTTGTATAAATATCTTGCATTTTTTTGCTTTTTGGATAGAGAAAGTGTCGCACCACGAACCCCTCACCTGGGTCCGGCACGCAACACGGCCGCATACTCCCTAGGGCAAAGCCCTAGAGAATATGCAAGGACTAAAAATATAATACAACCTTAATATTCATATTCAACAATGATCTCAATTCATACCAAACAACAAAGTTGGTCTAATTACAAAATTTGATAATCCAAGCAGTATCATTGATGCTCAATTTAATAATCCCCTCTACTTGTGATCTCAACCATAGCTATGTACTATGCAACCTACAACTCTGAAAAAGAGAAAAAAGGAGTTGTGATCTCAATTTCTTTTTATTTCTGGCTTTAGACTAACCACAGTCATGTTTTTCGCCCGTGAGGGGGCAATCAATATAACATCGTTAGTTTAGAGAACCACATCCATTAGTCCAATTATGCAAGTGTAAGTTATGCTCATATATGCATCAATCATAGCATCAATCACAAGCTCACATGAAGAAACCATCATAAAACTATTTTTGCTTCTGACTTATCTAGATCATTAGCATATCATACATATATAGGTACAAAAATATTTATATCATGCAGGTCGGTGTACAAGAATTCTTACTTCTTTGCTGACAATCCAGATAGACTAATTATCTGTCTACACTGCGATCTACGAACTGGGGTGTATAGAACCTTGCTTAATGTCCTCTTGTCCAAAAGGTTGTTCTCCTATATAACTAAGTCAAAATCAAAACTTACCTCAGGTATCTGATAACCCAGAACCCTCTATTGATCCACTAAAGGGGTCCAACCTGTGATGGGGCAATCAATAATATCATATTTCAAGCCTGTGATGGGGCAACTAATAATAACGAGATAAGCCCAAAGTTCTTGTTTATTTAATCTAGTTCAAATTCACATATCAATTTCTTTTTATTTCCGGCTTTAGACTAACCACGATCATGTTTTCTTCTCGTGACGGGGTGATCTATATAACATTGGTTATTGTAGAGCACCCCATCTATTATTCCGATTATGCAAGTGTAAGTTATACTCATATAGGCATCCATCATACTATCAATCACAAGCATACATGAAGAAACCATCATAAAACTATTCTTGCTTCTTACTTATCTAGATCATTGGCATATTTTATATATATATATATATATATATATATATATATATAGGTACAAAAATGTCTATATCATGCAAGTCGGTGTACAAGAATTCTTACCTTTTTGCTGACAACTTAGACAGACTAATCACTTGCCTATACCGCGATATACGAACTGGGGTGCGCAGAACCCTGCTTAACGTCCTCTTGTCCGAAGGATTGTTCTTCTATAGAACCAAATCAGCATAAAAAATTATCCGAGGTATCCGATAACCTAGATTCAAGATAGAACGGTGGCCCAAAGACCGGAAAGGAAAAGAGGTAGCTCACCTTGCCTCCAACAAGCTCCTTTGGCCGGATCAACGACGAACACTCCAATCTCGCCCCATGGAACACCTAGCGATCAAAGCCTCTAATGAAAGAGCTCCCAAGGTTGATGCCAAAGAAGGGGGGAGAGGTTCTTTTATAGACAAGGATCGACTCAAATTAGGTAAGATCCGGTCGCTCTAGGCTCCCCCTTTCGGTGGAATCGGAGGGAGGTAAACAGAACAGGGGAAGAGGAAGACTTCAATCAGGAGTCTCCCTCCTCTGCCACATGTGCCAAGCATGTGATGAGTTCGGCCAGGCCTATTCGGGCTGGCTCACAAGCTCATAGGCTGGGCTAGGCGTGCAGGATCGGGCTGGGCTTGGCCACTCTGGGCCGGCCCACGGGCCCCAAAATTCTGGGTTATTGCAGAAAGGGTATTGGAAAGAAAAGAAGCTTGACTTCCTAAACCAACCATCCTCAAGATGAAAAGACAACATTTAGTAATTGCTTTTCAATAGAGATGTTATTAGAGTGGTGCTATTTGCGTAAAAAACTTGTATGTATGGAAAATTTGCTATCTATTTGTTTCTATCTATTGAAAGTTATGCATCTACATATCATCTCAAACAACCTAAAATATAGCGTAGGTGAGCTTTTATACAACCTCATCTATGAATAGTTTTCAAGAACTTTTCCATCAATGCTATAGTTAGTTCAGTTACTTCAGCATCTTCCTACGATGACATGAGTCATTTTGCAAAGTGGCACTTCAAAGCCTACCGGTGAATATGCAACCTTAACATCCCCAATTACATTTATTCTATAAACTTTGACAGCTACAAAGGTTTTTGTTGGTTATGATCATACGAGCATGTTACCATAGTATTAATGACTTTTACTCCTGATGACAAGAAACTCTTTTTTTTTTTTTTGAAAAAAATATACTACTATTCTCATCTTCATGCTTGAATGTTTTTCCTGATTTTATTAGCTGAATAAAAAAAACTATGCTTATATAAAACTCTATAAAATCCTGCAAATAATACATATTTCACTGGGGACGCCTGAGATGCTCTGATTTTTTTTGAATCCTGACTACCCTTTGAGATGTCTTCAGTACCTCCAAAATCCAAACTATTTCTCCGATAAATTTTCTAGTAACCAAAAATTTCCTAAATCTTTCTCTCTCTCTCTCTCTCTGTGTATGCATGTGTTAGGAATCTGAATTTCTCTTAAATTGTGCTTAATCATGAATTAATTTTGAGTTCTCTCTTGGCAACTCATTTTGAAGCTGTGATATGAACTAAGATCAAACTGAAGAAAACTGAACTTAAAACTAGGATAGAGGAGCATATTACTTGACTGTTCTTTGATTTTTCTGAGAATTCCATTTTTTTATCTTCCATTCTTGTGTTTTGGTTCATGTCAATAATTTTTTCCCCACTTCATATCTTGGATATGCTGCAGCAGTTTCGTTATTTGATGACTAAAATTGTCTTGTGGTTTGTAATGGGTCATCAACAATGATATTGGAAGATTTTCCCCCCTTATTGTTGTGGCAGGCTTATGGAGTAGAATTTCCACCACGTACAGAAAACAGTGCACCATTGTTTACGCCTCCCCAAACTCGCCCTGTGACGTATCAACCTGCTGCATCAGCATATGAGGATGCAGCTATACAGGCTTCTCTTCAGTCTGACGATGGTCCTGCTTTTAGGTACTTATTCTACTTTAGTATTTTATGCTGTTCTCTTTATATATGAGAAATTGCATACAAATAATTTTGAGGATTGAGTAGCTAGAAAAAAGATGTGGCATGAAATTGTATAATAGGATATGACAGTGGATCAGGTTGTAATTCAATCTGGGGCTTAATTCGAAACAGATGGTGGATCAAACCACAAATCTTAATATTCGTTTCCATTTTTTTAAAAAAAGTTAAGAATAGAAACAAAACATGAAAATTGAAAAATGAGTCAATGATAAAATAGATGAATGGAGGGTAAAAGACCATACACATAAAAAGTCTATATTCACCATCATGAGCCCATATATGCCATATTTAATGAGATAAATACCATAGCCAAGTATTCAAGATATTTATGTACTATCCATCAACTCAGTTGTCTTTTAGTTTTAAGGGGAAAAAAGAAATCAGGTTTCAGCAAATGGTTGGAAAAGTACAAATGTTTACCTCTTCTTTTAAACTCCATGAACTCCCAAGTTTCTTTTTCCTTCCTTTTAGAAGTTAGAAACACTAGTCATCTTTCTAATTTTATGCGCTTGAAGGGTCTTATGTTAAATATGTAATTCTAAAAGCCTACAGTCAAATTAATTGTTGGAAATGACTTGTTTGGATATGTAAACAACATGGCCAATTTGGATCTTATGATCCAAGGATTGTATGATCCTTGCTATGATCTTTATCTCATGATCCTGATTGGTTCCAACTTAAGGATGAGATCCAAATTCTTTAGGGACATTTTGGTCCAGATTGCAAGATTCAATTTAAAATGATTCATGTTGGACAAGTTCTCCAAAAGGTGTCTAGGTATGGTGTACTTGTTTTTTGGTCATTGTCAATGAGGTGGCAAGCTCTCATATTAAACAATTCCTCCGAGAGGTATTGTTCCTTCTAACTCTAATGTATTTGCTTATATTGTAATGGAAGTCTCTTTGTTGAATGCGTGTTATAGTGATTTTATTAGCAGTTACGAGAGGAGGTAATAATAGGGCCTGCATATGTTGAATGTTTGCAATGATTTTGTTCAGCATACAAGTTGAGTTTGTGCATGTGTAGATAGAGTACTTCTGGTCAGCACAAACTAGAGTTGATAAATATGTCTGTTACAAATTAGCAAGCGAATGTACATTTAGGGTGATACTATTATTTTCACTTCTGTGCATGGAACATGATTGCACACATTGTTGAATTGGTTGTTTTGATTGTTAATGCCACTATTTTATGTTACTTCCATTTTTATGCATTTTATTTTTGAAATATTTTGGAAAAAAATGCATTTTAATACTGTTTTATTGTTGTAATGCAGCTTGCATGACATTCAAAATGCTCGAGGAATAGCAGATGTGTTGGCAGAGATGCTGAATGCATTGGATCCTCGTAATTCCGAGGTGGAATTGTCTTCTAGACTTTTTTTTTTTTAAAGTCACCACCTGTGGAGTCTTAAGGAAAAAAACAAAATACAGGAAACTTTGCTGTTTTCAATGATTTTTGTACAGTTCTGGATATTTCATCTTTCACTTTTGAAGAACTTCTTGTTATGATGTTACATTTTATTTGGTTTGTCTCTTCACATCCTAAAGCATGGGGTCTTGATAGCCACTAGTAAAACTATAACAACATCTTGTCCTGTAAAAGGTATAATATTTGATTGAGAACAGCAAGAGGCTAAAGCAGTTTAAAGCTAATTCCAGCATAGATTAGATTTAATATCATGCAGAGAATCAATCTGCAGTGCCAACAATCCAGTGAAGAAGAAGAATAGCAGCAGAAATAAGAGAGAATAGTAGAAAGTATTAGAAAGTAGGGAAGAAATAAAGTGAAGTAATAAAAGAAGAAGAAAGAAATAGAGAAGCAAATAGGGATAGAAACAGAGAAAGATAAGAAAGTCCAAATATGGCCTAAAGAAATCATTTCATTCGTTCAAAATAAATCATGTGCAATGCATTTTCATTTAGTCCTAATAGACCCTTTTATAAACTCCACATGACTTGTTTTCCAAGTAAATCAGGACTCTTGATAAGCAAGCAAGTGATTCCCAAATCCTGAAAAAATAAATTACGGAATAGCACATAACCCTGTGTAGAAAGACACCTAAAAGTCTAAAACAATCAAAAATCAAATCCTGATGATTTTATGACTTGTTCAACCCAACATATACATAATATATGACTCTTTTACACCAATTTCACTTAAAATGGTACTCTAAAACCAATTCTGAAAATTACCTAAATGAAAATCCCAAGAGATACAAAAAATTGAATTGCACTTTTTATTCGCCATCATAATATTCTGAACTCATGTTAAATAAATGAGTCAAGTTCATTCTGAGTGACAATAGTAGCTTTTACTTTTGCTAGCATAATACATTGTGTTTTGATTTCATAGTTGTTTAAGGCACTGAATAAATTCTTTTGACTTCTTTTGATGTACTCTGTGGAGTTTATTGTGTCATATATTATACCTGTATGTGTCAATGTTAAAATGTTAGTAGCACTCGAGTGAAAGATACAGCAACTGAAATCTACTAAAGTTATACTGAATATTCTAATTTACATAATTCAAACATGTTCTTAACACTATAGTCACAGATATAACTTAAAATCCATCATAAGAAAAAGTTGGACTATATATTCTGCTTTAGGATGAATAAGTTAATGATGAAGATGTCGGACATTCAAACATAAAACATGGATGAGATGTTCCAAATATCGTGGTTAAGTTCCTTCAGAAGGAGTGCATGCCCAGAAAACATGCATGACTAAAATGAGATTGCTGGTTGTGTATCTGCCTGTAAAACTAGGATTGACCAGGTCAGAAATAGTTAACTTCTTTTGTCTCATTATGGGTGTTTGGGCGCTAGACATAATTGCGCTTTAAGGATTTTAATTCTGACATGTTAAAAAGAGGCATGATATTCAATTCAAGGCTTTACGGAAATTAATTGTTGAGTTGGTTGACCATTGTTGGCATTGATAAATGATTAGCTCACTACATTGTTCCTGTCTCCATGCATACAAGATAAAATCAGTGTTAAGAATATAAGATGATTTTTTAATTATTTTTCTCTGAACTCATTAGAGGTTCGTTTCCATATTCTTCTGTGCTGATACATGTGTGTATGCATGGTTATTTTATATGCAGAACCATTCTTAATCACTATGCTCTCCTTCCTTTCAAGTGGGTGATTGCATGGATATATAAATAGATGTCTAGATATAATAGGTAGAACATAGATATTTAGAAAAAAATGTGTATAATCTTGGAACATGAAATTCCATGTAAGTTCTTCTGTTATTTTGAAGAAAGCGAACATTATTAATTTTAAAAGATTGTGTGCATGACCCTAATTAGTTTAGTATGAACTTATTCTCCTTGATAATTTATATATTTAAACAACAAAGCATCAGATAATGTTCAAAACTACTAATGTTAGTCAATTAGTCAATGCTCCTGCTCCTGCCATCTGTGTAGTTAATCTGTTAGTGTATTTTAATGGTTGCTCTGGAACATTTGCCTAACACTACTAGTGTGCTATTGGGATGGAGAGAGATGATGGTAAGCAAAATGCTTTTGCATGGACTAGTTAAATCCAACAGCAAGAATTGTACCCAACTCTTTTGTTATTAACTGGATAATTCTCCGACTAATTTGTCTCTGACCAATTTTTCATGCCACTGAATTATGCTTCTCATGACAGGATGTAAAGCAAGAAGTTATTGTTGACCTTGTCGAGCAATGCCGTACTAATCATAAGCGTGTCATGCAACTTGTGAATGATACTGGGTATGGTGTTTATCATGTTGCAAAAAATATCATCATTTGGAATCATTTGATACTGACATTGTTGTTGCATAACTTTACAGAGATGAGGAACTTCTATGTCAGGGTCTAGCACTAAATGACGAATTGCAGCGTGTGCTTCAACGGCATGATGACATTCTGAAGGGAACTCCTCCTGTTGGTGGAACAACAGTGGCCTCAACTACACTAACTTCAGCTGCACCTCTTGTCAATGTAAATCACGAGGATGATGAGTTAGAGGATGATTTTTCTCAGCTTTCTCACAGGTAATATGCATGGTTTCTATATTTTTGAATTAAGCCTTGTTTTGTGTTTCGATATCATTTGGTGCTTGAGCTCTGAATATAGAGAATGGCTTGTACAACCACACATAGATAATCTTAAAGGTGATAGGAATGTCATGTTGATATGGGGATAGTATGTGTTTTCGAACTTATTTCTCCTTTGGTCTTTGAAATAGAAGTCTATGCGGCTATGATTTTCATTATATAAAAAATTAATTAGTTTCATTTTTTTAACAAGCATATCATCTTTATTGTACTCTTGATATGCCATGAGCTCCTTTTCTTAAGGATGCAATATTGGAAGCCTGTTGTCTTTCCCTGAAAGGAACAATCCATGGTCTATTGCGCTTCGTCTGATGTAATCTCTGGTCAATTAGAGATTACTTGTGAATAGGTCTCTCCAGTTTAAATTCATATCTGAATTGGATCTGAATAATGAGCATTCTTCAAGCCCTTTCAATTGATAGGATAAAACAATTTCAAAACTGAGAATCGTATCTGAATAATAGAAATGATTTGACAGCATAATAACTCCAGACCTGATTCTGAACTTGTAATTAGCAGAAAGATGCCATCAAAATCAGAGAATTAACACAACAAAGAAGAAGATGACTAAGATAAAGAGGGATGGGAAGAAGAATCAAGTAGAGAAGAATAGGGAGAAGCAGCAGTAGAGAAAGAAAAAGAGGCCTTCGGTCATTTATTTTGTCAGTCTTTCTCATGTAAATTTCTATCTAATGATCTGCCTGACTGTCGTCCAAAAGAACCCTTTAATAGTCTAACCAGATATTTGCTGGAGCCGTGAATTCCTGTTATTTGGCTTGTAACCCTGACATACAAGATGCTATTGTACCCCCCCTCCTTTGGTTCTGTTATGTAAAGTTACCTTCTTTGGAGTTGAGCCTACTCAGCGAGCAAGAAATATAAATCTTCACCATTAGATCAATGAAGAAATTTTCCTTCTTTTGGATGCTATTCAAATTTTGCATATGCATGAATTGATGTTTAACACCATCACATTTGGTAAGTTAGGAGCGCCTCTCAAGTGGTGCTGAGTTACTCCTGGTAGCATAAATGAAATGTTTGGGAACTATAATACAACTTGTATTCTGGAACCATGCAGCAAGCTCATGGCACTTTAGGGACTGCATGCTATAAAGTAGCTAATTTTAGCCTGACTTTGCTGGTAGAAATTTAAGTTAGTCAAAATTGCTCATGATAATCCATTGTAACCATATTTAACCAGCTCATATCGTCTGCTGATGGTTCAGGAGCTCAAGGGATGGTGCATCAGGCCGGAGTAGGAAGTCTTCTATTGCCAAGAACCCAAGTCCACTTCTTCCTCCACCACCATCATCAAAGAGGCCAGTCAGCACAGATGCAAGCCCGGTTGACTATCTTAGTGGAGAAACTTACAGATCAGAAACGCCATCAGATGCTCATGTGAATCTGCCTTCACCACCCAACTCATCTGTGTCTTCCCCTCCCACTTCAGGATTGGACTCAACTCCACCATCAGTATTCTCTGGCCTACCCAGATACGATGAGCCTGCTCAAACCACGAAATCCACTACAGAGAATCTTCCAAAGGCTCCTTGGGAAGTCCAACCTGCTGGTTTCTTACCACCACCTCCGTCAAAGTATGGTGAAAGGCAGCAGTTCTTTGAGCAGCACCAGCAAACTTTCACTGGTGGGAATTCAGGAGGAGCACACGACGGATTGGTAGCTCAGACCCAGAACTTATCTCTTAATCAGCGAAATGACGACCTGAGCCAGCAGGAGGTTCCACAAAATTTTGAAGGTCAGGACTCTCTGCTACAGAACAGACAGGCTCAACCTGAGGATTCCCTATTCAAAGAACTGGTTGATTTTGCAAAAGCCAAATCATCTCCTTCCACCAGGCCGCCCAACAGCCGTAGAACGCGTTAAATGATCTTTTCATGCATGTGTGGTGGCTTGTGTAATATTCATAGTGGGTTTATCATGCAGAATGAGAGGACAGGACTAAGTTGCTAGTGAAATAAAGACAGGACTTTGTCTATGGTTTAAATATTGTTCTAGTTGGTTATTCTGTGAGTTGTGTATAGCATGATCAGAATAGCGTTGGTGTCATGCATTTTGGTTACAATGTGTGATGACTGATGAGTCATGGTTTCTTAAATCCTTGTCTGAGTTAATAGGGGCTTCATGCCTCCATGTTCTTTCTTGATCAGTAGCTGTACAAAAAATTTATATCATACTATTTGGCATCTTGTTGATTACATCTCGTGTCAAGCTTTTAAGTTTAGCTGCACATATTGGAGCTGTGTAAGCACTGTTATTTGGATGGAGGATCTGAACTGAATTTTGACATGCTTAAGCATTCTTTCCAGCCCAGCTGTCATGTGATTTGGACGTATGATAAGTTGAAAAATTCTGGGAAGTTTATAGAGTATGCAAGGGATCCATGCCTCAATAAATTGTTGGATTCAATTTTTGAAAGTATAAAATCCCACGTAGTATAATGGTTTGGTATAGTTCAGCAAGTTACTTTCTTTGTGATTTCTCTCTGAAAAGAGAATGCAGTTGATTATGCTTTTGGATTGGTGATTCTGGTAACCATCCTTTACCCATCCGTCACTTTGAAGATTGTGTTTCGAGTGTCGCTGCCCTTCTTGTTGCCTGGTCTCATCTGAAGTCTTTTTAATGAGCCAGTTGCTCTTTATGGTATTTTAGGGATCATTACTGAAAAAAATGCCACTATGCCAAATGGCACCGTTATATTGTGACAACTTACAAGAGTAGTACCCAATCAATGAAGCTCTTTTGGGTATCATGGTTGAAGCCAAATGTAATATGCAGAGTTTAATATTGATGTCAAGCTTTATGGCGGTATTATAAGCAATATGTTTCTGATGGACAACGGCTGCAGGGTTGGCAGGGTTTATTATCACCTGGCATTCAGTTGTTCGATATCTATCCCTGCATGAGATGATATATCTGCCTCATTTGTCGCCAGGGTCAGCAGGATCATTACCGGCGCACTCCTGAATCATGTTGCTACTTCGATTGCTGTTTCAGGGAACCCGTGACCTTAAATCTCCAAGCAAGGCTCAATTGAGTGTACCTTTCCGAAGGAAAACAGGTCAGCTATTTGAAATAGGAAACAGGTTGGATGTTGGAGTGTTCCCACCATATTAGCCGGTCGTCACATCCATCGCGTTCCAAGATGGAAATAATTCTCATACAACCGGCCTCAAACTGTGTTGAAAGTGATCAGAGACAATTAGTCTGCAAAAGCGAAAGAAAGCCAGAAATTCCATCCGAATCTTAAATGGCAGTACCATTTCTTAGGAGCCGATCACTTCATATATTAGATCCATTCCTTGCTCCCTACCAAACGTGACCTACAGCTCATACAAGCAGCATTGGACCAGTCGTTTAGTCCCCTTATTGTCAAAGAAGTCCTTTTCATTGGCTGTCCAATTCGTCCCAACCTCCGTCTAAAGTGCGTTGGCAAGGAAGGAGGCATTGGAAAGGCCACACCATGCACAAAAGTACAAGAGACATTCGAAAAACGACGCCACACCATGCACAAAAGTACAAGAGACATTCGAAAAACGACTAGTCGGTAGGCCGACCACCATTACATAGAGGCAACTACCGGTCATGAGCGATAGTGAAGCTTAGAAAACTACCAGTCATGAGCGATAGGGAAGCCTAAAAAGGCGGAAGCAGTTGCTTGACGGACGAAGCCAAGCCAATGGTGGAAACATTCGAATTTTGAAAGGTGGGAGCTGTTGGAGAAGCAAAGTCAGAGATGTCTTAGAAATTTGGATGAGGCCATCCATGCTATGATGAAACTAGCTCCTTCAGTTATATCTCATCATGATATGCTCGTAATACAATCATGTTTTTTATGGCATGTGTGCAACAGCCTTGATAATCTTTTCTTGTTTTCCATGTGTTCTTGTATTATTATATAATCAAATTAAAAAGTCGATAAATTTGAATTTCTGTTACTTTAGCTTTATTGAACAACAATAGATTTTATTATGTTCTCTCGTTTGGAGACGCTGACAAATTTACCACACTACTATAGGATTAGTGAATCTATGTACTTATCTTGCATTAAAGATATTCAATCAATAAGGATATTTAACTTTTGCGGTCATGAGAGTTTAATTGTGATTTCTGGGCAGAAAATAGGAATTTTGGTTAGCATGTGGAATACATGTGATGGCTGTGAATCCTTATCTGATTAAATAATTTATGTAATTTTAAAAATATGCTGAACTTCAGGGAGGTGCATTTCCCTTCTTTCTCCACCTCAGGACAGCTGCTGAACTACGTTACTTGGTTCTTTTTTAAATTTAGAATAGCTGTGGTGGTGGGAATGTGCAGACATTTTGTCTCCCTTAAAGATCAGATTACATTTAAAAAAATAAGACTCTGTTGGACACCACACAAGGCCAGACTCAAATGCTTTCTATCATATAAGAGAACAAAATATATACGATGTCATCGTCATTCATGTGACTTATCAAAGTAAGACCTAATATTTGCAGACTTGTCAGTCGATACATTATGAGGGGAAATTTAAAGGAGTACAATTTTAATATTTTTCCATTAAGCTTATCAATGTAAAACATAAAGTTTGCTGGCTTTTGCTTGATTAACATGTTATATTACATAGTGAGGATCGACGGCCACAAAATATTATAATTTATAGCCATACCAAAGCTCAATTGCTTGAATATGTTGTCAAGGCAATCTCAGCAACAAAGTATGAGCATCATCAAGCTGTCTTTTAATTACAAGACAATTTAAAAGATCAATGACCTGAACATGACCAACATCATGTAGATAGACATATAATATTTCATTTATGAATAGTCCCATGATATAATTAATACAGTGTAATGACCTACGAAACATTTGTTTGACTGAATTTTGATGCTCAAATATATTGTTGTCATTGAAGGATGAAACATCTTAGAGAAGTTGAAGTTTTCTTGACCTTTGTATATGATATTAATGTAATATTAAATGTTTTAAGATTACAAGCATGAAGCTTCAAATAGTTAAAAACATCCCATTGGTAATTGAGTTGTAAAAAACCCCATGATATTGTTAAACTTTGTAACAATAATGTCAGGCTCTTGGAAATGTAAGCAACTATATTTTGGTAATGTACATCATTAGAAGATTTTGAGCTGTTGCAAAAGTTCAAGGGGAATAAATTTTTCAAACGAAAGAAAATCACATTATTTCATATACTTTCACTTGGTAAATATTTTTAAATTACATAGTGAATCTGAATGACCATAAAATTCGAAACATATCGATGTCCAAGTGAATGACTGTGTTGTTAGGTGGATGCATATCCTGAATATTAAGGCTCAGAACTATTAATTGAAATGGAGAACCTATATGAAAGTTTAACTACATGCACTGGTGTTAGCATCACTTGAATAAACATGGAATAACCCATGTTGGATAACCTGTAAAATACTAGGGAAAATCCTTTTCTCTCTGAGTAGAATGAATTTGATTTTCAAGCAATTCTAAGACCCAAAACTTTTCGTATTGATTGTTTTGAAGTGAAGTTATTGAAGGCATCTTCAGTTCTGATAGTCCTTAGCTTTTAACATTAGAAAATGACTTATCTACTTACATTGCAATCAACTTTAGGTGCTTAGAAAACAAGAACTCAGTCCTTTGTACTAGTATTGTCATTTGCACCCTGAACACTTGTACAATTTGTGTGTGGTAGCAGAAGAAGGAGAGCAAGGAGAGGAATGGGGTTAGGACAGAGGAGTTACTTCAAAATTTTCTCCAACAAACATGGCAATTATGTGATGTAGGGAGAAAAAAAAAATTGACTTCTAGACCAAGATTTAGGAACCTGCCTGGGTCATAAAAAATGGAATGAGGGCCCAAGCAATAATTTGATTAGTTCTATATATTGTCTTATATTTGATATTACAAAAGATTGGATTACTAAACAAGTAATGTCTAATAATCTCTAATCCGAGAAGTATGGATTATTAGGGGCCTATTTGGATGTCAAATTCATAATCCAAGAATACTATCTGCCACGCAAGACAGGTTCCGAGAAAAAGATTACAATAGCTAACATGTTGAACAATCTGACGATCTTCGGGTTTTTCATTATCCCTATTTTTCGGGAATAAAATAAATCATCATTTTATCACTTTTGGTTATTCAAATTCTCAGGACTCAGTTGTCGGGTCGCCACTCCGGATCCATGAAAACCTCTCTTCCAAGTGATCTTTCTCCTCAATATTCCTCGAGACTTTTCCACCACAGCAGATTATAACCATGAATTTTGCATTTGAGCATCCAAAATGGTCTTTTAATTTCTAAAATTAACTCAGATAATAGTCAGAGTAGAAACTTATGAAAGTGACTAGGAGCATGCTTTAATATTTACAGTCAAGTCACCATAGTCTTTTAAAGCAGATAACTGTTGTATGCTTGTGGTTTCGATATGCAATGCTAATATGAAATATTCATTATTATGGCCTACTCAGCTGAAGAGCTCAGTTTAATACATATTGAAAACAACATGATTTACTTTCCTGGGCAAGATGGTGACCTTAAGTGTGTCTATGCTGATGAGGTTTTCTATATCTGTAACATTTAGAATTTCAAAAATTCTGTAAATTTTGATAAGAATTCCTTTAAAATTGTGAAATTAATAATTTTAACCTGTCAGTGTAAACCAATTAAAGGCATGTTTGGATGATTGGCTGAAATC
This sequence comes from Phoenix dactylifera, assembly GCF_009389715.1. Classification (NCBI taxonomy): domain Eukaryota; kingdom Viridiplantae; phylum Streptophyta; class Magnoliopsida; order Arecales; family Arecaceae; genus Phoenix; species Phoenix dactylifera. Next base: position 3,097,340 of record NC_052401.1, on the reverse strand, counting down.
CCTAAGATATTCATGGGTTGGGCCAATACAACCAGCAAAATCATACAATTATTAGCTAGGTTAGATCTATATTCATAAAATACCTAGGAGTAGCTTTGTAGTGGGTTGGCTCGAATCCATTGGTGGAGAAAAAAAATTGTTGAGGTCTTAGTTCTTTGAAACTGTGGCAGTCCTTGCAAAAAGGTTAAGCAGAATAAAAAATGTGAACATGATAGTGCTTGATCTTTCTCAATGGCAATTCTTAGAACAGATAACGGTAAAAAAACATTGATGGTTCATAGTATTAAATCTATTTTGTGGTCAAAACAGATGTGCTAGGTTGAACAAAAACTGCAGATCATTTTTGCCACTAAGTACAAACACTTGAAAGCTCTGGATAATGGAGGAGCAGAGTTCTCTAACATTGACTATGCTTGATCATCAATAAGAAAGCTATGCAACAAAATAAGCAGGTTTTAAGTCTCAATGAGATGTGGGTCGTCCCATCCTGTTTATGTGAGAAAATGGGAATGGGGTTGGGACTCTGAAACCTATCCTTGCGGGAGAGAAGAAGAAAGAAGAAAAAAAGAGAGAAAAAAATGAAGAAAAGGAAAAACTCAAAAGAAAGAATAGGAAGAAAAAGGAAAGAAAGAAAGGGAGTAAAAAAAGAAAGGAAAGAAGGAAGAAAAGAAAGAGAAAGAATAAAAAAAGGAAAAAAGAAATAAAGGAAGGGGCAAGAAATAGAAAGAAAAAGAAAAGAAAGAAAGAAGAAAAAAAAAGGAAGAAGAAAAAAGGAATAGAGATGGAGGATATCTATCGAGACACATGACAGGGACAACCGTCGAGATGGGGTGGGACAATGGGGTGTCCCATTTTAGGGAGAAACCTGGACATCCTCATCTCACAGGATTTAAAACCTTCATTGTAATTTAAATCAATAGATGCCATTTAAAACAGAATGCACAAGATAAGAGATGAAGAGTTGCCACCCCAACTTATTGGATTGATTCAAGGGTATGAAGATTCAACTTTTTTCATCTTTTGTATGTGCAACTTATTGGATTGTGAATTTAGTGCTTCTTGGGATGATCTTTTTTATTGATTGTAATTTTTACAAGTCTACCTCATCCTATATGGACAGAAATAGAACAACGAGCTGACATGGTCGTTGTTTTTGTTTGCAGATTGATAACAACGTGGAAATTTTATAGTAAAAGCCATAATCTCATGGCAAAGATCGGAAGCCAACGCCAATCAATTGCAGAGGCTGCCAAGGAACTAGAGCTGGATCTCTTTCACTGGTGCCATTATTTTAAGGAATCGATCAGCACCCAGAAAACTTATACTGAAGCATTGAATGAATGGTTAATGAAATGGCTTCCAGAAGAGCAGGAACAAACACCTGATGGCGTTGCACCTTTCTCCCCTGGTCGAATTACAGCTCCTGCTGTATTTATCATCTCCAATGATTGAAAGGATTTCCGAAGACAAAGCAACTGAAGCAATGTATGATTCTGCTGCGGTTGCACATGAACTATGGGAGAGGCGAAATGAGGAACAGCGCCTAAGACTAATGGCGGAATATCCATTCAGAGATTATGATAGAAGGCGGAAATCTCTGCAGCAGGATAGTGGGATGAATGAGTGCATGCATATAGTGTCAGTCACTGAGAATGGTGAGGAACACCATGATGATCGCATGACAGAATTGGACTCGATAACCAACCAAAAGTTCGGAAGAATTGAAAGCCAAACATGAGGAGATCCAAGATGTGGCTTCCAGTTTTTCACAACTGGTTTGATTCCTATATTTGAAGCCTTGGGAACTTTTAGCTCAGAGACACTGAAAACTTATGAGGGGCTTAGATTCCCATAGGAAAGTGTCATAAGCACACAAACAGATGAGTTATTATAGCCAACTTTTATTGGGTCTCAGACTCTCAACCAAGCAAAACCCTTTTGGGACAGCGAAAGAGGTGTACGTAATGACTCCATCCTTACTCTGGAGTCTGGACCAATAGCCCCGCTCGCCATCACCCATGAGAGGCCTTAGAGGACCATTCTAAGTGTGGGTTCCTGCAGAAGCCTTAGGGTTACTGTTTCAACAGGAAGCATCTTCAGGTCAGTAAGATGTACAGCATTCATTCACTGGTTCACTGATCGAGTGGTAGGACTTTTAGATGTCATGATTGTTGTGGTTGATGATGAGGTCTATTCAAGCTTCGCAACTGGCTGTTTAATCAATAGGCAATCGTAGTGACTCGATTCTTCCCCTAGAGATTTGTAGGCTTCAATTTGATATCAGATCGAGTTACCGGCATTATTATTACTAGCAGAACACCGGGCGGTAGGCGCCTTTATATCAAGCTAAACAGATATCTTGTTTAGACTCTCGGCCTCGAATTTTTGAGTGACTTTTTTAGTACTACTGGGGATCAATTCTTGATCAGATGGCTAGTGATAATGCGAAGATCCATACGGACGTGTGTTTAGTTATACATCGGTTATTTACTGGATAGATCTTGAATATTTATAGAGGATCAAAGAATCTAAATAATATCTTCTGACTAGCTATTTTAGCTAAGGTCTTCTTAGCTTGATGAGAATGTCAGGACTTAAACAGAGAAATATATGAGTACCCACACCCACATCGGTTATTCGCTGAGTAGATCTTGGACTCTAAATTTTACAATTATGGTTGAAGATTCTTGCATTACTGCATACGAGGAACAAAATGATGACTTATTTTAGATCATCTTTGATCACTAATTTGTAAACAATTAGATGAATGGTTAACCTGAAAATACTGCTTCATATGAATGTACTTCTTATCCTAGGTAATTTGACCTCGATGATTTAAGGTTACCATGTTTAGTGGTGAGCATAGTGACATATTCTATAGAATTTCAAGGTTATTCATCATATAAGGCTGAAATTATTTATGATATATTTCATAAAAATATATTTATTAATTATATAAAATATTTTATATGGGAACACCTCCGATCACCGGATTACTCCTGCCTTTTTCTCGCGGGATCCACACGTCACATGAGAAATCCTCCTCTCATGCGGTCCAGACACCGAAGGCCCTCCCGTACATGATGGTACACTACGCGGCCCAACGGAGTCGCCTGCATGTTTCAAACAACGTGGCAATTCAAATTTAACATAACCGTGATTCCTTGGCCAGGTCATCAATCCAATCGTATTGCGCCATGTCAGAAGGGCGCACACTTTCTTGGGCCGCGTAGTGGATCCCAAACCAAAGAGCCGCCACCGCTTTAGCTAGACTGCCGAAAACGTCACGAGGAATTAGGACGACTCAAAAGAAACACCCGAGGTCGAACTAACTCGTTTTTCATCCTTCCACGTGGACAAAGCAGCGATGGTTTGACTTGTTTAACTGTGAGTACGGTTGCGATTACGTTTTATGTGGGTCCAATTAACTTCGTAATCTCAGCCCATAAAAGTCCACACCATCCGTCGCAAGAGCAAAATACAGAATCCCTGTACACCAAACCAGCAACCGACGCGTATCGCAACTTAAGAACTACATGGGCACGTGTAATTTTGCTATTCGACAAAAAATATGTTTCGCGTTACGGCGCTTTTATCGCCTTCTTTTCTTTTTCTTTTTTATCGCCCGAAAGCGCTATATCTATTTACCGAAAAATAGGAGCACTATATCTTTTTATTCGGTTAAAAAAGCACTATATCTTTGGTCGCTCGCGCCTCTTCCCCAATTCGATCGCGTCAGAGGAAGAAGGGGAGAGAGTAGGAAAGTACTCTTCCTCTGAGTTCGTTTCTTGCTCCCATGGCGATTTACAGGGTGCCAATCTGCAGTGCCTTCTTGGCGCTCCTCGTGTTCTCGTCCCTCTCGCCGGCGCGATCGGAGGAGGGCGGAGCCGAAGGCGTGCAGGAGACGGCGGTGCTCACCCTCGACGCCTCGAACTTCTCCGAGACCGTCGCCAAATACCCCTTGATCGTCGTCGAGTTCTATGCCCCATGGTAACGCGATCCTCTCTTTCTCTAGTTTCATCTGCTAATTTGTGCTCAGGTTAGCCTATTCTTATGGTTTGGGATGGTAGATCTCTGTATGGATTGGCCTCGGAGCAGAAATTTTTTTTCCTCTGGGAGTATAGGAATGGATACTCTTTTGTTGGCACATATTTTTCGCCTCTATCATGTAGATTTTGATTTCAAGTTTCTCTTTTAGTTTTTTTTTGAATGTATTGTCTTTTTTTTTTCTTGCTGAAGTTCACAATCTTTCGTTTTCTACTCGTTTCCTCCCAATTTCTTTTTTATTTTTTTGATTTTTTTGGATATCTGGCGAACTCTCATCTCAAAATTTTGTGTTTTTTGGGTGTCTATTTTGATCATATAGTTGGAAATTAGAATTTATTTAGGCACCGGCTCGGGCCGTTGATGATTTTAATATGTTTTAAATTCCACGAACTCTTCCTTGTCTCTCGTCCTCGTCCATTCACGGAGGAGGTTGACATCGGGGGATGCAACCGGAGGCCAGGGAGGAGCCCAGGTTAGCGGGGATGCCGAGAGGGAGCCGTTCTCATCGTAACTTAATTTTACTTCGTCAAGAAGACCTTCCCATTTCCCTGTTTCGACCAACATAAGCCCTTCTTCTCTCTTCCTCCGCTTCCTCATTGCACCTTGTGTCACCTCATCTTCCCCGTCTCTGTTACAGCTCGTTTCTTTCAGGAGGGAAGAACAATGGGCCATCATCATCTTGATATTTGTATTTACGTTTGAGTACTTCCTTTTTCACATATGCACCTCCGGTAATATGCGAGGTAGCAACTGGTTTTTCCAGTGGATCCCAACCTTCCAATCAGAATATACGAACGCCTGAGAAAAGATGAAAGGTGCCAAAGCAAGACCCACTTCTAAAATGATCTACGTCTCCATATGCTCCATTACACATTATTGTGCTCAAACCGGTGTTCGATCTTTGAATAGATCCTTGGGAATAAGTTTTTGGTGCCAATTTCATGAGTAGTTAAAGCACTGTTCTTTTTTTGTTTGATTTTTTTTTTTTTGGGGGTTGGGGGGGGGGGGGGAGAGGGTTCATTGATGTAAGCACCAAATTTGCTATTGGCTCGTGGCAATAGATTTCATTTGGATCTTGAAATAAAGGTTGTCATGCATTGACCTTCTTCCATTTTGGGGCACTGGCTCATTTATGCCTTACACATGGATGCATCTCCCTCTATTAAAAAATATCATTTTCTCCACTTTAGAGTGTCACTCTTTGGTACATGAACCTTCTGTGAGCCGTGTGTCGCATAACAACCCCTATCAATGTCATAACTGCAAACTTGAAAGATGATGCAGTTCAAACTATTCTACTTCCACCTTCATTATGGTTATCTTTGATTCACCAATTTGTCTGTAGGAGGAGATTGAGGATGAGTTTCACATATCGCATGGTAGAGATAGACTCTCACGCTCCTATCATTTATGGTTGGGCCGTGCATCATAATTTTTAGACCAAGTATTTTATGTTATAGAATCTCCTCTGTCTCTTTTATTTGAGATATTAGTGCAATTTTAAGGATTGCCTTAAGGTAGCATATTGATAGAGAAATAATCAAAAAAATGTTATAGTGGAATCAATCTTCACTGAGTATAGTTTGTTATTGTTAAATTTAATGCTGATGTGATCACAACTTCAACTGATTTTCCAAAGTTGTAAATTACACTCTATTTTGTTAGGATATGTGGTTTTTATATGTAAGAATAAGGTGATATTCTCTATAGATGCTACTCACTGTGATATACTCAACCCTCTTACCTTGACAGGTGCGGACATTGCCAAAGACTTGCTCCAGAGGTAATGGCTTATATCAGAATCACCCATGTGAACTAACTATTTGTATTTGGGACTGTGCAACCTAATTCCTTAATGATGTGTTGACTTGCAGTATGAGAAGGCTGCTGCGATACTGAGCAAGGATGACCCTCCAGTTGTTCTCGCAAAAGTTGATGCCAATGATGAGATGAACAAAGAGCTTGCCTCTAAGTATGAGGTGAGGGGTTACCCCACACTTAAGATTCTAAGAAATCAAGGAAATAACATCCAAGAGTACAAAGGTCCAAGGGAGGCTGAAGGTATAGTTGAATATCTGAAGAAACAAGTAGGTCCTGCTTCAGTTGAGATAAAATCCTCAGAGGATGTCAGCTCTCTCATCAAGGACAAGAAAATCTTTATTGTAAGTTCTCCATATCCTTGTTGAAGTTTCCCCCACTACCCTCTTTGATGGTTCATGGTGCTTCATGCTGAATCTCAATCTACCTAAAAATTTATCATAGGTGGCAGTGTTCCCTGATTATTCTTGCGAGGAATTTAAAAACTTTATGGCAGTAGCCGAGAAACTGCGATCAGACTATGATTTTGGTCATACTTTGGATGCTAAGCTCCTTCCACGTGGGGATTTGACAGTCAGTGGTCCTGTAGTTAGGCTATTCAAACCATTCGATGAACTTTTTGTTGACTTCCAGGTATCTATGACAATTTGTTGTTAATTTTAGTTTTAATATTCAGTTATTATGCATATGGTGACAGGCATATACATGAATAATTATTGGACAAAATTAAACATATGGACACAAAGAGTACATAGGCATGCATGTTTATATTTTGATTCATCTCATTGCTAAAAGCAAAGCATCTCTCTATTGTTCACCGTTTTGCTGATAAACTACCGATCATTATCTTATGCAGGATTTTCATGGGGATGCTTTAGAGAATTTCATTGAAACTGCCAGTGTGCCTAAAGTCACCACATTTGACAAAGATCCCAGCAACCGTCCATTTCTCATGAAATTCTTCAACAATCCTAATACCAAAGTAAGAATTTTTTTTCTTCTCTGAAAAATTTGTTTAGTAGAAACCTGAAGTAAGCCACAAATTTGGTGCATTTTTTGTGAAGCTCTACTGTAGTCAATACCCCAAAAGTTGAACTTTTATTGACACGACCAAACTTCTTGTACTGGATGAATGTTGGCATATCCTATATCCACTCTTTATTTATAATCCACCCTAATAACCAGCTATTCCAGGATTTTGTAGTATTTCTGATATTCCTTTATAATTTTTGGCCTAAGCACACTGACTCGGAAGTTAAATTGCTACTTGCTTTTTAAGGTCATTGAAGCATTATAGCAGCAGTGGGCATCTGTAATATGAAACTTCTATGCTTTATACATTCTAAATCTAATTATGGACATTATACAAAATATAGATGTTCTATACAAGAGAAAACATCCCATTTCAAGAACCATATGAACAAGGTCATATTTGATGTTGTTCGGTATAGTTGAAAATTTTAGACATAGCATTGATGTAGTCTTAATTTTATGATTTTATTCTATTAAGATATTAAAAGATAACCTTGGAATTTCCTAAATCCTTTCACCATGAGATGTCAAAATTACAGAGTTCTTATTCTTCAAACTTGTTAGCTAGGTCCATCTGATAGTATTTAGTATGTTAGATATCCTTCCTCAAACGAGTCCCCATATGTTGTATTATTCTGTTGGAAAGTTCAAGTTTTCCGAATGCTCTGGAAATGTTTCATTATCAAGCTTGAGACATAATTTTTCTTGGTTAGGTTCTGTGGTAAATTTCCAAAAGGCAGCACAGCTTCTGTATGTGGCCTTTGTATTTCTTTTTGGCATTTATATTTTGTTCCCTAGTACTGAATCATGTTAAATCATTGAATTAGTGAATATTTCCTCTTGTTGTTGTGGGAATTTAAAGTAAAACTTTCTTTTTGTGTTTATTTTGCTCTTTGATGTTCCGAATGCTTACTTTTCTCCTTACTTATGAGAGGGATTTTACTCATCATGACCTCTTTCTTTATACATTAATACATTCTGTAAATAATGTTGGCAGTATTTGTCTTTATCTGGATGGGTCTGCTTGAATCATTTCATCAATATTCGGCCATATTTCAAAGACTATCATACTATCCACCGCTGTTTCTTATTGCTTGGAAAATTAACTTCATGTGTATCTCTTCTTCTTCATTGGATTCAATCAGATATTTTAGATAGTTATATTAGATTTTGCACTGTATCTGTTTGGTTGAAATGTGATTGGGATCAGCAGGCTATTAATTATCTGGAAGGTTTGATTGACGATATAGTTCAGAGACCTTATCACTCTGGTGCATGTTTGGCTCCAATCATCTGCAAATGCTTGATAGTTACCTTCCATCAAATCTATATGATCTAGTGCTGTAATCTTTCATGTTGCTTCCTTTTTTCCCCCTCACATGTGACATGTTCTTTCTGTTGGCATCTGGTGGTGGGTAGGCTATGCTCTTTCTGAATTTCAGCAATGAGTATTTTGACGCTTTTAAGTCCAAGTACTATGAGGTTGCCGAGCACCACAAAGGAAAGAACATAAGCTTTCTGATTGGTGATCTTGATGCCAGTCAGGGTGCCTTCCAGGTTATATTCGTTATCCCCATCTTTTTCCTTCTTTCACAAATGCAGTTTGATTGTTTTCTGATAATTTTATGTGCAATTTGGTTGGATTATTAGTTCTTTGGGCTCAAAGAAGAACAAGTGCCCCTCATCATCTTACAAGAGACTGGCGGCCAGAAATATCTCAAACCAAATTTAGAACCTGATCAAATTGCAACATGGGTGGAGGATTACCTGGTAATTGTTTCATTGCTTGTCTTATAATAATGTCCATGACATTCTGTAACTGTGATGATGTCTTACTCGATGATTTCTTCCTCTGTGCTTGGACTATGAACACATTGATGAACTTGAACTTATGCAATCAATTTCTGGATTTACTCAGTTGACTGTGTGCATGCAGAGTGGCAGCTTGACGCCGTTCAAGAAGTCAGAACCCATTCCCGAGGTTAACAATGAACCTGTCAAGGTGGTTGTGGCTGACAGCCTTCATGATGTGGTTTTCAAGTCCAGGAAAAATGGTTGGCTCTTTACATCCATTTGATTTTCCGAAGACATCCTTGTTCTTGTTTCTTTTTCATTCGTAGTTCTGGAGCTGCTTAATTTTAACTTTTGGTGTTCTTAAGAAATCGATCATTTAAGCAAAGATGAATAGTAGAAAGTGTAATTCTATTTCATTTTTTCATATACATCCTTCGGTTATTAGTCAAATCTGAACTAGCAGTTCTTTTGTCAGTTGCACGTATGATTAGTTGTATTCTATGGTCTGATTTTTTTTGGTTTTTTAATCTTCTCATCTGGTTTCTTTGCTTCTTGAAATTGCATCTCACAGTATTCCCCCTCCCCACCACCACCCTTCAAAAAAAAAATCCCTCATCCTAGGCTTGCATACTCTATGGGGAAGAAATTGGCCTCCTTATATCATCATCAAGTTGGTGATGCAGCAGGGAGCCGAAAACAACCAAATAAAAGATTTTAATTATGTAAAAAACTTAAAGAGGTGTAAGAGATAAAAGATACATTAACCCTTAGAATGCTGAAACCAGACTATGAACCCTCATACATGGTGTTCTGAACCTCTAGGCCCCAAACTGCCTTTCCATAACAAACACTTTCTTGAATGCCCTTCTATATTTTCCATCCTAGTCCCTACCAAATTAAATTGTCATAACATTTCTCATTATTCAGACTAGTGTTGTCCCAAGGTGGTCTTTTTTAGTGCTTTGATCAAAATTGAATTTTCATTTTCTAATTAAAATTGGCTTCCAAATTTCTAGTTAATTAGCAATCTAAAAGTAGAATTTCATCATGCTAGAATACATATGTAATGCTTTACAATTGTGGCATTTTCATTGAAGAGTTGAGTGGGACTTTTATGGAGACAATCTATTGTATGTAGTATTACAGTATAAATAGTGAACATTCATGGTATTGTATTCCACTTTAAGACAGCCAAAGAAAGCATGCATTGTTCCACTCATATGAAATTTTAATCCAGGTTGTGCTTTTCTTTTTTTTTTTTGTCTTTTTGAAGTTGCTTCCTGCTATCCTCTGCGAATCCACTGGTCTGATATTCACAAGTGTTGTGATGCAGTTCTGCTTGAATTTTATGCTCCTTGGTGTGGTCATTGCAAGAATCTAGCGCCTATATTAGAGGAAGTTGCTGTCTCATTCCAAAATGATGATGATGTTGTTATCGCAAAGATGGTAACCTTCCTTTCATCCATGATAGGCTGTTTTAATAGGGACTTTGTTTCCCTACTCTTTTCTTATTATGTTTTAGTTTAGCAATATTTATGATATGCTGGGCTTGTGTATGCATGCATGCATTGACGCATTTGAGCTGGATCTGTTGTCTTGATATTTCGATTCATTAATCCCAAGACTTTCAGAATGATGAATTCAGACCGATCCACTGGTTTGCTTCCAAGTGTTTGACACTTAATGGGTTTTCTCTTATGACCTTGCAAAACAACAAGCTGCCAATTGGAAAGCTGATCATCTTGTCCGTTTTCATCTTGTCACTCCTGCAATGTTGCCAGTGGAGTTCTAACGAGCTGGAATAGGCCAATCAAAGGTTTACCTTATTGTACATAACCTGGTAGTGCTTTGAACTTGACCCAATCTTGACCTAAAAATGTCTTGCAATATGTGGCATCTGAATGGATATTTCCTGTAGCATTTTAGTTGGAAAATACCACACATTGATGGACATTATTTGTATGATATGGTCAAAATTGACATACTAGTCAGCTTATGTTCATTGAAGATCATATCAATCTTCATTAAGAATCTTTAGGTATGGTTTCAAGTGGATAAGTTAGAAAACATGCCTGAGGTTACGTGGATGATCAGTGTGAGAATCTAAACAGGTTATCTTGACGTGGAATTTTTGTTAGGATGATAGGCATGATCATAGATTGATGAGTATGGTTTTTTTGGTTGCTGGATTTGATTCAAGTGATAAAGTTGGGACGTTCATTCCCTGGACAGTTGAAGTGACAGCAGGCACTCATGTGGGGAAGTGGGTGGTCTAGATAGGTAGCGTGGGAAGGTGTGGGCGTGAGTTTCTTTTGAGATTCTTAGGCAAGTGCGGCACCCCAGATAGAAGTTTCCTATTACTTTATTCTTGAAAGAGGTTGTCACTGTGGAGTGGTGTTCTATTGGTTCAAAATTGACTTTAAATCTGGAAAAATGATTTATATTGTGCTTTAAAATGTTGCTTGAGGAACATGATTGTTGATATATGGTAGACGAATTGCTGAATGCCAAAGGCCTGACTTTGTGCAATTGAGTTTTAAAAAATATGGTGTGCTATGAAACAGCTTATGCATGTAAGCAATGTCCCTTATCTTAATGCTCTTTGAAGTCTTCAGGACACACTGTGCATTAGCATGACATGACATGCGCCTTTGGTACATTGAATATAATCTATTTATACTAATTACTTTTGAGATTTTTTTCCTTTTTGATGAATCGCCTATTCGTTAATCGGCTAATATGTTGTCAATGGTTGAGTGTCTGTGTTTTTGTTTTATCACAGAGAGAGAGATTATTTATATGGATAGATCTAATATACAGGTCGTCAGTCAAGTTTGAACTGTGTGTTTCGTATTTATATATAATGAGTGACACCACCTTTTGTATCAACCTGTTTCCCATTTTGTTTGATTCAACTTGGTCAAATGAAGCATGCTCTAGACCTATAGGCTTTAGGATGTAACAAGATAGGCCCCTTGTCTAGAAGTCTTTTCATCGGCAGCTTTTTTGCACCAGCTTGAGACTTGAGAGAGCATGTTAAAATGAGCAACTAATGTGGAAAATTGAGTTAAATTTAGTCAAGCTGGGAAATTTGAATTATTAGACTATTTCTTTAAAATATTCACTTTGTCGTGCCTTTGCTATTTCTCAGAAAATGGGACGATTTTTTCATTATTTTACTTGCTTTAGTTACCTAATTTTTAACAGGGATACCTTTTCTTCTATTTTTCTGTTATGATGTTGCATTCGCTTTTGTGCTTTAATGGTGTAAAATTGGGGCCTTTTAGTGTTTTCTAAATCCTGACATGTTTCCCTAATCTTTATTTTTTAGGATGCTACTGCAAATGATGTCCCGAAGGAGTTTAATGTTCAGGGGTATCCAACTATGTATTTCTCTTCAGCAAGTGGCAAGCTTGTGCAGTATGATGGGGGTAGGACAAAAGAGGACATCATTGATTTCATACAGAAAAACAGGGATGCAACTATTCAGGATGCGACTATTCAAAAGGATACAACTGTCCAATCTGAGTCTCTAAAAGATGAGCTATGATCAAGGTTCGTTTCGTATGATATTTTGTACTAATTGGTTATATGTGCGTACCATAATTTTTTACTTGAACTTTCCCTCAGTTACTGGGGGTATGCCACATTCCTACCTATATTATAGTTCAGTATGCTTCTTTTTCCAACTTATCATTTATCAAATTTTCAATGGCATTCTTATTTTGTGATAATCCTCTCTGTTGAACTGCATTGAGATGTTATAATAGTTTAATTTACTGGTAATATGTGCAGACAGTTGCTAAATTCTTCACATAACTTCCAAAAATTATTGGAAACCTGCAATTCCAGATCAAGAGGCGTATGGTTTTTAATAACTGAGAGTGGCATGATAATTTTGTTCTTATTACACTATTCTAGGGGGGTGACTCCACTCCTGAAGGGGGTTGTGGCTGGGTACAGATCTCCACAAGAGACAAAGATCAAGAAACATGACAGAGGAGGGTCACTTTGGCACCCAGGAGAGATCTGATTTGAATTTCTAAAAATTATTTGCCCTGTCAAGAAGGAAATGTAATCTGGATATACCTGTAAGCTGCCTTCTCGTCTTTATTGCCTGAACGTGCTAGGGTTCATTGAGATTAGAATTTAAATAAACACCAAATTGTCTTCATAAACTTTTGGTTGGATTGTTTTGTAAGAGTATTTGGGATCTGTGATCAGATTGTTTGGTGCATAATTCCTGGATATTTCTTCTTGCAGTTTCCCATTAGCTATATAATTCTGCCAGCATGTCATTTATTTGGATTCATTAAAAAAGATTTGTATATGCATTTTATATCTTTTGCTTTAACCATTTCTTACCTGCTTTATTGAAGTAGAAATTTGAGATAAAAAAACTATAGAATGAGATTCAATACAGTCTGCATGCTGAAATCTTTGCCACTAGACTTTCAATAATTGAAGAAGCTATGCACCTTCAAAAGCCATCTTTGCCACTAGACTTATTTTTATTCAATATCACAAATCCCCTTCATGGTTTTACTTGAGTTATTGATTCTGTAAAATTGCACAAACAGCTGGGGAGTAATTATGTCATTTGAAGGGGCGATAACTGGATTGTTTTGTCCTCGTTTTATCCTGATTTTTTTATTTACCAACTTCCAATTTCAGGTTAGAAAATATGTGATGATAATGTTTTTCTTTGAAAATAAAAATCTCAAAAAATCTTTCTGAATATCAGTTCACAGAACCATTTCTTTGAAATACACTGGCATGCTGAATTTCCACAAGCTGGTGGCTTTTGCTGGCATGCAAATCATGTGGTTGCTGTTGATATAGATTTGCCAGATATTTGATACCTGCATAGGACATTTAATTTATGCAGAATACTGGACTCAAATATTAAAACTGGACCAATTTTTTTTTTCTCCAGAAGAAATATGACTATCACATGGAGGGAAGAGAATGTGGATGCCCTAGTGAAGGGGTAGACAAACATCATGAATTATGCTGAGAACTTTCTATCCAAATTTTCTCGAGTCTACCGGTACAAGGAAGATTTCATCTTGTAATTCAGATTTAGGGTTTGGATATCAGATGTTCCTTCCATGTTCTTGTTTTATCTTGACAACTGACTTGAGTTTCTGATGGTAATCTAATAGTTGCGAACCTTAGTTTTGTTTTTCCATCTTGTCTCAAATTTTGATGCTTTAAGCTTTACCGCTTTTATTTAACATTGTTCATACTCTATGATGTTGACTGGGCCATCTAATACATGTGTCCTTGGCCCCCCGGGACAAATTCAAATAAAAGGTTTGGCAGGTCAACCAACATTAGTGGACATTTATTTTTCCTTTTGTTTTTTTAACTTTCTCCATCGCACAAAACGAAAAATCACTTGCATATATATTGCAACGAAGATGTCTTGTTTCTAATATTTAAAATTCTGGATATACATGTCTGTGAGATTGTATGCATGAGCAATTCAGGTACTAATACATTATGGTTAAATCTTGGAGTTCGGACTCGGTTTTGCTAGCTATAAGCTAACTTATCTGTCAGCCAGTTATGCTTCATTCTTAGCGAGCTCTTCCTATCAAGGGTGAATTCGTTAATGAGGTTTTTGAATTCAATTTAGTGACTGCTATCGATTATTTTTCTCTCTTCAATCTGAACCGTTGTCTGCAGGACTACACACTTTATCTCTTCTAGCATTATGACGGTATTCTGATACAAATTTCCTGTGTTATTCAAATTTAATTCAAAGAGTACATGTTGGCTGATAGGCACTATGATATGAAACTAAGATGCAAAGGCATTACTTCTCAAAAAACACACCAAAACATTTTCCTGTAACAGTGTATCAGCACATTCATGTGAAGCGTTTAATGATAGGTCTTCAGTCTGACCGTTAATTTAGGCATGCCTGCTAGAAACACTACTTGTCATAGTTAATGCATTTTCTATCATCTACTCACACATATTTGATGATCTTAGTTTACCTTGGTACTCCTCCTGTTTGCTCTGACCAGATGGCCTCTTGTTCTGATGCTGTAAGTGGTTCTGTCTCAAAAAATTATCTCATTAGTTGCATTAGCAAGAAAATAAACACCACGGTCTAACATTATTGATTCAGAGCTATGCTAGTTGTCGAAAATATTCGTTCTTCAAATCTATCTTTATATTAGGTGGGAGCCCTTCGTGGAACCTATTACTTCTATTAAGCCTCTATTAATATGTTCCCTTTCCTAGTTAATCCACAAATGTCTATTGTAAAGCTTCGTCAAATCTCATAAATCAGTGGCATCCGACATGCAGGCTGCATAGCTCTAATTTTAGCTACAGAATATAGCAGGTGCAATTGTATTAGCTAATGGTCAAATTAACTCTATTCTCTTAGAAGACTTCTTGACCCATTGAAGTGTGATTGGTTGATCCAACTTTGCATGGGATCATTATCTACAAAGAAATTTTCGCGCAGCAAATACCATATCGCTGAAGCACTATTATGAGCTCTTTTTGCACACGTTATTCCAAACTTCTAAGGGAACAAGTGAATTCTTTGTGTCAGCATCTGTGGTTGACAGTTGCTCTTTGATCGTTTGTGGTATAATTCTTGTGCAAAAAATGCCCATGAGCTAGTTTTGATTCAGTGTTCGATATAAGGACCATTTGGTGGTGGGACGCAGCTCCAGCCATTGATTATGCATTGAGATGCATGGTAGGTGCAGTTGTTTGGCGCTTTGCCTACATGAGATGCATATGGCCGTCTTTCTCACGCATCTATGTGTCTCAACGTGTGATTGCAAGTCAAGATTTTGTTGGACTATCAAGATGGTTCTGAAGGCATGGTAGTCTACTCATGGACAGCGCTGCGGTGCCTCATGATTTGGTGCTTCTACTTCAAATGGATTCGGTTTGTATTTTGTCTTTTGCTTTTTTTTTTTATTATTTTTTTTCTCCCTTTGTGGATTTGCCTAAAAGAAGGAAAAAAGGCATGGTTGACTCCGTTAGCAATTCCCATAAAGCATGGCCATCAAACTTGAGTCCTTCCACGTTGTGTTCTTTCTCTTGCCTACGAGTTGAAGGATCTTGTTGGTTTTTGCTCCAGGGGTTGGGCTCGGTCCACTTGACTGGCCAGCTATTTTTTGGCCTTGGGCTTCACATGCGATGCACAAGAGGGCCGATCGGGAGGAAGACTCCGGCTGGGAGTCTTCTTCCTCTCTGATCGCGATGGTGATCGAAATCCCATCGCAATCCGAAGACCGGTCAGATAAGGCCAGAATTGCTTATTTAAAGGCCCCTTTTTTTCTTCTTTAAGTTCGCTCGAGACCGAGCCATTGATTCCAAGCTCCTCCTCCTATCTTCTTTCTCGATTTATTTTCGAAAGGAGCCGTCGAACTACCTTTCTGGATTGAGGTAGGTATTCTTCTTCTCTTCCTCTCTTGATATTTTAGCATGATTTGCTGTGGATTTGGGCCGATGAGTCCCCAGAACTTTAATCCAAAACAGGGTGCCCTGTTTCAGCCCCTTTTTCTTTTGGATTTTGCTGCCACCGGCCACCGAGTTTGGCCAGGTTTTGGCGCCTGTTGGGACCCCTGAGATTGTGTAGCTATTGGCCTAGGTGATCGGCCGTGATCTTGGCTGAGATTCGTGTGGATTGACCTTCTTTTCTTCTTCTTCTTTACACCGGCCGACCACCGCTATCGGCGATGACTGCAGTTGAGAGCCACCGTAGCTACCATCGCCGGAGGCTAAGCCACCATGGGTTGCCCACCTCTCTGATTGAAGTGGAAAGGGAGAGACAGACTCTCCCCTATTTTGGGGAAGAAGATAATTTCTCTCGTCTTCTTTCTCTCTCCTTTCTGTTTCGATTTTCTCTCTCTTTATTTTTTTCTCTCTACTCTCTTTAGAGATGATAGATCTAGTAAGATACTTCTCTTCGTGATTCTGGATCAACCATGGTGAAGAGTTCTGATCCATGTTTGACGGGCGACATGCCAGCCCCAATCTTGGCCTTTCTCAGACACTATTAGATTTGGTTATCCCCAATCTCTATTGAACCATCTGTAACCTAATTTGAATATGATTAGATGAGTTTTGCCTTGATTAGACCAACCGAGGTGCCTTAATTGAACCATCTATAACTTAAATTTATCAGCAATTATTAAATTATTATATTTATGCTTTTTGAGTGGTATCATTTATTATGTATGAATTTGATGAATAGTATATTATTACAAAATATGTTATTTTGGAATATTATGACGATATATGATCTTATTATGGATATAATTGATTGATTTTGGCACTACATGATTTTAGAGCTGAAATATGAAACCTAGATCTATGTGAATTTAGACTTGGCTATGTTGAGGACCCCGCCAATAGAAGCTAATACGTTGGCACATGATTTATCCTAAAGGTTGTGTCCAAGGTAATGAGCGACATACTATTGCAAGCAGATACACGGTCATGAAAGATTTTGTTGCAAGATAATGCGCAGCTCCTTGCAAAAAGATTAGTCGGTATTATGACCCTGCCACTAGAAAGGTGTGGTCAGGATCGATAAGATAAATTGAATATTTGAAAAAAATTAAATTCATGAAAAGAATTTAATATTTTTTTAAAAAAATTGATTCATATATTAGTACAACATATATGCTTATTTTCTGCAAATTATTATCTATTTGATTGTCTGATTGGTTTAGCTAAAGTGATCATTGCTTACTGGGTTGTCTAACTCATTATATGATTTCTTATTTTTTTTCAAATTTAGAGAACTAGCCAGATCGAGGTTTTTCAATTTAAGAGAACGACTAGCAGAACTGTAGCACGGATTATTTTAGATTAAAATTTATTTAACTTTATGTGTTACCTCAGAATAATGTTAGAATTGTGAGACATTGTAAGTTGAGTTAGTTAATAAAATAAAGTTTATATATTATTAGTTAAATTATTCGGCTGCATATTAATAATATCATATTGAGATGCCTTCCATGCTTGTAGGGAGAGTTTCCTACTATGAGTATGTGGGAGTTTATGCAATCCCTGGCCTGCGATCTTGGGTAGGGGGCATTACAGTTTCCATTTGTTCCTTCTCGATGGAAGAAACACATGATCCAAGTTTTTATAAAAAAAATAACAAATGGTCCAATTTATCTATTAGTAATCAGTTTCGCATTAGCTCTGCTTCTCTTAAGGAGGTGGAGCTGTCATACTATATGAAAGTACTTGTTTTCTTTTGTTTGTTTCTTTAATTTGTTCGCTTTTTGATCTCAAAAAGAGCTGGTCAGACTGGTAAGCATAAAGAACTCAGCCTATCCTTGCAAACAAAGAGAAGTCTTCGATGAAGCCTAGGCTCTAAACAAAATACATGCCGTGCAATCTTGCTTTGATGCCTTTGGAAATTATGACTACAAATTCTACAAAGTCATCCGGGTTTGAGTAAAAGCATGTGCTGTTTAATCTGCATTCTGGTGCTTAGGCGCTAGATTTCCACAAATCTTTATCTTGACAAAGACTTGATTGCTATGATTGTGGCTACACTTTGAATCACAGATAATAGAAGGTTCCTTGACCCAAAGTAAGGTACATGACAAAGGAGGGAGTGGATATAAAATTCCCAAAAGGAATCAATCCGCCATATATCGTATTTGAGATCACTTCAAACTCTGTTTACTTGATCACCTCATTAGTTTTCCTTCTCACCTGCCAAGTGTGGTCAGTCAATAATTAGAAGGTTAGTTTTCCTTCTCACCTGCCAAGTGTGGTCAGTCAATAATTAGAAGGTACTACTCTATATACTCAAATAGGTTGGAGATTGCTTTAGCATGGTGGTTAAAGTTTAAGAGCCACTTATTCTGGATACTGTTACCACCCAAGAAAGACAGAAAATAGCAGGTTGCCTCCTGCCTCTGGCCTCTGGCCTCTTGCTTGACTTCTTTTCTTTCCCTCCTCCTTACTTCACCATCAAGCTCTTGAGCAGCACCAAGGCCGGCCCAACCCTTGGGCAACTTAGGCAGTCGCCTAAAAACCCCGGTCTAAAGAAGGCTCATTGTAGGAAATGCCTCAAAAATAAAATGGAAAGAAAAAAAGCTTTCCTATAAGTTCGCTTTAAGCCGGCCCACTGCAGAAAAGGCCTCAAAGAGGACAGAAAATCCTTAGAATTAGAAAAATTAGATGACAAGCTTACTGAAAATGAACAAAATTGATATTCTCTGAGTCAGTGTAGTGGTTGCCATGAACCTTGAACATATTAAGGTGAAAAGGTTTCCCAGGATTCATCCTTCTCAACTTCAGATAAGTGTAAGCAAAACTCAGCTGGTCACAGGGAGTGAAGTGATCGACCTTGTTGAACCCCAGGCAGAGAACAAGTTTGACATTGGTAGAATTCGAACTGTTGATCAATGATGGTATGGTTGTAGCTTGTTTGACATTGGTAGAATTCGAATTCAAATGATTCTTGGAATTGAAAAATAAACATATAAAAAATATAATTGAATTTTTCTTCTAATACATTGTACCATACCTTTGTTTCTAAATTTAAAAGTATTCCTTCTCCTTTTCTTCTGAAAGTATTTTAAGGATTTAGATATATTAAGATATTTTTTCTGAAAGAATTAAATTCTATCTTTTTTACTTAACCTGATTTTCTTTCAAGTCAATCAATGCTGAAGCCCCTTTTCTATATATAAAAAAAGAGAAATTTAATCAAAATGGTAGTAGAGGTATTTTTAATTTTTGAAGGAGTAATCCAGTTAGGGTTGTTCTTAGAGTTAAAAATTGAAAAATTAGACTGCTTTCATATAATTTGAGAGTAAGAATAAATTTGAGATAAACCTATTTAGCTGAATATTTTAATGGATAACATTATCTTGAAAAACTAAACTATATTGTGTGAATCGTTGAAATTTTTCTAGGATTTTTTATATGAATATCCTCCTAAATATCAAAAATTGTAAGAACATCTTTTCAAAATTGATATTTGCATATATATCTTCGTAAAATACTTATTTTATTATTTTATCCTTTTTTTTAATTTTTATTTTTGCATATGTACCCACAATTAAATTAAAATGATTTTTATTCACGGTGTTAGAGAACTATTATATTAAGGATATTTGTGTAAAAGCAGTGATTTATGAGAGTATAGAAATAAATATAAATTTTAAGAGGGTATTCATCAAAAAAAAAAAAAAAAAAAAACCCTTTTTTGTTTTAAACCAATCTATCTTATGCCACGTGCATAGCACGTGCAGGAGTCTCCTGTGGTAATAAATTAATAATATCCGAAAATAAATCCCAGTGTTCAATGAATAAAACCCAGCTCCATGCCTTATCTCCATTTCCTGTACCCCCGTTGTCTTGTGGTGCTCTCACCCTTCCCTGATCTCCCAACCCCTTCTTCCCCCTTCGTATTATCCTACTCTGATGCTTGAGTAGTCTCTTCTTCCATTCCCAACAGTTTATTCCTCTCGCAATTCCATTACCGGAGGAACAGTTCATTCCCTTCTTCCCTTTTAATACCAGGAAAGAATCCATAGAAGCTTTACGCCATGGACTCTACGGCATCTCCTTCTCTTTCCACCCCGCAGGGGACTCCATCGCCGCCCCCTTCGGCGCAAACCTTTCCCTTGGATACCTTCCCCATCGGCGCCGGCGGCCCCCTCTCCTCTGAGGAGAACAACGCCGACGATGCCATGGGGGATGACGGCTTTGAGACCGCCTCCGAACCCGACGATGTGCGCTTGGATTCGTCCCTGGGGGCGGAAAAAGGAGCGCCCTTGCCGAGCAACGAGGGCGAGGCGTTGGAGGAGGGGTTCGGCGGTGAGGTAGGCGGGGATAAGTCCGCCGGCGCCGCCAGGGTTCTTGCTTCGGATCAAAACCCTAGATTGGTGGATCAAGGCGAGACCTTGGATGGAGACGGGGGTGTGCGGTTGTTGAAGACTGAGGTTTCGGGGGTCGAGGAAGGTGGGATTCAGTCTGAGAGAGTGAAGGAGGTTTCTTTTGAAAACCCTAATCCAGAGGGGAGTTCTGGTGGTGGGTTTTTTGGTGTGGAGCAGAATCCTGTGAAGGATGAAGACGTGGCAGCTGAATCCACTGTGGATGGAGTCGAGGAGAATGGAGTTCGTGATGGAAAAGATGAACACTTGATTGCTGGGTTGGGACAAGTCTCAATCCCAGCTATCGGGGAAGTAGTGGACTTGAAGCCTGGGGAGGCTGAACCTGATGCTGCTGTGGTAGAGAAAGATGGAGCGATCGCTGCTGACGGTATGACTGAAAACCTTGTAGGGGCAGAGGAATTGAAGCATGAAGCAGCCGAACTGGATGCTGTCAAGGATGCCAAACCTGGCATTCCTGGTAGTGTTGATTCTGATCAGAACCTTCAATTGGTAAGTGTAGCTCCCGCCAAATTCCTGGAAAATGTGTCATCTGAATCCAGTGTTAGTGTTGATGGGGAGGGGAAGACTGAAAATTTCAATGGGGGCTCTTTTGCTGTGAATTTTGAGATAGCTCAATGTTCGGTGGAGATGCTTGTTGATGGGCATGGTAGCGATGCTACTGCTAATGTTAGCGAGATTGAAAAAGGTGAGGCTTTGACTAAAAGCTCTGGACCTGTGGATCCTACGGTAGCTGAGGACTCTGATGCTGCTGAGCATGGTAGTGGGTTTGTTGATAAAAGTTCTTATCTGAATCAGCAAACTTTGGAGGAGAAGGCGATTGTTGAATCAAGACAAGCTGCAAATGATCCAGAGTCGAAACCCAACAAGGTTGGGCCAGAGGTTGAAAAAGGTGTGGCTCTGAATAAAAACTCTGAAATTGTTGATCCTAAGGTAGCTGAGGGCTCTGATGCGCATGGTAGCATTGCTATTGCTGCTTTTGGTGAGGTTGAGAAAGGTGAGGCTTTGGATAAAAGATCGGAACTTGTGGATCCTAAGGTAGCTGAGGACTCTGATGCTGCGCATAAAGCTGAGCATGATGGTGGGTTTTTTGATGGAAGTTCTTATCTGAATGAACAGACTGGGGAGGAGAAGGTGATTGCTGAATCAAAACAAGCTGCAAATGATCCAGAGTCAAAACCCGATGAGCTTGGGCCAGAGTTGGCTGCAGAT
Source organism: Phoenix dactylifera (assembly GCF_009389715.1). Classification (NCBI taxonomy): domain Eukaryota; kingdom Viridiplantae; phylum Streptophyta; class Magnoliopsida; order Arecales; family Arecaceae; genus Phoenix; species Phoenix dactylifera. The sequence goes on along the minus strand of NC_052401.1, from coordinate 3,075,531 downwards.
AGTGGTGATTTGGTATCAGCTCAGGAGGTGAAATCATTGCCTATCCTTGCTGAGGGTTCTACCAGCAGGGGTTCAGATGGAGAAATCCCGAAAACTTTAGGTGTGATGGAAGATGGGAATGGCAATGAAATAACTGGCGAAAGTCTATTGCCAAGTTCTGTTTTGGACGAAGAAGCGAAACCTAACACTGATGGCTTTCAAGTGACAGATGACAGTGAAGATGTGGAACAGAATGAAGCTGAGGAAGAAGAGGAAGGCATGGTTTCTGGTGGACCTGCAAGGGTTGCAATCCTGGAAAGCTCTGAAACTGCCAAACAAATTATAAAAGGATTGAAGGATGGTTCTTCAAGCAGTAGTAGCTACTCTGGTTTTGACGGTTCAAGGAATTACCAAGGTAACGTAGATGGGCAGGTTGCCTCAGATTCTGATGAGGAGGATGATGGGAAGGAAATTTTTGACTCTGCTGCTTTAGCTGCACTTCTCAAAGCAGCTACTAGTTCTTCACCAGATGGAAGCATCACCATTACTTCTCAAGATGCTGGTAGAATCTTCTCAGTTGACAGACCAGCAGGTTTGGGGTCCTCAGTTGCATCACTCAGACCTGCTCCTCCCCACTATTCCCAACCAAATCTTTTCAATAATTCTGAACTGACAGTAGCACCCGAGCCTGAGAATGACATGACTGAAGAAGAAAAGAAATTGCATGAGAAGGTTGAGCTGATAAAGGTGAAGTTCCTCCGCCTCGTGCATAGGTTGGGACACTCACCTGAGGACACAGTGGCTGCCCAAGTGCTTTATCGTCTAGACCTTGCTGAGGGTATCAGACATGGAAGGAAAAGAAATCAAGCCTTTAGCCATGAGAATGCAAGAAAGAGGGCCTTGCAGCTTGAAGCCGAGGGAAAAGAGGATCTGGACTTCTCTTGTAACATTCTGGTCCTTGGCAAGACTGGAGTGGGCAAGAGTGCAACCATAAATTCTATATTTGGTGAAGAGAAAACCCAAACCAATGCATTTGAACCAGCAACATCTTTTGTGAAGGAGATTGTTGGAATTGTTGATGGGGTTAAAATTCGTGTTATAGACACTCCAGGTCTCAGAGCTTGTGTCATGGACCAATCATCAAACAGGAGGATCCTTTCATCCATTAAGAAGTACACAAACAAATGTCCGCCCGATATTGTTTTATATGTAGATCGCCTTGATACCCAAACACGCGATCTTAATGATTTGCCCCTGTTGAGAACCATTACCAGCACTTTGGGCTCGTCCATATGGTTTAATGCAATTGTAGCTCTCACACATGCAGCTTCTGCTCCTCCAGATGGGCCCAACGGTTCTCCCTTGAGCTATGATGTGTTCATATCTCAGAGATCGCATGTTGTTCAGCAGTCCATCCGGCAAGCAGCAGGGGATATGCGTCTGATGAATCCAGTGGCTCTTGTAGAGAATCACCCATCTTGCAGAAGAAATAGGGAGGGGCAAAGGGTGCTTCCCAATGGCGTAAGTTGGAGACCTCAGATGCTCCTGCTGTGTTACTCTTCGAAGATATTATCTGAAGCTAATTCTCTTTTGAAGCTTCAAGATCCTTCTCCTGGAAAGTTATTTGGATTCCGGTTTCGTTCACCACCACTTCCCTACTTGTTATCTTCACTCTTGCAGTCTAGAGCACACCCAAAGCTATCCACTGATCAGGGTGCTGATAATGGAGATTCTGATATTGACTTGGAAGACTTCTCAGATGGTGATCAAGATGAAGCAGAAGATGAATATGATCAGCTTCCACCCTTTAAACCTCTGAGGAAATCTCAGATTGCGAAGCTCACTAAGGAGCAAAAGAGGGCCTATTTTGATGAATATGATTACCGAGTCAAACTTCTTCAAAAGAAACAGTGGAAGGAGGAGCTTAGAAGACTAAAGGAGTTGAAGAAGAGAGGGAAGGATGGTCAGAATAATTTTAGTTACGGTGACTTGACCGAAGATTATGATCAGGATAATGTTCCTGCAACTGTGCCTGTCCCGCTTCCTGACATGGCATTGCCACCTTCATTTGACTGCAATAGTCCTACTTATCGATATCGCTTCCTGGAGCCCACATCACAGCTTTTGGCTCGGCCTGTTTTGGATACACATGGTTGGGATCATGACTGTGGCTATGATGGTGTCAGCCTGGAAGAGAGCCTCGCGTTTGCTGGCAAATTCCCTGCTGCCATATCTGTTCAAGTTACCAAGGATAAAAAGGAATTCAGCATCCATTTGGATTCCTCAATTGCAGCCAAGCATGGGGAGAGTGGTTCGACACTTGCTGGCTTTGACATCCAGACCGTTGGGAAGCAACTTGCATACATCCTTTGTGGTGAGACCAAATTCAAGAACTTGAAAAAGAATAAGACTGCTGCAGGAATGTCCGTGACTTTCTTAGGGGAAACTGTAGCAACTGGAGTGAAGATTGAGGACCAATTTTCTATTGGAAAGAGGATGAGTCTGGTTGCAAGCACTGGTGCTATCCGAGCACAAGGTGATACAGCATTCGGAGCCAATTTCGAGGCACGTCTCCGCGACAAGGATCATCCAATCGGCCAATCACTTTCAACCTTGGGATTGTCCCTCATGAGATGGCACCATGACTTGGCTTTGGGAGCAAATTTGCAGTCTCAATTCCCCATTGGAAGGAATTCAAAGATGGCAGTTCGTGTTGGTCTGAACAACAAGCTGAGTGGGCAGATCACAATCAAGACAAGCACCTCAGAACAGCTTCAGATTGCGCTGGCTGGAATCCTTCCAATTGCTGTCGCGATCTTCAGGAGTCTGCGGCCTGGTGAGTCTTAGGCTTACTAGTTAGATCAGGAGAATAAACCATTTCTGTCTTTTCTTGAGGATAACTTCAGAGATGGGTTTTCCAGTATATCCCGGATAATTATTATTTCAATATGGAACTTCTACAGTTTTTGGAGTTATTGTTTATTCATATATTCTAAGGATGAAGAAACTCTATTGGAGACTTCTGTTTGAAAGAGAGCAGTGACAGATGCACAATTATTTTGTATTTTCTTGTTGAAAGTGAAGCCTTTCATGCTTGCATACTTTATTGGTAACTTAAATATGTGTTTCTTTTTTGCTGATTACCATGGTTCACCTGCGAATACTACTTTAATCTGCCCCAGTGTTTTCCCCTTCATTGCATTAATTTGATTCTTTTTGCTTATTTAAGAAACAAAAGGGCTCAGAAAGTATGAATCATCCCAAACATTCTTCCACAGTCTCATAATATTGGAACAGCATTCAGTGTTTGTCATCCAGAAAATTGATTATCTCATTCTGTTATTATGTAATCGTGTGTTGATATCTTATATATTCTAGATGTAATATTACCCTGGCAAGCATTCCTTATATTTTATCTGTTCCTTTGATATCATTTACTTCCTCAGTTAAGCAACCAGTATGTTACTGCAGTATCTAGAGGCATATCAGGGTCCGCATCACATACTTATGCATTCTGTCAGCTGTAGACAGATGGTGTTAGTGATGCACTTTTGAAAGTGTGCAAGCCATTCAACTGCTTTATAACTAGACTTAGCTAAAACTCAAACCAAAAAGGAAAAAAAAAATAATGAGAGAGGAATAAATAGTATCTAGCAGCCCTAGGAGCCACAGTATCCCTTTTACTTCAAATGAACAGATAACCTATACATCTACCAGAGATCCAATATGTACATCTTCATCAGCATCAAATAATTGAGTCTTTTGCCTGAGATCATTTCAAAGATATGGTTATTTCCAAATGAGATATATCACATGGAGCTTCTTTCCACTTACTATTCTAATACTAGCCATATTGCAAATTTTATTCTCGTGCAAATCCCGATCTCTCTCTCTCTCTCTCTCTTCTCTCTCTCTCTCTCTCTTTTCTGTGTCTTTCCTGTTAACGAGAGTCATGGTGCTAAGCATTTTGTTGTGTTTTGAAGGAGATGTCGCCTCTCCCTTATTTTGTTTACTAAAATATATCTTAGATTTTTGATGTATTAGTTTGTTCACTCCTATTTGCAGCTCTGGATATTTTAATTTCATTCCACAGTCTTTTGAAGACTTCCAATGTCATGGTTACAATTTCTACCCCTGCTTTCCTGTATCATTTACCTGTTGTTGTGTATTTCAATTTGTTAATAGAAGCTTCCATTAATACAATTTTCACTGAATCTTTAGCCCTTAGTTTCTCTGCTTAAGAAGTTTCTAGCTGTTGTATGGAAATAATTATCAGCCTTCTCATAAAATGGGCTACATTCAAGGTTGTCATGATGGACTCTCATCCAGCACTGTTGGCTTCTAGTTTATAAGCCCACCACTTTCTGCTGACATTTCTGAAACAAATGATTGAGTGTCACATCTATGGTTTAGAATTATTTAGAAGTTATGTTGATGATGCATTCCCTGCTTATATGAATAACTTTGAATTAGATTCCATAAACTGCATTACATTTCCAAGAGGCGCACAGGAATGTATGCTTCTAAATAATTGAATATCCTTGTAGAGTCCGTCAAAAGCAAGCCTCCATGACAGATTGCTTGATTAAATCATTGGTGCTCTTGAATATGAAACCCCTGGTGTTGGAGTTGACATTTGAATCAAACTCTGAAAGAGATTCAAATTGTAATCTTTATTTTTTAAGAAAAAGAATCCATGTTCATATCAATGGTAACCTTTACGTCTAGGGAATTTTTGTGTCCTTAGCTCTTCATGTTCCTCCAAGAATTCGGCTCCATTCGTGCAATCTTTCGGATTATGAAAATCTATCTTCTTCCCTTTAATTCCCTTATGATAAGTTGATAACTCCACTTTCTCACCACAAATACTTGACACTTCCAAAATAGAATGGAAAAAAAAGATGGTATGCAGTTCATTATTTATTTCTCCTTTCTCATCTATTTGATATTATTTACAGCTGAAAGCAGTAGTTTGCAGAAGTTGAGGAAGAGGTCATAGAAGTCCATGCCCAAGAGGTGTGATGAGAAGGCATCCTAGAGCCCCTATACCTCCAATTTTCTTTAGTTCTATATTGATTAATGTTAGCAAGGGAAATAGATAGATTATTAATATAGTTAAGAGGGAAAGAAAAGCATGAAAGAACAAGGAGATAAAAAAGAAAAGAGGATGAGGACAGGGAAGGGCTAGTGCATGGGGGCATCTTTGCAAACAACATTTCATCAATTATATGTTCAGAAATTACTAAATCTGGGATGTCATAGGGAATCCTATAATGGAATCCACTGCATCACTATCAACACATTTTGATTGAGTTAAAAGGAAACGAAACTGGCACTTTTTAGTGCTATTTCCACAAAAGCTCAATAGTGTTCATTTATTGTGGACATGTACTCCTACAACTTTTCTTAACCTTCATAAATTTCCCAGTTCATATAATTTTTGAAATAAATAAAATATAAATGAAGGTAGAAACCGGAAAGTCTAAAATGGCAATTTAATTTCTTCTATGTAGGTTTGGGTCCCTTAAGCTTGTTTTTGATAGTCATGAGTCTCAAAGCTTCTTGTGTCTGTGGAAATTTAACGGTCAAAATTTATCTGAATTGCTAAGAATGTACTTTGACACCAATTTTCTTTGTTACTAAAATGATACAACTTAAAATTAAAGAGTCTGTCAATGAGGAAGAAAGAAAGGTGCAGGAAGCAAGATTGAGCTGTTAAGAAACACGCCCTATTGGATGCATTGAAGTACCTCAACCTCATATCATCTGATTGCTGTTAGAACCAGGAAGACGAGATAGTTTGGGCCGTCAGAGGCTGAACATCAGTTTATAGGGGAGGTGAAAAGAAGAGGCATGAAAAGAAGATGGGAAGAGAAAGAAATGTACAAGGAAAGAGGGGGATATAGTTTTCAATCCATATTTTATTGAATAATAAGTTCTTTCATTACAAAATTTAGACCATTATCAAGCTCTACTCATAGAAAATTATAAATACGATGGTAGAATCCTAGTGACTCTAGAACTTAATCTAACAAATAACTGCTTGACCAAAGAGTCCTGAAAGTACTCTTTCCTTCCAATGTTTTATTACTAACTGGTGAAATGTGTAATCCATAGTTTGAATACCTTCACACCAAGTCACCAACTAATAGTTTTCAGAATGTTTGTGAAATTTTCCTCAATCAATGATCTGAGAAATACAAAGAAAATTAATTAGATGGTGAACCTAAAGCTAAAATTTCTCAACTACTCTCTTTTATTTTCTATTTTAAATTCACAATCCCTCCCAATCCACCATTACTTAAACATTAGTAAACCTCATCCTGCTGCCATCCACCCAAAACTTATCTGAACCAGTCAAGTACATGATCCTGTCTGTTTTGGTAATCACAAGAAAATCATCACTATACTTCCATTCGACATCTTAGCAATGACTTTCCTACCATTATGTTGTGTCTGTGCAAGCCCTAGAGGCTACATCATCAACTAATTTCCTCTGTGATATGTAATTGACATCCTCTATGTACTTAATGTATCACATAATTACACAAAAACGTTCTGGCCGCAGTTCAGTTGGTTAATGTCACATAAATTTTAGATTGAGTTCAATAGTAATTTAGCGATCAAACATAGATAAGGAAACCAAATTTCTAGATCTTAGGTATTAAAAACTGGGCAGTGTAATTAGAAGGCGTTCAACTTTCTGCAATAGAGAATTCATAGTTTGCATAAAATGTGTACGTAATGAAATATGTAGTTGAATTTTATATTGATTTTGTGTGCAAATTGCAATTTGTTTTTGGTACTAGTCTTGGTGCAATTAGAAGGCCACTGAGAAGCCTGAGCCAAAAAGAAACAAGAAGTAAACCATGGCAAAAGTAAAGCAATTGAGGCCCTTTTCATCCTCAAAGCAGCATTTTTTAGTTGGGTTGAATCTGGGTTGTGAGACCTGCTTGATTTCATTAATGGAGGAGGTGGTCTTATTCTTTTAATTTGTTGTGGTTTTTCTCAAAGTTTGGGATGTGAAATGTCAGTTGAATGTCGACGTTTCTTAGGGCACAAATTGAACTTGTCAAATTGTGCTAAATCTTATGTTGTTCAATTTGTAGCTTTATGATTTTTGAAATTTAAGGCTGCAAGTGGGTCTTTAATACAAACTGAACTAAAAATTGTGGATTAAGGAATGGATGAGGTGTCCATATCTTGTTTCTTTACTACCAGTAGGTGAAGGACAAGAAAGCATAATTTTCACCTTTTTCTTTCCAAAAAAAAAAAGAGAAGGGAAAGAAATGAGAAGCAGATGTTACAGAAAAAGCTAATTGCTTTTCCAAGGACAAGAAAAATTTGTCATTGGAAAAATCTCAAATTCATATCAGAGATTCTCAAAGGTTGGACTACCCTCGGAAAATGAGGTTACTTATAATCAAAGCATGGCCTGAAGGAACACTCTGATATGGATAAAAAATGAAAGCGCATCTAAACAACATAAGATAAGGACTTTTATCTAAGGCTTTTTGAAGCAAAGTTGGGTTTTGTAAGATGCATTACAATTTTTCCCTCATGTATTTCTAGAAGATATATCATGCATCAAGAAACAAGGTAAAATATAGAGCTTGTTTAAAGACTTATCTTAGATTGCTTCAATCCTTACGCGTTAAAGGAACAACAAATTTGGTCTTTTAATTTTTTCCAACCTGTTTGCACCAAATAGGAGTTGTATCTACAAATTAAAGTCATTGGAAAAAATTCATATGCTGGATTTGCATCACAAAATAACCTTCAAGCTGGTCAGAATTTATTCTCATATCAAATTGGACTTATTTTTCTGGATAATTGCCTTGATTTCTACTATGAGCACATTTGGGTTATATCAGCATGTTATATTTCATGGGGTGCCAAACGCTCATGTCATGGCTCATAGTCGGCAGCAAGTCTTAAATTAGTTCTCTTACCATTGGCAAGTGACTATCACTACCCTTTTTTTTTTATGGAAAGGTAATGGGTTTTACCAAACCCTAAAACACCAATAACCGATATAGGCAGGTAAGATGTAGTTGCAGATTTTTCCAGTGAAATAAATTGAAATTAAACTATGTCAAAGACTCATCAGCACAACTATCAAATTCTGCAGGAATCCTAAATTTCTGTCAGTCTCACTATTGGGTTTCTTGGGGACACATTTGTCCAACAAGCTCCTACCATTCTTCGTTTCCTCTCGTCAGCTCGAGTCTATGTTAAAGATACTTCTGAAATGAAAGGCATCCCGAGTTGTCGGTACATCTCTCGTGCTGTATACTAGTATCGAACCAATATGATACAATACGCTATGTACTATCTAGTTTGGTATACTACAGCATACCATGATTAGAACATCTTAAGATTATGCTTGCTTGCATAATCAACTAATGCAATGTCCCACGATGCTAAGGGTGATGACAAATTTTAAGGAGATGCACAGGTGTTGCTTATGAGAACATAAAAACAGCAAAAAAAATGATGAAGGATGGTAGAGAATAAAAATTACAGATTTCTTCAGAAAAAAAAAAATCATGCCTTTCATTAAAAGGTTCCTCAATTCATTCTAAACTTTCAATCATTTTCATTTCAGTGTATTAGATCTAGCTTGACATATTCGATGCACATGCATCTTCTATTAGTAGTTAAGATGTTCTTTCACATAAATTCAAAATTTCCACTCAAATGGAGGTACAATTTTTTTCTGAAAACAGGAAAACACTAAGATTTTTTATTAAGTTAAACTAATTTTTATAAATTCATATTTTCGTATATGTATTTTTATTTTTTGGCCTTTAAAGTTTGTTTTGCTGTCGGGATTCTATTGTCCTTGATTACCAAAAGTCTGTGACGTATTAGTTGAAAGTCAACCTTTTCGGAGCAGCGTAGTTTTATATTTTTATGTTATCTATTTTTCTTTTATATGATCATATATAATAAGTGGATGGGAAGCATGTTAATTGGGAAATGTCTTCATGGTCTCTCCTGTCCAATTTCTTTGGCTTCTATTTGTTGAAAAGAAGAGGAACCAAATCAGCCTGAGGACTTCTAGCAAAAAAAAAAGGGAAACCCAAGTCCATCTACCAACCCGTTGTGGCGATGGAGAGGATCGGAATTATCTCAAATTTTTATTTTTGTAAGAGAAAATTACTGCTCTAATTAATTCTGGAGTAGGATTATTTGGCTAATAATTTTTTTTCTTAAAAGATATTATTCTTAAATTAAAAAAAAGCTCCGACGGCTGCAGTGGAATGAAAAGAATCCACGACGTTCCTTTTTTCCAGATTAAAAAAAAAAGTTCCCGCATGAAAATTTCTATGCGCACATCCGGAATATGGATTCTTTTATCCTGCGGGGTTCTCTTGTTCACCCTCGCGGTCGCCGGCTTCAAGTGGGTGGTTGCGAGATCGCATGGATTTGGAGGCAGTGCGGAGTTCTTTGGAGGCGTCCGGCGGCGACACCGACGCCCTCCCGCCGAGATTCTTCGATGAATTCGTCCTCCATGGCCTCCGCATCGACCTCGTCGAGCCCGGCCGCGTCCTGTGCTCCATGCCCGTCCCTCCCCGCCTCACCGTAACTCCTTCTCTCTCTCTCTCTCTCTCTCTCTCTCTCTCTCTCTCGATTTGATCGATCTCATTCCCTTTCTATTCATAGAGCGGCGGAAGCTTCCTACACGGCGGCGTGACGGCGACGCTGGTGGATTTGATCGGATCCGCGGTGTTTTATAGCATCGGACTCCCGACTTGTGGCGTCTCTCTTGAGATTACTGTCTCCTACATGGATGCCGCTTTTATTAAAGTGGGTAACCCTCTTCAGAATTACAATTGTTTTGCTTGCTTGGTTCGAATTATGCTACTGCGAAGATCATGATTTCTAATTTGGGGTGCTAGTTTGGTTCTTAATGCTACGTTTTCATTTGATTATTGGCAAAAGGAATGCAACTTTGAAGCTATTTTGAGAATACAAACTTTGGAGCTACTTCGATGCGTTCTCCAATTGACTGTATAAGGCTTGTGGGTCATTTGTGGTTGTTAAGTTTAGAAGCTTAGATTGCTCGCCGTTTAACTAATTTGATGTATATGAAAGTTAAATTTTCCACCGTTTAGTTCAAGAGAGAAAGATGAAATCTGGATCATAATTACGCTGGTGCGAAGGTCATGATTTCTATGCTAATGTGAAGGTCATGATTTCTAGTTTGGGATACTACATCTTTTCTTGCGCGATGTTTTTCATTTGATTATTAAAATATTTGCAACTTAGAAGCTATTTTGATGTGTTTGAAATTAAATATTTAGGACATGCGAGTCATATGTGGTTATCAAGTTTAGAAGCTTAAAGTGCTTGATGAATAACTAAACTGAAGTATATGAACATGAAAAACCAAACTTTGTTTGTAGTAAGAGAGATAAAAATCATGCTTCTATGAAAAAGCTATGTTCTATAGGCATTCTATGATTTACTTGTTTGAAAGCTATGACTGGAATTGAAACCACAAAATTTATATGCATCATAGATCCCTTTTTTTTCGGAATTCTCTAGTTTAATATTATCATACTATGTGGAAGGGATTCTCTGACTTCAAAAGGACAATTCAAAGACTTTCTGAAGTGCCCCATGTAGTAGGAGCTGACTTTCGTTTATTCAATAATGTTGCCATCACAATGATATGACTTAAGTCATGTATCTGGCCCAGTTTTTTTACAAGACAAACTAACTTTATCAAACTGCTAAGGAAGGTATGGGGACAAAATTTCCAAATCTTTTTGAACCTTGAAATTGACAAAAAAATAAAGGGACAGAAGAACGATGATGATATTTGCCTAGCACTATTTTGTTCGAGAAGTGGTTGAGAGATATGGGTTGACAGTATGCCAATGCAGAAGGTATGGTAAAAGAGGAGTGTAAGGTAAAAGGCCATTAGTCGATATGATGTCAATCTGCAAAGAAGAGAGAATAAAAATAAGAAGTTGGAGGAGGAGAGAAGGATACTTCTTACTATCGAGTTTCGGTTGCATTGAGAGGGGTGGGTTTTTAAGGAAGATAGGAATCAGTAACCAATTGTTACCCCATGTTTTTGAACAACCTAAATCTGTATAATATAATTATCGACTTATATTGAACTTGAGAATGCAAAATACCAGAATTTGTTTAGGGTCAGACTTGTGCAAGGTATCCAAGTTTGCAAAGAAGGTTCTGCAGCCTTACGTTGAGACCTCAATCCGAAAATGAATGAGCAAGTCTTGTTTTGGTCCCTCCTCCTTATAGGTAAATTTATGATGAACTTTATTTTAGATTCAGTGCAAACATGGATCTTTGGCTTGGGAGGTTATTTGAAAGTATAAGGTAGTAAGTTGTTATTTGCTTGTGATTCTTGTTGGGTAGACAAATCATTAATTCAACCCACTTACTTTTGCCTTGCAAGTTGCTAGAAAGACCTACAAAGAAAAGAAAGAAAATTTCCAGGAAATTTTACCACCTATGAGTTAGTGGATATGAGCAATGTCATACACTAAGCTAAATGTGCTGGAGGCCTTTTTAGGTCTGCCAACCTTATCCATGAGGGAGCTGATTTCTCCTAGCACCTTTTTAGGTCTCAAATCATCGGCTAACTCATAATTGTGATACAAGTTGACAGAAGTGTACTATATATTTAAAACTTTTAGTGTTATGGTGTATAATTTGATTTGTGCAGGAGTTTAGTGACTTCAGAGTTTCAGTTTTACCAGCAGTATTTAGGGCTTCCTTAATGTTTTTTTTTTGTGTGTGTGAAAGGATCCAATGTGACAAAAATTAGTTCTAGCATTGTACCCCATGCAACTCTATAGACTATCATCCATAAGATTAATAATAATTACTTAAATTTCTTATTCATCAATATAAAACTAAAAGACGTGATTTATGATTAAGCTTGTGTGATCTTTAGGCTTCCCGTCTGGTGTGCTGAATAATAGAAATAAATGCCTTATCATTTGTTTTAACTATATAATTCTTATTTGTCTTAAAAGATAAGTCTTCACTCACTGATTCTTTTTGTAGACATGGGTGACTTATGGTTTCAGTCAGTAAAAGCTACGTGTGGAGCTCTTTCCTGTTTCTTTTGTTTAGTAATTGCATAGTAAATAACTATCCGAGATATCTTATCTCTTGCTGTGATACTCTGCACTCTGTATCTTTGAGCAAGTTTAATTCGATCTATTATTGCTTGATGATTTAGGAAGAAATTGAGATCGAGGCCAAGCTCTTGCATGCAGGAAAGGCAGTTGGGGTCTCCTCTGTAGAGTTCAGGAAAAAGGGGACCGGAAAGATAATAGCTCAGGCACGTCATACAAAGTATCTTGCTGTATCTAGCAAATTGTGAGAACCTTTTCTTGCAGTTTGTCCATGGATCGATCGCAAATGCATTCTTCAAGGTCTTGAAACTTGAAGGCATTTTCTGTAAATTTTAAAGTTGCTGTATAACCCATATATGTTGCTAATTGCTTGGATTGAATCCAGGAGCCTTACCTCATCTGCCGAAAGCTTGAACTGTTTCTTCAACATTAGTGCTTGAAGCTATAAACTTTTTGTTATCCAAATATGCTTGTTTTTTCGGAACTAAAGTATCAGTATTATAGAACTAATCATATTGTCAGGAGTAAACTACGATGCAGGTATGTGGACATGCTATTCTGTTAAAGAGTTTAGAAGAAATTGTCATGGCCAGTTAGTTGGATCAGGCAATCCTATTGTTATATTTTCTGTCAATAGTTTGTTCTTCTATTTATTAGAAATATTGGCATTAATATATATCTGTCAGCACCCGACCCGAGATTGCGAGCCGAGGGTTATGGCAACCGCCGCACACTCATAAGAAACTCTCCCCATGAGCATGCAAGGCATTTTATCATGATATCATAATCAGACGGCATAGATAATTTAAATAATAACATTTAATTTCTAATTATATAATAAAAGTAAAAGTCTTACAAAACTAATAATATTTTAAAATCTTGCATCAACTCTAAAATAAAATCTAATCTAAATAAAAAAAGTCAAAATCTTATTTTTAATCACTCTCTCATGATAAATCTCCGAGTTAAGCTAATTCTTCATATCTGTAAAAACAATAAGAAATCGTATAATAAGCTAGACAATCCAATAAGTAATGAACACTTTAGCTACATAAATCAAGTAATAAAATAATAATACAATCATTTTAAATTTTAAATTTTATTATAAATCAAATTCTTTCAAATTATCAAGTTCATCTCGCAGCCATAAACTATGACCATATTTATACTCTGTGGCTGGGCCAGAATATGTTTTCATCAAAGTATCGGCGTATAACCCCCACTAGTAGGATGTCAATATGCTGGCGTATAACCTCCACTAGCAAGGTATCGATATGCCAACGTATAACTTCTACTAGCAAAGTGTCAATATACCAGCGTATAACCTCCACTAGCAAGGTATCAATATGCCAACGTATAAATTCTACTAGCAGAGTGTTGACACATAGTCTGACTACAAGTCCAAATCTATTTCGAAGCAAAATTTATTTTTTCAAGCATATTCAGTGTTCCAAATCGTAACATGTATAAATTCATACGACATCGAAATCAATCGAACAAAATTTATATCAAAATCAATATGTTCAATCAAGAATCATATAATATTTTAGAAAGAGGCGTATATATTAATAAAATACTATGCATCAAGTTCATAAATCAAGAATAATTCGATTCAGAAAATATTTATAAATTTGCCGATAAATCTAGAAAAAAAAATATTACTTACCTTGCAAGCGTAATCCAATTTTAGGTCCAATTAATTTGGAAAGTCACTCTCAGAGGCTAATATTCAAAAATTATATTTTTCATTAAATGATATCCTACAATTTTATTACTCGACTATACGAAACTTGTATACAATTTTTATACAAGTTGATCGAGCTTTAGTTAACAAACCATAATGCAGGGTTAATGTTTGCTTGATGTTGCTAATTTTGTTCATTTCAAGTGTTATTCTGCGGCCAATGCTGTGGTGGATGGCCAATGGCAGGTCTTTCAGTAATTGTCTCTTCTCCAATATCAGCCAGTATTGCCAATTTGTTTTATTGGTTGGTAATTCACCTAATCTCCACAATGTCATGTTCAAATGTTCAATGGTTGCCGAACAAAGTGATCACCATAATGCAGCTTAGTCATCCAACTGCCCTAACTACTATTTCAGCTACAGCTTTTTGCATGGTACCATTAGGAAACAGAACAGCACATCTAAACCTATGGGTGCAAGTTAGCTGGGTCTAGTCTAGTCCTAGCTTAAACATAAGTCAAACTCGCTTTAAATCTACTTTGTTCGCTTGTTTGATTACACACGTCCTCGTCATACAGTGTCCCCTAGTTCACATGGATTATGGACCCGATCCGCTCTAATAACATTTGTAACAATTTAAGATTTTACCCAAAATGGCTAACCAGAAGATATGATTTGGATTTCTTGATCTGTATAAGTACCTAAGATCTACTCAGCGAATAATCAATATAGAACTAAATATGCTGCAGTCGAGCAAAGAACCGTGCAAGAAAGAGGCCTGCGACATCCAATCCTGCCTTACCAAGAACAACTTCATCCCCCAGTGGTATGGATTCTGTGCCCTCCGTCCCCGTTCTCATCTGCACTCGATGCAGCCATTGCGGTAGAGATTAGCGGAGACGAAGCTGTAGACATTGGGAATGGCCTTTGGGTTGGTGTAGGAGAATGATTTGGAGATACCTTGGGGCCTGTTTGGCATTGTTGTTGTTCATGTGTTTTTGTTGCCCTATAAATCAGTCAAATGCCAAATGGAGATTGATGTTGAAGACATCTGGTATTCCTTGCTTTTAGTTTCACTCTTTGTTGGAAGCAATAGATCTTTGCTACTAAAATCTCTAAAGATTTTACACAAATTCAAAAAAACAAAAACAAAAAACAAAAGACTAAAGGGTTTCATCATGCATGTTCACAAAAAACATAAAGTAGCAACATTGCCCTTTTTGAGATATCCCTGGTGCTATACTGTTATTCTCAATGATGAGTTGAAGAATGTAAAGTATAAACCACATCCTATGGGTTTCTTTTTTGTTTTTCCAACTAAACAGTGAATAAAAGAAGCCCATCAATGCCAGTCTGATGTTAGGTTGGTAGCCAGTCATAAAAAGCGATTTTAAGTTGTATCCCTACTTGATATTATGAATGCTAGGGCAGGATTCTTAAAGGCTGGCACAAAGTAGTTGGGACAAAGCTTGATGGTTATGATTTTAAACAAGGATTGCAAGATTATTCTTGGGTCTTGGGTGTGTACCTTATGAGATCAATTACCTTATGACATGGGTTAAGTTTCAAGGTGGTTAAAAGAGTCAGATATTCTGACACTCAAAAAATCTGAGTTTGTAGCACTTTAAATGGGTTTTACATGTGAGTTGTAAGTAATCATAGGGGCATGGTGAATCACTTGTTCTGCGGCTCACAATTGATGCTTCTTAGATGAACTGGTACAGTAGACAACTTTATCTAAAATTGCCAAGAGTTTACATAAAATGATGTGGCTATTGTAAATATCATCTCACCTGACTCATCTGTTCAAACTTTATGGTCAAAATGGACTGAAACTTGCAAATGGTCAAATCCCTAGACAGTTTATTTCGTCAAGAAATTTTAAGCAGAGACTTGGACGGACAAGATAGGAATGGGAATATAGCAAGAGTCAAATACAAGTTTGTCAAAAGTGACATATCTGGTTTTAGTGGTTGCTCCATGATTGTTGGATAGGATTTTCTTAAGGCAGGAAACCTCAGACTATGTCTTTGCTACATTCAGGGCTTAGATCATCTTCTCTAGGGAGAAATTGAGAACTGCACTGCACTAATGATGTAAAAGCTCATTTTGCTAATGATGAGATTCTGAACAATGGCATCTACATAAGTTTCTCCTTTGACTAAATACGATTGTAATGTACGCTTATTTATTCTCTCAGTGAATTTATGGGCTTTCATATCATATAACTTTAAATTAGAATATTATTTATTCTAAAATTACTAGAGTTTGACATGTTTCATTCCTGTTTCAGATGTCTCAAAGTCATTGAATTGTTGCAAGCATGCTGAGAGAAATGCAACTATAACTTCTGAAAACAAATTCAAAGTGACAGCATGGAAGTATATGCTTGTAGAAGTTGATCATCTCTTGGCAACAACTTTCCATGCAAGTAAAATAAATCTTATATTAGTAAAGTTTAAGCCATGATGAAATATTATATTAATAAAGCTTATGTCATGATTTGCAGTTTTGCAGAGTCAAATAAGTTAAAAAGCATGTTAGTTTGGGCATTTATTTGCCATATATTCACTGGAAGAGAGACTGAATTTTTCTTTTCTTTTTTTGAGGAACTGTGCAGACATGTTCACATCTCTCTAGGACACAGAGAAATGTAGTTTGGGACACTGATCTGGTTTGGTCTTAGATTTTTTTAAAAAGCATGTATTTAGAATGCTAGTGATCATGGAATTGGCAGTTGTGGGTATTCTAAGGGAGTAAATGACCACCCAATGTTTGTATAAAGGGCCATATTTACAAATCCATGTTTAGTCAGCATGAGAGAGATCCTTAGCACCACTAATATGTCAGTGCTTGTGTAGGAGGGTGGGAAGTGGGGAGGATCAGATTTCTTTCTCCAGGTATAGTAAGGCACAACAAGCATTGCATGCGAATGCATTTGTAGATACAACATGGATTTTGTTTTCTAATGACACCGACCTGGGTCAACATATTTCCCTAGAAATATCCTAAATCTGTAGGATCTTTCTAGATCTTCTCATTAATTTCCTTTTTTTTTGACCCCAGTTGTGGATTGATTCTTGACCGGGCAATGCAGAATGTTTTTTCTCCTATTGTTATATGTATAGCCACTGTCTTCTGACATCAAACTAGTAGATATATTAACTGCAAATTATAAGCAATCAGGATATAGAGTACCTATGAGTGCTCATGTTTTGGAAGGGTTTAAGAAGATTGGACGAGTTGGCTGTCTGAATACTATTCTGTTCAATATCCTAGTGTATGGTAGTTCATCTTGTTTCGGAAGGGTTTAAGAAGATTGGATGATTTGGCCGTCTGAATACTATTCTGTTCAATATCCTAGTTGTATGGAGCTTCATATTGTAGTTCAGATATGATTAACTGACAAGCAACAATATCATTCCATCATAGATGAAGAAGAAATTAGCATTGGCAATACCTTGAAATTACTATGTAATTTGGTTAAAAGGTGTCATGATGTCCATATGGTCAATGTGGTAAATATTTGGGTCATTTCAAAGAGGTGGTAAATAAGCTCAGCAGAAAATTTGTTCTTCCTGATTGTTTCTGGATTAATATCTAAATCTCCCTTGGGAGTGGAAAAACCTTAACAGGGATTCTCTGTAGCCCTGCTGTGCTGCCTGGGCATGTGTTTTTAAGATATGTATTAATTGGATCATGATAAGAGTAACTCTTGCCAGGCTCTTATCTCAAAGAGCAACCTGGCTTTTGGACTTTAAGTGATCTTCTTCAGTAAAGTGCTGTATGGTAAATTTGCCTAGGTACTGTGGTTCATCTTATCATTGTTGCAATTCTTGTTCAGTATGGTGAAAACTAATTTTTGTTTTGCCTTTGTAAATTCATATTGACGCGCAAGTTTGTTGATGTTATGTAATTTTACCAAACCACATCATATGAATCTATTACAATCACATTTGTTCTGCAATTTTGAAGTTTGAAAACCTTTTCCTTCTTTTCCAACTGGAGACCTTAATTTGCAACTGAGTATTATATCTGATGAAGTTGTTAAATTATCCAACCATTTTTTTGTTCTTTAATACAGTGTCTTTCTTTGGTACACTTAAATGTGACAAGTTGGCTGCTGATTTTGTTCATACAATACTGAACCTTATGGTCGGTCTCTTAAACAACTAAATTATAACATTACCCTTCTTTCTGCAGGGATTATATTGAGGATGTAAAATGTGGAAGTGGTGAATGGCAGCGTTCCATGACTTCTTGGCCATTTGAAATTGATGAGCTAAAATACTATGTCAAGTGCAGTGCACAAAATCCTACATGGCACGACATTTATTTCCACATCCTTTGGGGCAGCCACAATGTCCTGTGGAAACTTTTAGCTTTTCTAGCGTGCCCATCTTTGTATCTTCCATACCCTGAATTGGTTTTGTCACATTTCAAAGATCAACCAACACCACAGGTTGCCTTCTGGAAATTTTTAATCAATGCTATGTACATGATTACTTTGAGATGTAAGTAAGTATATATTCTGTACATGCTTTTATCACAAAAAATTGTTTATTTGGTATCTTCGGGTCTCTCGCCATGAAAATGGCCAAACAAGATGGTAGCTGTTCAAGTAGGGCTCATGTGGTCATTGTGATGTTTCATGTAGAATAGAAGTGCAATACGGCAATAACAACAGGCACCTCGGTTTCTAGTGTGTCTGTAATTAGATTTCATTTAATTGAGATCAATTGTTTTAGTTGGAGATCGAATGTACATAGTATATATGGCTGGATGTTGTGAAATAGGTACCATAATAATAAGATTGAATTCCATGTTAGCTGAGGAACAAAGACAATCTTGATGAATGTGGGATGCTTTTGAAGATATTTTATTTCTTAAATCTGGAGGAAGCAAGGACCCTACCAATCTAGACTTGTAAAGGAGCTCCACAGGTTAATGAAGGATGATTTAGGATCGCACTTACCTGTCTAATTTTGTTGGTTCAATGAAGATGGATTTACGATCGACGAGCAGTAGAATTATAACTAAATACCACTTCTTGTTGCCAAGAGGTACACTTTTTTTTTTTCCCTCTCTCTTCCCCTTGTTTTTGTTATTGAGTCTTATTGAGCTATACAAACAAAGAAAGGTACACCATGCCCCATAGAGGGACCGCTTTGGCTAATACCAAATTTTTCCACCCTAAATCTCCACATATTGTCTCTCTCGAGCCTCAAATCACCACACTCCTTAGGAGGAGAAAGTGATTCAAAAAGTTAAAGGCTAGGTTCTATCTATTACTTCCATCCATCTTACATGATTTCACCATTACATGAGAGTGATCTCATCATCCAACTGGTAAGCACGAATGTTGCTTACCAAATAAACAAGCCAATTAAATATACAGAGACATCAATTCCCCCAGTTTTATTATTATGGATGAAGAATGTTATCGAAATGGACAAGAATGGTACAAGACCAGCCTAGCATCTAGAACCACCACACAGCTAATTTTTGCTGCCGCTATCAGTAAGGTGGTTGGAAGCCCTTCTCATGGCTGTGTCCTCATAGCGTCGTACACAAAGAAATCCTCTGTCTTAGAATCAAGAACAGAGAAAAAGGGCTGCACTGCGAGCACCCCATGGCTGAATGTGTTCTTCCCATCCTTGTTGCAGGAAGAAAGGCCAAAGTTTGCAACAACTGGAATTAAAATGCAAGCATGCTTGCTGTGTCTAGTTCATGATACAAGTCATTCCATTGATGAAGGCAGGCCAAGCAATAAACAGTTACAAATCAAATCGACTGAGTTTCTTGCATGCTTGGTGTGTCTAATTTATGATGAGAGGATATTTCATTAATGAAGGCAGGCAATATGCAGTTAGATATCAAATTATCAACTAAATTTATAATTTTAGCAAACCAAAAGCAAGGAGGAGCAAAAGAAGAGGAAGCTTGTATTATATTACAAATTTGTTATTGCTATTGATATATAGCTATATGGAAACATGATGACTGCCTCTCTATAGTATTTACCTCCAGAACAAAGAGATTACAAACTTTTTTATTTTTTATTTTTTCTCGATCTGTGGTGGCTCATGCTTCTTCTAACCTCTGGATTCAGCTCCTATGGCTTGCTTGACGTCGAATAAGGACGAGAGAGAAAGCTACAAACCATAGTGGAATTCTTAGAGGATGAGAGCTTATCATCTTCAATGAAGTGATTCCCTCTTGGAAGAACCAGCCTTCTGAATCAAGAACAGCTTCTTCAATACCTTCAGCATCAAAAGCAAGCTTGGCCTTGTATGGTGAATTATGCGGCCACTCCTCGAATCCGTTTCGCTTCCATTCGTCAATGACGAGTTAGAACTCGCCTCCCCGTTCGCTGCATCCCTCTTTCGATCGCATGACATCCGGCGTAGCTCTTCATTGAAATCCTCCCAGAGCATGTCCATCCTCTCTTCATCAGTGAGAAACCGGTCGCCGCCATCCTCGCTGAGCGCCGGCGAGGCCATCGCCAGTGCGTCGGCAATCTCTGCAGCCTCTTCAGATGAAGAGAAGCTTCTCCGGTGATGATGATGGTCGCTCTTTTGGTTGGCGGCGGAGGACATGAACCAAAGAGGAAAAGGGAGCTGGCGGAGGGGCTCCTGTTCTACTGGAACGGCAGGGAAGCTGAATTCATCCATGTTTCTCTTCTCCTTCTAAGCCCGTGTTCTCCTCAGGAATTGCACTGAATCTCTATTGAGGAGTATCATTAGCTCTAACTTGTGGGCGTCAAAAAGTCTATTTGTTGTCGATGCGATCCTTTTCACAAGGTTGAGACGTCTCATCCACCGCGTGATTGATAAAGAGAGATTTGTAGGCTCTGAGGAGCTTGGAGTCTCTCTCTCTCTCTGTTCTCTTCTTGAGTGCGTCTGGTTTTGGCGGGACCCGTGGGTAAGGAAGTGACCGTTGGCCGGTGAATCCACCCAACCCAAAAGGGAGCAGCCGGTAGTGGAGGAAAAGGGTGCTTAAATGTTTTGGTCTTGTAAGCTTGTTTACTCCATTAATTTAATGAGGTCCAAACCTCAGTGCTTATGAATTCCAGTAGAAAGCAGGGGTCAGGCAGCACTGTAAACTTGGAGTAAGAACTTTAATTCCTCGGTAGCTTTGCTTTAAATGTTTGGTGGAATTACAACTAAGCATTAACACTTTAGTGGCCCATATCTCATGCAGGAACATGGCGTCTGGTCTCACGGAAGAAAGGTTAGCAGTGTGCTAAACGTATATTTGTGCCCCACTTAGGCTGCAATCGAAAGCTAATTATATGTAAAGAATGACTAAAAAAGAGATATAAAGTGGCTAAGGGAGGATTGGGCAGCTAAGGTTTGGGAGCAGGACTGCAGGAGTAGTTGCAACTGTAGGAGTAGTTCTTTCTCAAACTATTCCTGTTTTCTTTGGTTATTGTTTCTAAAATAACTCTTAAGAAATTTCTGTCGATATACAAAAGAAAAGGGAGGCAGACGCAAATTAGAACTTTATGATAAAAATAGTTTATAATAGTTTTCATTTTAAAATAACTTATATCAAGCTAATTTGATAGGAATAATATTTTCTTACTTGTATCTAATTTTAGAAGTTGCTCGGCAAATATAAAATATATTCCAAGCTTTATGCATGGTTAATTCCTGAACCAAATGCTGTATCTTTATAGCTACTATTAAATTCTCAGACTGGGTTGTTGTAAGGTGATGTTTGGGCAATTATCTCCTCTCTATACAATAGATTTCATTTTCGGGACTGCTTCATGCAATGCAATCTTATTTGTAGATGCACATTACTGAGGAATAACAATCCCATATGGGATAAGTTATGGGTTGTTGTAGTGTCTATAAAAAACTCTTGGGCCCATCCATCTAAATGCTCGGATTTTTAAATAGGATGTTAGGCTTGTTAGCATAGTATCAGAGCCCCCACGATCCTTCTTTACCTTACCGAGACCTCCATACTCCCACTTGATAGCAGATTTGATTCATATACCAACCTTGAACACAAGATATGCCAAAGAAAAGATGAAAGCATCAAGTTCGCAAAGCATAGGGAACAGTTGCTTCTGCTTAAAGCTAGGAAAATTTTAACGTAGCTAAGGGATCAATGCTATTATTCAGGCTCCAGAACCATCCACAGCACAGGTGCCAAATCTTTTCAGTATTACTGAGACAAAAAATAGAGCACCACTGCTTTCTGAATTTTCCCTGACCTGTATTGAAAGCTGTTCTTCCGAGAGCAACCAAAGCTACCGGTATTTGTGACACTTGCGCATTGGTTCCTTAAAATATCTCTTAACCGTAACAGTTCATGCAGGGATAGTTTCTAGGTCAATGCCAGGCTTATTTTTGTTAATCCAGAATAGGATCCTCTGCATCACTGATCTGTTTAAGACGTGACGTGTGACCTGATTTCTAGGCTATGCATTTACTTAAAAGCCTGCTGAAACTTCTACACCAAGAGGGGATTCTGAATGTGTGATCAAACTTTTTCTAAGTGCATGACGTTCTGAATGGAACGAAGACATGGCAATTATACCTGCCAATGTACTATTCTCTTTTCTTTCACCACTTGAATCTGGTTGCGGATAAGTGCAGTTAGGTGAGAACTTAAACATTCTCAGCTTCTATTAGAATAGCAGTCACACCTTACAAAATCTGTCTCGCAAAAAGCAAAAAACTTTATTTGAAAATAGCAAGGGGACAGATTCAAGAGTGAATTATGCAGTCAACAAATCAAAAGAAGATCCAGTTCCCTCAAGACCTACAAGAGGCTATGAGCCGGGTTGAACATAAAATAGCTAGCTCATATTACAACAAGCACCTATCCTGAAGCTCTACTTGTAAAACTATTTCCCTGACGAAGTTTACAAAATTCAGTTAATAGAAGAAACAGACCGTAAAGGAATATCTAGTCTGTTGCAGCAACTACAATGTCAGCTCTTTGGGATCCTCAATAATTTTGGCCAGAGTTTGCAAGAAGGCAGCAAGATCCGCTCCATAAATTACCCGGTGATCTGCAGTTACATTCACCTGCAAGAATTTGCAGTTCCATGGTTGAAAATTAAGCCAACCTAGGGCGCTTGAAAGCTAACTTTCAGGATCCTGGATCCACTGAGCAAAGGTTAGTGCAGTAGTAGGAAATTACCTGCATCTGACTCTTCACACCAATCCTACCATCCTTTGTGGCAACAACAGATGGCTGGGAGGCACCAACAGCCATGATTGCGCCCTGCATCACAGTTCAGAGTAAAATTGACAGTGAGACATATGGAATTAGTATCAATTGTTAACTGCACTTGTTTAAGAATATCGGAGTTGGAATTGATTCAGTATTAGCACTCACAGTTCCAGGAGGCAAAATTGCATCAAAACGGTCAACACCAAACATTCCAAGGTTCGAAAGAGTGAATGTACCTGCAGATTGAACAAAAGAAGAGGATAAAGTGATAGAAAAATGAGTTTCCAGTAATTGATGACAATAGTAGATCTACCAGTTTGATAAAGCAACTTTGCCAATGTTAACTATAATAGCTTGAATGCCACCCAACAGAAGATGGGCCACCGTACATTCAAGCTACAGACTTCTCAACTGTGAAAATTAAAATTAAAGGTTAAAGAAAGTAGAAACTAATTAACAAATGGCTTTTAAAGGTATACTAGATATCTTTAGTGAAGAGGAATAAGAATGTTTTTTTTTCAACTTGATATGATTTTGAGAGAGAGATAATTCTACAAGGAGTTACATAGGCTGTACACATCAAGTACTTCAACAAAGAAATAAAAAATCGCAATGCACGTCAAGGATTGACCTCAGCCCAGCAGTGGAGACCTATTTCAATCAAGAAGACTGAATAATCCCTGAATATGACTCTTTTCTATGATGTACTTAGTGTATTGTGACAGGAGAGGGAATTGATTCTTGCCCTATTAGTAGATTAAAATGTAATTTGAGGTATAAAAAGTCCTTTACTTCTAAACCAGGTTTCATACTGCAAAACATACTCAGCAAGACTTCATATTCCACATCATGTCAATCACACACCACCTAGCTCCTCTGTTACCTTCTTCCGCCCCTTTTTTCATTTCTTCTTCATACTCTCTTTCCCTCCATTTTTTGTTTTCTTCTTTGGTTTTTCCTCTCTCCAATGTACAGCTACTGTCAAATTCATCTTCTCTCAATTCCTACACTAGTTATAGTTATACCCTACCATCCTCTCCCCCACCCTGCATGTCCCCAATGGAGAAAACAAAAGGTATGTTAGTCTCCTTAATCTAACTGTCCCCTGCCCCTCTCCTTCACCATCTTACAAGAGTGCAAAAGGTGATCTGCGACAATATAAAACAAGATCAGTTGTAAAAGTATGTTGCTTTCTCTTTGAACTAGTCTGAACCTGGAAACATGAGGAATCTTCTAAGCTTCCTCAAATCTTACATGGAAATATGTTGCTTTCTCTTTGAAGTGGCAGCTGTCTTAGTTTTCTTTCTCATCCTAATACTTTAAAACTAAAGGTCTCATAGATTACTATCAGGGGTGCATGATCGACAAATTTAAGTAAATATTCTCTTTCTCTCAATAGATTTATGTCTCATAGTTATGCGCATGAGTTCTTATTTCTAAACACTGACTAGTATTTTATTTGGCAAGCAAATAAAAAGCCTATTACTTTATTTTAGTAGTAAGGTAGTGACCCCTGAAGACAATTCACACCTCACTGTCTTACTAAAAAAGACATACTCTCTGTATCTTAAGGAATAAGCATTGACCTGATGTGGTTTTCTATTGTTCTACATTACAGTGTGTTGTTTGAAATATTATGTACAAACACAGAAAAATGTGTATGTATCTGTGTTCCTCATATGAGTGCATATACATATGTGTACTCGCATGTATGCTTACAAACATATATATGTATGTGTTTTTCACACATATATAATATGTATTTTTGGCGTGAGTTAGGTATATGTATATGTTTATGCAATTCAAACAGGTGACTTGAAGTTTTCAAATATAACATAGTACATTGTATTTTGTGATACTTACTAGAAACATCAGAACATCCAAGGGGATATATAGTGTTTGATATATTTAGAAGAATCAAACATGTATTCTAAGGATTCAAAACATGCATATAACCACAACCATCAAGCCTTGCCTCAACTATTTGGGGCTAGCTTTAAGATTCACATTCTCCAAGCATTCCCATTTACGGCGACTTCTAAAGTTATCTCAAGGCTAATCTATACCCTTTTTGACAACTTTCATTTATGTTATTTTAAATCTCCCAGTCTACTTCAAAAAGCATTGACAAAGATGAAAAATACTCCTCCTTACTGCACTCCCTTCATATCTCAATCAGTTACATTTTCTTTGTGTGTGTGGGTACAACTCCTATAGCTCCTATACCCAAGAAAAGAAAAGAAGTTCCAGAGTCCATCTTTTCTAGTTTTACCGAAGATTCATCTCAACATTCTCATTACATCCAACTTATTTCATGAACCCTCTTTATGGCCCAATATTCTAAGTCATACAACATAGCAAACCTTATTATTATTCTATAAAGTTTCCTTTTACATTGCCATGTTATGCATCGATCACATAACACCTCAAAAGCACCTCTCTATTTCATCTAGCCAGCTTTATTTCTATTACATACGTTTTCATTTACCTATCCATGACTTTCTATTATAAATTCTATACACCAAAAATTTTGTAATATCTCTTGTCCATCAATCTTGATTGGAGCATCATCTATTCTATTCTCACCAAAACTATATTCCAGATATTCTATTTCTGTTTTACTGATTAATTTTTAGGACCTTATCCTCCAAGATTTCTACCAATAATAATAGCATTTAATGCTAGTTTGTTTTCATCATTCAATGGACATATCATCTATTAATGTTTTAATTAAACATTAATAAAGTTGTAAAACATTCTATGACAATATATGCCCATTGTGAAGACAGAACTGCATAGAACATGCCTCGACTAACACAAGCACAATAATGATACTTTTAAACCTCTAGTAAAAAGAAATATCGAGGATGAAAAGTTGCATATGTAAGGATATTTTTCCAGTTATTTAACAATCTAAAGGACCACTTCTAAAAATCTACGCAATTACAAATCCTTTATGCAATGAAAAAATTATGAAATTACAATTACAAAATGATTGAATGCTAGATGCATTATCTTGGGATGTAAAGAGTACCATTGTTGTACTCATGAGGTTGCAGCTGCTTAGCTCGAGCCTTATCAACCAACTCCTTCCATTTCCTTGACAATGAATAGATGTCAACCTACAAATACCAACCATGATATACACTTGTTATGGAAACACATAATTCAAAGATTTCCCAGTAACAGCCACAGAATAAATAAACATTAGTAGCAGTAGAAACAACATAACCTTGTCAGCATCCTGCAGAACCGGAGTAATCAACCCTCCATCGATAGCCACGGCAACAGCAATGTTGATGCTGCTGTTGTATGTGAAGCTCTTACCATCCCTACAGCTGGAATTAACAACAGGGTGCTTTGTCAATGCCAAAGCAGTCGCCTTTGCTAGCAGTGCAGTCATGGTCACTCCTTTCGACTTTATCTGATCTCAACAACACATCACAGAAACTTGAAAAACTGCAAATTTTAACATAAAAATTGCTCCTTTGATCAAAGCAAAGGGGGGGAATCCTCACTTTCTTGTAGAGGCTATCAAGTGCATCCGTGGTGATGGTATAACCAACCCGGAACGTAGGCACCGAGAGGCTCTCCACCATGTTCTTGCTGACGGCACCCTGCATTGTGGTGAATGGAACCACAGTGCCCAATTGGATGGCTGGAGAAGCTGGAGCCTTCACCGCAGCAGAATCGGAGATGGATTTCGGTGGAACACTCGACACAGGGGCAGCAGCAGCCGCCACCGCAGCCGCAGCTTCCACATCCTTGGCCACAATTCTTCCCATCGGCCCACTCCCGGCCACGGATCCCAGCTCCACCTTCAGATCCTTGGCGAGCTTCTTCGCATAGGGCGTGGCCACGATCCTGCGCCCGCTCTCAGATGCCGGATGGGTAGAAGAAACAGCGGCCTGGGAGGATTTCGGAGAAGGCGGAGGAGAGGATACGGCTTCTGGGGCGGTCTCTGAAGGAGATGGTGGGACTGGGGTTTCGGCGGCCCGAGGAGAAGCGGCGGGGGAGGAGGAGGAGGAGGCCTGGGATTTGGCAAGGGGGATCTCGTCCTCAGTCTCGGCGAGGAGGGCGATAGCGGAGCCGACTGCGGCGACGTCGCCCTCCTCGACCATGATCGCCGCGAGATATCCATCGTAGAATGTCTCGACGTCCATGTCGGCCTTATCAGACTCGACGACGACGACGCTCTCACCTTTGGAGAGCTTGTCGCCCTCGGCCCTCACCCAAGAAACGATCTTTCCCTCGGTCATCGTCGAGCTCAGCGCCGGCATGAAGATCTCGCGGATCTTGGCCTGAATCCGCGTGGTCAGCCTTCGGGATCCCCCGCCGCCAGAGGACCGCCCGCGGATGGAGGCGGAAGGGAGGAAGGGGGTGCCGAGATGGAGCTGGCCGACGCCCGCCATGGATTCTTGGCCTCAAGGAGGGGGTGGGGGGAGTCTCAGGAGCCACGATCGCCTCGGTAGTATCGAAGTGAGGGCGGAGGCCTCGACGGCCTCGGTAGTATCGAAGTGAGGGCGGAGGCCTCGACGGCCTTGGAGCCAGGGCCGGTGGACTCATGAGGGCTCGATGGGGTTTGGGTTCGGGTTCGGGTTCGAAATGAGATCAAGTTCCGTTTCACAAGTGTGAGATTAATTGTGTAATTTTGTATCAGGTAATTTTATGTTGGGATTTTTCTTTTCTTTCCTATTAATTGAAGACTGCCATGGTAGATCACTTGCTATTTGACTTTTAGCATCTTTCTAATTCAGGATATAGCTTGTCATCGTTCCATTCATCATGTGAAAAGTAATGTTTGAGATCATTTATGCGTCCTCATATTTAGAGAGTTATAAAACAAATTGAAGATCAACCATAAGAAAAACATGAGTGCTAATAACTAGGAGATAAACATGTTTTAGCTATATAATTTGGTGCAAAAAGTTGTTGCATATATATTTGTCCATGCTACGTTACTACACGTCAATTTTAATGTATATACAAATACTTTCTCCTTGGAAAAAGTATCTTTGAATATTTCCATATATCCATCTTTATATTTTTCTTTTAGTTTTACCAATAGGGTTCCATGTACATATGTTGATTGCTTAAATGTTAATAAAATATTATATATATATATATATATGAAGTAGATTGATGCTGAGACGTGCGTTTCAATATACGTATATATATCATATGTACAAGTATCATATGTATATGTATCATATATCTAGAAATATATGAAATGGTGCGTATGATATTATAACTGGTGCTCATTCTAGAAATATCAAATGCAAGTATTATACAATGAAAAAGGCATAAATTATGGTGAGTAGCCAATTCTCAACAATGAGTAGGTATTGAGAACGAGAATGCTAGTTAACGTAGTTGGTAAGTTTTTAGGTTCAAGTCGTGTCCTCACCTTGATTTCGAGTTGAAAAATAAGGTATTGAGAATACATGTAGTCTTATCAACCAGGGTAATATTTGCAACAGTCACACCTTTCTTTTTCTTAAGAGGACATTTTGGGTTTGAGTCCTGCTTACCACTTCTCTAAATAAAGATAAATTATCTTAGATGGGTCTTCTTATTCTATCCCTAAAAGGAAATGCATGTCTCCAGGGGGGCCGATACATTTAGAGGCCTAACCTTTTCTCTCTCCCTCTATGCCCAACCCTCAAAACCTAGGTTCCTACTTCCTACCCTCACAACCATTAGTTTTACGTAAGCCTCATTTGCATGCCTTTGAAAGCACACCCATATCCTTGGCATGCCTCCTCGCAAGGAAGCCCAACTGACCCCCCTCCCTCATGAAGTACTCCTTTCTTCCACCACCCTGACCACCCAGAAACAAAGAAAGCGACGACAAACTCCAAGAGACCGATATCCGGAAAGAGTGCAGGAGAAGAATAAGCGGCGACGGCCATATAGATTGATGTGAGAAGGTGAACTCATCGAAAGAAAAGATTAGCAGAGAACGCTTCTGGCTCATCTCCTGCATCTTGTTCACAGATGGAAACGTTCCTTGTACTCTGCAATACCCACCCGGCGAACGAACGAGATATCCCCATCTGGTTCCCATCATTCCTTGGTTTGTTCTGGATCATCACATGTATCTGCCGATCGATCACAGTAAGGAAGGATGATGTAGAGCGGTCGCCTGTCATGGCTGGAGGCACAGCTGCCCCCACCAATGATGCTGCTGCTCCCCCCACGGATTCCCCCGTTGATTCACCTGGCGGTGCAAGGAGGGTGCGGTTTGGCGATGCTACAGTAATGGGCTCGGATGCCGCAGGCGATGTAGGGAGTACGGGTGAGACTCACGCTGTCACCCAAGTCTCGCTGTCACTTGGGAGCCCAGTGGGCCTATGGTACATTTCCATCGTGCCCAAGTTGTCATGTGAGTCTCGTGATGCGTCTCGGGATGGATAAGATTCGCTTGCTCGGTGTCCCCATCGCAGCGAAAGAGATGTCGTTGGTGCAGCGTGTCCAGAACCGGCTGGAAGGTGTCCTTATTGTCTATAATAGACAGGCTGACGCTACTTAGGTCGGTCTTGAGCTCCATATCAGTTTACCTCATGTCAAATATCGTTGTTGCAAAGACTGTACTGACGGGAATTGAGCGGCTCTTTTGGAACTTTTTTTAGGGCTTGTATGGTGGCGGCCATGGGGTGCATTTGTTAGAGGTATTGATTGCTCGGCATACAGTGAGGGCTTGTGCTTGAGCCACAATGCTTCTAGATTCAGGTTAGGACGGCTCGGTACGGTCGGGTGTGGACTGGTGAGGTGGCTCTAAGCAGCCGGAGGTGCTCCTATCTGTGGTGGGAGATTTGCAAGTATGTGTCCACTGCCTTGGTAAACTCCATATGGCTGATCGACGATGGGCGGAGTATGAATATGGTGAAAGACCCATGGGTTGACTCTCTCCCAATGAGACTCCGGTCGACCGTGGTCAATATCGAGGTTATGAACGAACTTTGGGTTTGTGATCTACTTCGGCTGGAGGGGATGAAGTGGTATACGAACAAGATCGGTCAATTGTTTGGAGAACATCTCGCAGAGAGAGTCTGGTCGCTTTCGGCTCTAGGGTGTGCTAGTCCATATGTGAAGATTTGGTGTATGTCCTGTAGACCCAATGTTAAAGTGGGAGGCATCTACCACATCTTCCAAAGTGAGCATTGCTGCTCGGTTTGGTCTTCCCTCGAGGGTGGCATTATTTTTGTGGAAGGTGGCCTAGGATCGGTTGCCGACGAGATTGGTGCTGAGTAGGAAGGGACTGGGCATCCAACCCCAGTGCTCTAACTGCCAAGTGGATGAGACCATGGACCATGCTTTGCTCTAGTGTGAGTGAGCTAGGAGGGTCTGGAGGCTCATCAAGATCCCATCGGATATATGGAGCCACCTCGGTTCCTTCTTGCAGGCAATTCGTCGATGGGCCGGTGCCACCCCAGACGTGACAGGTGGCTGTTAAGGCAACTTATACTGCTTACTAGATCTGGTTGGCCATTAATGCCTGGACCTTTGGCTAGAGTAGCCCTTCATTAAGATTTGTTGTAGAGCGTGCCCGGGTATAGGTAGCAAAGATTACTCATGTAGACCCGTCGTATGGATCTTTGATAGCTCGGGGCACCTAGGGCTCTTCCTTTGCTCATGTGGTGCCTCGGATGGTGTTTTTCACCAAAGAGTCCCCACCCCTAAGTTTTCTCAAGGTCAACTTCGATGGATGCACGCTAGATGGTGGTAGGATGGGAGTTGCTGGCTTCGTCATCAGAGACCCGGATTTTAGGATGGTGGTTGTTGGAGGTTGCCAGATCTTCAACATCTTAGTTCCAGAGACCGAGCTGAGGGTGGCATGGGCCGACTTGGGTCATGCTCGGCATGTATTGTGGGCTAGTGCAATTATGCTTGCGAGCAATTCTGCTACGATGATTAGCTGGATCCAGTGTGGCACTGACAATGTGGGAGAGTGCCACCTCTTGCTTCGGGACATCTGGGCTCTAATTAGCGGCGGTGTGGCCTTCTAGGCCAAGCATGTATTCAGAGAGGCTAACGAGGCCGTGGACTAGGTGACCTTGTATGTGGCTAGTCACTCCGGAGGTGCTCTATAGGTTGGAGAGAGGAAATTACCTAGAGTACTCCGAGACTTGTTGTTTTCCGACCTTTTTAGATGTATCCGTACTAGAATGTATGAATTATCTATTTTAGCAAAAAAATAGAGATATGCCGCATAAGTCTATTAGCTTAGAGAAATTCTCTTCCTAATAGTTTGAATTTTTAAGCTGTAAATTCTTGATAAATCATAAGTGTTGCTGGTGGTCCAAACCGAGAACGATTGGCACTGCGGTGTGAACGGGGTTCCGTCTGAGTTGTCTTGGTTGGTGTTGGTTGCGCTCCACCTTCCGCCAAGAGACCTGCAAACAAGCCTTGCACCACCACCAGGGTGGTGATGGCCCTCCGACGGTCAAGTCAGAGGAGATTGGAGGAGGAGGAGAGGTGATAATCGCAAGTAAGAGAGTGCTCTGGGAGATATTGCTCACCCCCCCCTTTCTCCCCCCAGCCGCATATATACCTGGCTGGGGGGTCTCTCAGGGGGGTTCGTTATCGTGGGGCACGATGGTGTGGCCACTGACATGGCCGTTACAGGGCGTCGTGGAGCAGCACCGGGTACGGCCACGTCAGGGCATAGTGGGGCTCCGCTTTGTACGGCTGATGCAGGAGATCGTGGAGCAGCATCGGATACAGCCGTTGCAGGGAGTAGTGGAGCAGGAGGCCGCGGCGTGCCTCTGGGGAATAGCCTGTCGTTATCAAGAGATCTCCGACTCGGGGTCGGAGCGCTGGATCAAGGGGCAGCCGACTCGGGGTCGGGCTGCGGAGCCGAGGATATCCGACTCGGGGTCGGATTGCTGGATCAAAGGGCAGCCGACTCGGGGTCGGGCTGCGGAGCCGAGGACGTCCGACTCGGGGTCGGAGCGCTGGATCAAAGGGCAGCCGACTCGGGGTCGGGCTGCGGAGCCGAGGATATCCGACTCGGGGTCGGATTGCTGGATCAAAGGGCAGCCGACTCGGGGTCGGGCTGCGGAGCCGAGGACGTCCGACTCGGGGTCGGAGCGCTGGATCAAAGGGCAGCCGACTCGGGGTCGGGCTGCGGAGCCGAGGATGTCCGACTCGGGGTCGGATTGCTGGATCAAAGGGCAGCCGTAGTCTTCCTGGGCGCGCGTGCCGGTCACGTGGGGCATGGCGGCTTATTTCCCCCGTAACAGTAGCCCCCCACTTCCGAGCCTGGAACCAGAAGGGGAACAGGTGAAGGGAGTGATGTTTCGGGATTGCCGCTGTTCCTCGGAGAGGCGCGCGTGCTTCGAGCTCCCCGTCCTTTTTATGGCGTATGGCGGTTATTGCTGACCTGGCAGTCTGAGGATTTCGGCGGACATCCTTCCTTAATGGTGTCGATTCGCCTTTGGGGCGCGAGCGACCCTTCGGCAGCCAGGCGTCCTCTGGCGTCATCGAGGCGTCACTTGCCTTTCCGCCTATTTAATCGGGGGCCTTTCCCCGTCCGTCTTCTTCTTTACAGATATTTTCAAGTTTCCCCTTTGCGCAGCTGTTGCTGCCGTCGGACTGTTCACTTGTTTCTCCTTTGGCGCTCTCGGAGCCGTTCTTACCTCTTTTCCGGTGAGTTTTCCCCATTCTTCTACTTAGGGCTCTCCATACTTTCCCCTCTTATACTAGTGTACTCCAGTCGCTCCGGTCTTTCCCCCCTTCCTGTCCCCGTCCTGACCGTAGGTTTATTGGCCATTAGGAATGGGCGAAGTGAGAGCAGACCAAATTAAGTCGGAGCTGGTCGCCACAGACTTAGACAGACTCGTGGCTCGGTACCACCTTCCCGAGGCCTGCAACGCCACGCTCCCGGGGCCTGAGGAGAGGATGTCCCATCCTCCTCCAGGGAAGATCGCCATCAATGAGGGCATTCTCCAGGCCGGGTTCCGCTTTCCCCCTTCGGACTTGGTCATGCAGGTGCTACGGGGTTTAAGAGTGGCACCGACGCAACTGGTGCCGAACTCGTGGCGGGCCCTGACGGTCTTCCAGGTTCTCTGCCGTATGCACGAGATCCCCGCCACCCTGAATGTTTTTTGGGAGTTCTACAGCCTGAGCGGCCACCCCCAGGACAAAGGGTGGTGGTGCTTCGCAGCGCGGCGAGGATGCGGCCTTGTCAAGGAGGCTCCTACCTCCATTCACAAATGGAAGGAGCGCTTCTTTTTTGTTGATGCAGATCCCTCTTGGGAAATCAGGGCGACCTGGGAGACCCCGATGAAGTCTCCGATCGGCCTATCGAGACTGTCAAGGGAGGAGTCCGATGGCTTGGCCGCCTTGAAGGGGTTGGTTGCCGAGGGCCAGCTCCCCCCGGTGGCCCGCCTTATTTCCGAGGATACTTTGGTGAATGTCGGTCTGAGCTCGGTCCCCACCGACCGTGAGTCCGCCACCGATTCTTTCTTGACTTTTTCCCTTCTTTCGTCCCGTTCTTTCCTTTGGTTTCTCCGTCTCCGACTATCCCGTCCTTTTTGCAGAGATCGACGACGTCATGCGGTCGGTGAAGACAAAGGCTGTTGGTAGGGCGTCCCTGCTGGAAGCAGCCCAGAGGAGGAAACGAGCTCTTCCGAGCGGGGCCCCACCGGCGAAGAAGTCCCGTAAGGAGGTGCCTCCGACGCCGACCGACGAGTCCGGGCCCACCGATCAGGGAGACGTCGTGGGCACGGACCGGCAGCTGACGCTGTATCAGCCCTCCGGTGGTAAGATTGCCGCTACTCCGGAGGTATCATCCGAGCCTGCCCGAGACGGACGGGTCGGACGTGATCGGTCCCCGACCCGGCCTTCGACTCGGTCGGCTCCTGATGACTCGAGGAGGGACGCGCCGAGGCCCCGACCGAGCGGGACCCTATCAATTCCTGGGGTGACCCCCGCCCCGAGCGCGATCGGCCGGACTCTTCCCCAGGCGATGGATAGGGGTAAGGCTGCAGAACCACCGTCCGGCTCTGGGGAGAAATCGGGGTCTGCCTTCACTACTGATGGCGCCCGAAATCTCATCGAAACAGTGCTGCTGGAGAAGGACCGTCGGCGGGTCCGGGAGTTGGAGGTCTCTGATGTTGGGGCTGCCAGCTGTGTCTGTCTCATGTCGGTGAGTGTTCTTCTGGCCGCTTTTCACCATTTATTGGCTCTGTTGTTCTCCGCCTGACTCCCTTATTTTTCCTATTTCTTAGCTCGCCCAGTACATGATCCGTCTGGAGGAGTGCTACAAGGAACAGGCGGGGCTTCTGGCGAAGGCCGAGGACCGGCTGAAAGCAGTGGAAAAGGGAGGCCAGGCTGTGGCAGGCAGGACGACCGGGGACTTCGAGGCGA
Source organism: Phoenix dactylifera (assembly GCF_009389715.1). Lineage (NCBI taxonomy): Eukaryota > Viridiplantae > Streptophyta > Magnoliopsida > Arecales > Arecaceae > Phoenix > Phoenix dactylifera. Next base: position 3,041,175 of record NC_052401.1, on the reverse strand, counting down.
GGCTCCGGGAGGCCGAAGAGCGGGCACTCGGCTTTGCTGCCCTCGAGAAGCAACTGTTGGAGGCTCAGGAGCAGCTCAAGGTTGCCTCGGGTCTCGAGGGCGAGGTCAAGAAGGCGGATGAGCGGGCCGAGAAGCAGTCCCGGAAGGCTGCCGACTACCGGGAGAGGTGGGAGAAGGCCCAGCGGTCAGCCGACAACGCCCGCAACCGAACCCGGTCTCTTGAAGCTAAGCTGGGCGAATTGGAGTCGGCCTTGGAGAAGTCCCGTGCGAGCGATCAGGAGCTTCATTCGCGCCTGACGGAGGCTGAGGCTGCTCGCATTGCTGCCGAAGCGAAGCACAAGGAGGCTCGGGCTGAGCTGCTGAGGGTCTCCACCGAGGCGGAAGGCCGGATTGTGGCGAAGGTCTTGGAGGCGAAAGGCCAGATTATGGAGCGGGCAGAGGCGGCGCTGGCCGAGAGGAGTGCGGAAATCGGGCGTCAGGCGGTAGAGGCTTATCGCCAGTCCGCCGAGTTTGCTCATGATATGTCGGAGGCAGTACAGACCTATCGTCAGTCCGACGAGTTTGTCCGTGACGCGTCGGACGCGGGGGCCGAAGCCTTTGTCTTAAGCTTCGAGGAGAGCCTGGCAAGGGTGTCGGCTAAGTACCCCGAAGTTGACCTGAGCGAGATCTCCCTTCTCGACTCCTCTCCGGCGCCATTGCCTGTTGGTTCTCCTGCTGCTTTCCTACCTCCTGCGGACGAGCCCGACGTTCCCGAGCCGGGAGTTCCTCCAAGCTGACCTCTTGTACCTTTCGTTGTCTTCTTTTTTTTGTATACCGGCGTTTTGCCAAATTGTATGGGCCTCGGCCCTGAAACAATGAAAATTAATGCAAGTTGAATGTTTCTTCATCTCGCCTTCGTCCTTCTTTTTCTTTTAACTCTCGGTAGCGTCTTGCTGACTCCTGGCTCCCGAAATTCTTCCGGCGCTAGGCCAGGCATCCGAGGGTTAGGCCTCAGGAAACTCTTCCGGCGCTAAGCCAGGCATCCGAGGGGCTAAGCCAGGCATCCGAGGGTTGGGCCTCGGAAATTCTTCCGGCGCTAAGCCAGGCATCCGAGGGTTAGGCCTCGGGAAATTCTTCCGGCGCTAAGCCAGGCATCCGAGGGTTAGGCCTCAGGAAATTCTTCCGGCGCTAAGCCAGGCATCCGAGGGTTAGGCCTCAGGAAATTCTTCCGGCGCTAAGCCAGGCATCCGAGGGTTAGGCCCCAGGAAATTCTTCCGGCGCTAAGCCAGGCATCCGAGGGTTAGGCCTCAGGAAACTCTTCCGGCGCTAAGCCAGGCATCCGAGGGTTAGGCCTCAGGAAATTCTTCCGGCGCTAAGCCAGGCATCCGAGGGTTAGGCCTCAGGAAATTCTTCCGGCGCTAAGCCAGGCATCCGAGGGTTAGGCCTCAGGAAACTCTTCCGGCGCTAAGCCAGGCATCCGAGGGTTAGGCCTCAGGAAATTCTTCCGGCGCTAAGCCAGGCATCCGAGGGTTAGGCCTCAGGAAATTCTTCCGGCGCTAAGCCAGGCATCCGAGGGTTAGGCCTCAGGAAATTCTTCCGGCGCTAAGCCAGGCATCCGAGGGTTAGGCCTCAGGAAATTCTTCCGGCGCTAAGCCGGGCATCCGAGGGTTAGGCCTCAGGAAATTCCACTCGTTGGTCGACCAAGGCTGGCGCATGCCGAGGCAACTGGTCGGGGCTTCAGGCTAGTCTGCTCCCGGGATGGTCATCGGGTTAGCCTGGCATCCGAGGGCCGAGCCTCGGGACCTTCCACTCGTTGGTCGGCCAAGGCTGGCGCAAGCCGAGGCGACCGGTCGGGGCTTCCGGCTAGTCTGCTCCCGGGATGATCATCGGGCTAGCCAGGCATCCGAGGGCCGTCAAGCCTCAGGAAATTCTGCTCGTTGGTCGGCCAAGGCTGGCGCAAGCCGAGGCGACCGGTCGGGGCTTCAGGCTAGTCTGCTCCCGGGATGATCGTCGGGTTAGCCTGGCATCCGAGGGTTGTCAAGCCTCAGGAAATTCCACTCGTTGGTCGGCCAAGGCTGGCGCGAGCCGAGGCGACCGGTCGGGGCTTCAGGCTAGTCTGCTCCCGGGATGATCGTCGGGTTAGCCTGGCGTCCGAGGGCCGAGCCTCGGGACATTCCGCTCGTTGGTCGGCCAAGGCTGGCGCAAGCCGAGGCGACCGGTCGGGGCTTCAGGCTAGTCTGCTCCCGGGATGATCGTCGGGTTAGCCTGGCATCCGAGGGCCGAGCCTCGGGACATTCCGCTCGTTGGTCGGCCAAGGCTGGCGCAAGCCGAGGCGACCGGTCGGGGCTTCAGGCTAGTCTGCTCTCGGGATGATCGTCGGGTTAGCCTGGCATCCGAGGGTCGAGCCTCGGGACATTCCACTCGTTGGTCGGCCAAGGCTGGCGCAAGCCGAGGCGACCGGTCGGGGCTTCCGGCTAGTCTGCTCCCGGGATGATCATCGGGCTAGCCAGGCATCCGAGGGCCGAGCCTCGGGACATTCCACTCGTTGGTCGGCCAAGGCTGGCGCAAGCCGAGGCGACCGGTCGGGGCTTCCGGCTAGTCTGCTCCCGGGATGATCATCGGGCTAGCCAGGCATCCGAGGGCCGAGCCTCGGGAAATTCCGCTCGCTGGTCGTGCGCTTGTCGCTCGCTGCCCGACGGGGTTTCTCCGTGGCCAGCCGCGATCATGTTTCTCCTTTTCTCTAAGCGTTGCCTGGGGGAACACGAGAAGGGCATTAAACGCTAATTAATGCGTTACCTGGGAAATCGGATCGCCAGCTGCTGCTTGCGAGGAGTGTTAGTTGAGCGGCCGCGATACGCGGGTTCTTCGAGGAGGATACGGCCTGGGCGCGAGCGGAGATATGTGGACCTAGGGGTACATGACACCCGGATTGTCCTGCACAAAGAATGCGGTTTAAGGAGAATGACGCTTAGGAAATCGCGGGGAGATACGCCTCGGGAGCCGGAACGGCTCCGGTTTCAATGCGCCTGCATTTATTGGAGCCACCCGCATCGGAACGACCAGAGGGCCGCAGTTTGGCTATAAATACAGGTGCAGGTACGATGGAGTTTGCCAAGCCGGAGCTGTTCAGGTTGCCATGGATCGCGGACCTCCTCCTTGGCATATGACTGAGAGACTCCTGTTGAAGGAAAGGGGAGGCGCTCCCCTTGCGACTTCAGCCAACTAGCCGTTTCATCTGGGATCAACAAGGAGGGTCTTCCCGGCGGAACTCCGCTCTAGGCGTTTCATCCGGGATCACATCTCCCCTCCTTGAAGTTCAGCCTCCCGATTGAGCTCTGCACCAGACGCTCAGTCCGGGACCGCGCCTCCATATGCTCTTCCCCCTCGAATTCCTTCTCTTTCCTACCACTGGGGAGGATGGGAATATCCTTTGGAGGCGGCGTTCCCCTGGGGGCAGCGGGAGCTTCTTCTGCGGCGGCTCCTCGTCTTTTTGGTGAGGTGCTGGATGGCGCCTCCGGTTAGAAGCACCCACTTCCGGTGGGATTGCAGCTGCTTTGGGTTGAGGGTTTGGGATCCTCGGTCCTCAGCTCCACGGATTCTCCACCTCTTCTTTGCTTTCTTTACTCCCTAATTCTCCTCTGGGAATTTCTTGTAATCACACGAGCACGCCATTGTAACCAGAAATTATTGAAATGAAAAGTGTTGCACCTTTTCAAATTGTCTTTCTGGCCTTGTTGTTCTACTGGTAATACATCCGCAGGTTAGCGGAATTCCAGCCCCTTGGAATTTCTCGGCCATCTAGGGCTTCCAACTGGTAGGAGCCAGGTCGGTTTACCCAACGAACTTTATACGGGCCTTCCCAATTCGGCGCTAGCTTCCCACCTTCCGTAGGTTGAGATGCCTTAGCTCGCCTCAGCACCAGATCTCCAATTCTGAAAAGCTTCGGTCGGACTTTGGAGTTGTAATATCGGGCCACCCTCCGCTGATACATTGCCATCCGAACCTGCGCCATTTCCCTTGCTTCTTCCAAGAGATCCAGGTTCCCTCGGAGTTGCTCCGAGTTGGCCTCGGGTCAGTGTGCGGCTACCCGAGGTGAGGGAAGTCCGAGCTCTACGGGGACAACGGCTTCCGTGCCATAGGTTAGGCTGAAAGGCGTCTCCCCGGTAGGAGTCCGATGCGTGGTCCGATACGCCCAAAGGACATTCTCGAGTTCCTCGACCCAAGCTTGCCCCGTCCGTCCGATCCGCGCTTTGATACCTTGGAGGATTGTCCGATTTGTGACCTCGGCCTCGCCGTTGGTTTGGGGATGCGACACGGACGTGAACCGATGTTCGATCCCGAACTCCTCGCAGAAGTCTCGGAAATGCTTGTTATCAAACTGTCGACCGTTATCCGAGATGAGGACCCGAGGTACCCCAAATCGGACAATGATGTTCTTCTTTACGAACTTCCGGACTTGCGCCTCCGTGATGGTGGCCAGTGGCTCTGCCTCCACCCACTTGGTGAAGTAGTCGATGGCGACAATCAAAAATTTCCGCTGGGCCGAAGCGATGGGGAATGGTCCGAGGATATCCATTCCCCACTGTGCAAAGGGCCAGGGGGCGGTGATTGGCGCCAAGGGAACAGAGGGGACTCTCTGGATGTTGGCGTGGCGCTGGCAGGCGTCGCATTTCCGTACGTGATCCTTTGAGTCTTCCAATAAGGTCGGCCAATAGTAGCCTTGCCTCATGATCTTATGTGCCAGGGACCTAGCCCCCAGGTGCGATCCGCAGATGCCTTCGTGGACTTCGCTGAGGGCGTAAGCCGCTTCCGAAGGGCGGAGGCACCTTAAGAGGGGGGCGGTGAACGAGGTCCGATACAGCCTCCCTTCGTAGAGTACGTAGTGGGCGGACTTCATAACAAGTCGCCGAGCTTGATCTTCATCTTCGGGGAGGATCCCTTCGGCGAGGTAAGCTACCAGCGGGTCCATCCAAGATGGTTCCGGATCAATTGCCATTACCGCTTCAGCCTCGCCGATGCTCGGGGCATCTAGGGTCTCCAGGTATATCGCCCTTGACAAGTTGTGTGCCTCAGCGCCCACCAAGCGGGACAACCTGTCGGCCCTAGCATTTTCGCTCCTTGGGACCTGCTGAATGTCAATACTGCCGAGGTCGGGAATGAGTGCTTGCACCTTCCGGACGTAGCTCTGCATGGTCGGGCTCCGTGCCTCGAACTCCCCTCAAACCTGCCCGACCACCAGCTGGGAGTCGGTGAAGACCTTCAGACGCCGGATGCCGAGCTCCTTAGCGAGTTTGAGTCCCGTGACTAGGGCCTCGTACTCCGCCTCATTGTTGGTCACTGGAAATCCGAACCTCAAGGCATACTCGGCTATCACTCCATCGGGATTGGTAAGGACCAGCCCAGCCCCTCCACCTTCAGGGTTCGACGACCCGTCAATGTGGAGCGTCCAGATCGGGAGATCGAGGCTGGGTGTTTCCGGCGGCCTAGGTTCCGCCTCCTGCACAGTGCACTCAGCGAGAAAGTCCGCGAGCACCTGGGCCTTGATAGCGGGCCGGGGCCGGTAGCGGATGTCGAACTCACCAAGTTCTACTGCCCACTTCACCAGCCGTCCCGCATTCTCAGGATTGCTGAGGATCTGCCGCAGTGGTTGATCGGTCAAAAGGGTGACAGAATGAGCCTGGAAATAGGGGCGAAGCCTCCTGGTCGCAGTCAGCAACGCGAAGGCGATCTTTTCAGCCTTCGTGTACCGCGTCTCGGCATCCCGGAGGACTCGGCTGGTGTAGTACACGGGCTTCTGAAGTTTTGCCTCTTCCCGAACCAGTACTGCGCTGACTGCGGTTGGGGAGACCGCCAGGTAAAGGTAGAGCATCTCCCCCTCTTGCGGCTTGGACAGCAGGGGAGGAGACGCCATGTACTCCTTGAGCTGGTCGAACGCCACTTGACATTCAGCCGTCCAGAGGAAGTCTTTCGGGCGCTTCAACACCTTGAAGAACGGTTGGCAGCGTTCGGCCGATTTTGCCACAAATCGTCCGAGCGCGGCGACCCTCCCAGCGAGCTCCTGAACCTCCTTCACTTTGGTCGGAGGGGACATATCTTGGATGGCCTTGATTTTGTCCGGGTTGGCCTCGATCCCCCGCTGGTTGACAATGAAGCCGAGGAACCTCCCGGCCGAAGCACCAAAGGCGCACTTCGCTGGGTTTAGCTTCATACGAAACTTCCGCAAGGTGGCGAAGGTCTCCTCCAGATCCGCAATGTGCTGATCCGCATGGCGGCTCTTTACCAGCATATCGTCCACGTATACCTCCATGTTCCGGCCGATCTGCTCCTTGAAGATTTTATTGACGAGGCGCTGGTAAGTAGCGCCAGCGTTCTTCAGACCGAAGGGCATTACCTTGTAACAGTACAGCCCCCTGTCTGTTATGAAGGCCGTTTTCTCCTCGTCCTGTGGAGCCATCATTATTTGGTTGTAGCCGGAGAAGGCGTCCATGAAAGACAGCAGCTGATATCCGGAAGTCGCGTCGACCAGTTGGTCTATTCGCGGAAGCGGAAAGCTATCCTTGGGGCACGCCTTGTTCAGGTCGGTGTAGTCGACGCACATCCTCCACTTCCCGCTCGCCTTCCGGACAAGTACGACGTTTGCCAGCCACTCGGGGTAGCTCACTTCCCTTATGAAACCTGCCTCCAAGAGTTTGTCTACCTCCTGGTCGACCACCCGGATCCGATCCGGGGCACAGTGTCTCTTCTTTTGCTTTACTGGTCGGTGGGTCGGGTCGACGTTGAGGGCGTGAGAAATGACCTCCGGGTCGATCCCAGGTACATCGGCCGCCGACCAGGCAAACACATCAGCATTGGCTCGGAGGAATTCCACTAACCGGAGCCGAGCTTCCAAGTCGAGGTTGGCACCGACCCGGACCGTGCGGTCCGGGCGGCCTTCTTCGAGGGGAACTTCGATTACGCCCTCGGCCGGCTCCCCGTGCCGCAAGGCCACTTCGTCTCTGGCGTCAAGGGACTCGACGCTTAGGGCCTCCATGGGCTTCTTCCCTTTGAGAGTTGCTAGGAAACACTGCCGTGCGGTTGGTTGGTCACCTCGGACCTCTCCAATCCCGGCCACCGTGGGGAACCGCATGAGCAAATGGTAGGTAGAAACCACCGCGCGAAGGGCGTTCAGTCCGGGTCGTCCGAGGATAGCGTTGTAGGCCGAGGGGACACGGACGACCAAGAACCCGAGTCGCACCGTGGCTTCTGCGGGTGCAACGCCCGCAGTCACAGGCAGCTCAATGACACCTTCGGCCGAGATAGCGTCTCCAGTGAATCCTATGAGGGGGGTGGATGTTTTGTGCAACAATTGTCGGGACAAGCTCATCTTTTGGAAGGCCTCGTAATACAAAATATCAGCTGAGCTTCCACTATCCACAAGAACACGCCTTACATCATAGTTCGCCATAGTGAGAGAGATCACCATGGCGTCATCGTGGGGAGTCTGAACCCCCTTTACATCTTCATCACAAAAAGCGATTACATTTCCGACCCGCTGCCTCTTCGCGACGGCCACTCCTGATGCTTCCGCCGAGCCCCCTGCGTTCCTCACGGGCCGAGAGCAGCCCCCAGTGATGGTGTGGATCACTCCCGCAACGGGTCGATTCTGCTCCCGAGGCTCCTGAGGGGCCGGGTCGGCCGGACGCGGGTCTGCCGGGGGACGTCGGTCGTTTACATATCGACCGAGACGCCCTCGGCGAATGAGAGCCTCGATCTCGTCCCGAAGCTGGAAGCAGTCTTCGGTATCGTGGCCGTGGTCTCGGTGGTACTCACAGTACGCCCGAGAAGGCCTCCTCCCAGGGATCTTCTTCATCTGCCTCGGGACCGGGAGGTCCTCCCGCCCCTTGACCTCCATGAGGATCTGGGCCCGGGGGGCCAGGAGTGGGGTGTACCGGTTGAAGCGTCGGTGCGGAGAACGAGGGCGTGTGGCGCCGTGGTTCCTTGCTGGTGACGGGCTTCTGCGCCGGCGTTGAGGCGTCGGGCTCCTCCTCTGGGGTGCCTCTTTTCGCCTTTTCTTCCCGGGCTTTAGAGGGGCCTCGGCGGCCTCCTTGTTCCGGTGGGAGGCTGCCTCCTCGGCGTCTGCATACTGGTTTGCCCGAGATAACAGCTCCGGGAAGCTCCGCGGCAGGCGTTTGTCCAGGGAGAAGGTGAGTCTGCCCTTCCGGAAGCCACGCTTCAGGGCTGAGAGAGCCACTTCCTGGCTCAAGTTCCGGACCTCCAGTGTAGCCTTGTTGAAGCGGGTGAGATAATCCCGCAGGCTTTCTCCCTCGTTTTGCCGGACATCAAAGAGGGAGTCGGAGACCAGTCGCCGCCTGCTACTGACGGCGAAATGACTGATGAAGAAGCGGGTGAACTGGTCGAAGGACTGGATGGAGTTAGCCTCCAGGCCGGCGAACCATGCCCTTGCCGGGCCACGGAGGGTCGCCGGGAAGGCCTTGCAGAGGAGCGGATCCGATGCTCCATGGAGGAGCATAAGAGTCCTGAAACTCTCCACGTGGTCCCGCGGGTCCGCCGCCCCGTCGTAGGGTTCGATCGCCGGCATTTTGAACCCCGGCGGGTTCGGGGTCCGCAGGATCCTCGAGGCAAGCGCCGGCTGGGAGGAGATCTCCAAGTCAGCGAAGGGATCTTTGGAGTGGCCCTTCAGGACCTGGAGTTGTCTGTGGAGATCGTCCACCCGCCGGTCCAGGGAACGCGACCGGTGGGTGGGGGACAAGGAGCGGCGCGAGGGGGACCGACTGGAGTGCGGGCCCCTCGAGGACTGGGGTGTCTGAGAACGCGCCCGGGTCCGCCTCTCGTACCCCGCACAGCTCCGATGAGAAGGTCCTGGCAGAATGGACCGCACTCGAGAATCCTCCTCGCGCCGGCGCTCCTCTCCATGGGAGAGGAAGGAGCGCGGGTTGTGAGGAAGAGGCGAGTGCTCGGGGGGCAGCGGCTCCTGAGCCCGTTGCGGCACCCGAGAGATCACACCCTGCAGATTCTGCACTGCCTCCGTGAGGGTGCGAACCTGCTGGGCTAGCTGGTCGAACTGAGCAGCTTCGACCGTCTGAATGAGAGAAGGGGCGGTGGAGTGCTGCTGAGAGTGCGTTGGGGACGCAGCAGCCTCTCGGCCGGAGGCGCGAGAGGCTCCGCGACCGGAAGCATTGGAAGCTCCACGACCACCTCGCCGTGCCATTACGATCGTTCTAAGATTCGGCCCTTCCTCTAGCGCCAACTGTTGCTGGTGGTCCAAACCGAGAACGATTGGCACTGCGGTGTGAACGGGGTTCCGTCTGAGTTGTCTTGGTTGGTGTTGGTTGCGCTCCACCTTCCGCCAAGAGACCTGCAAACAAGCCTTGCACCACCACCAGGGTGGTGATGGCCCTCCGACGGTCAAGTCAGAGGAGATTGGAGGAGGAGGAGAGGTGATAATCGCAAGTAAGAGAGTGCTCTGGGAGATATTGCTCACCCCCCCTTTCTCCCCCCAGCCGCATATATACCTGGCTGGGGGGTCTCTCAGGGGGGTTCGTTATCGTGGGGCACGATGGTGTGGCCACTGACATGGCCGTTACAGGGCGTCGTGGAGCAGCACCGGGTACGGCCACGTCAGGGCATAGTGGGGCTCCGCTTTGTACGGCTGATGCAGGAGATCGTGGAGCAGCATCGGATACAGCCGTTGCAGGGAGTAGTGGAGCAGGAGGCCGCGGCGTGCCTCTGGGGAATAGCCTGTCGTTATCAAGAGATCTCCGACTCGGGGTCGGAGCGCTGGATCAAGGGGCAGCCGACTCGGGGTCGGGCTGCGGAGCCGAGGATATCCGACTCGGGGTCGGATTGCTGGATCAAAGGGCAGCCGACTCGGGGTCGGGCTGCGGAGCCGAGGACGTCCGACTCGGGGTCGGAGCGCTGGATCAAAGGGCAGCCGACTCGGGGTCGGGCTGCGGAGCCGAGGATATCCGACTCGGGGTCGGATTGCTGGATCAAAGGGCAGCCGACTCGGGGTCGGGCTGCGGAGCCGAGGACGTCCGACTCGGGGTCGGAGCGCTGGATCAAAGGGCAGCCGACTCGGGGTCGGGCTGCGGAGCCGAGGATGTCCGACTCGGGGTCGGATTGCTGGATCAAAGGGCAGCCGTAGTCTTCCTGGGCGCGCGTGCCGGTCACGTGGGGCATGGCGGCTTATTTCCCCCGTAACAATAAGCATGCGTCACAATTTTTATTAGTGTTATACACTCCTCATTAAGGATACTGAAATTGCCGAAGATTCGGAGTATTGATGGATCCCTCACCAGTAGGAGCCAAATATGACAAAAATGTCACAAGATTAAATAGGTAAGATTGTCAAATGAATGAAAGAGGTGCTGCATGGGTTAAACTTACGATAATTCTGAATCTATTAATAAAAGAGATTACACATGAATTTATTAGATAGTCTTAGTTTAAAAATTATGCAATATTTGAGAGCCAAAACAGCGTAGTATAGGTTATGCTCAAAGGCTGGTCGATGGCGACCATATCTCTAGCCTTAAAATGAAGTACGTTCACATGATACACTTGCTGCGAGTCACATCAAGCCCATTCATGTACTAACATAATTTTACTTGATTTTTTTTTTCTTGCATGATAGTGATGGATGGCAGACAATAAATACAAATGAGTTTGCATGTCAATGAGCACGCATCTATTTGGGAGTTCTATTTTCCATTTTAGAAAGTATCTAAATTATTAGAGTTATAACCCACCATTATTGTCAAAATAAATGTTCATAACATGTTTTTGCCTAAAATGCATCTCTGTCAGCTTAATGCTGCGAGATTTTGCATCAGGTTGTGAGGCTTTCCCATGCACTCTCCTTTCTTCATTAACTAGTTACAATGCACATGCAAAGTATCGCTGAAAATTTTAAATTAAAGATAATTTACTATTTTATTTTAAAATTATAATTTTAAAAAAAATTAATTTTAATTAATCAATAATTTTATTTTGTAAAGATTCAAGAAAAAATGTTTTAGGAGTCTATCCCGACACCGAGAGAAATGATAGATTGACATGAATATTATGAGTTGTTCGGCAATCAAATCAGTTGTTGGAAGAAAAGAGAGATCTATTGCTCATTATTTTGGTTAACAAGCTATAGAAGTGCAATTTGTTGTTTAGCTATAATTTTTTGGAATAACGATTGGCCAGTGGTATTTTGATTAATAAATAGGTTTCTAAAGAATTGTTAAACACTCAAACTAGTGCACCAGTTCCGTCCATCGCAAACATATATATACTTGTGTCAGTATAATTTATATTCATTCTAGTCAGATGATAAGCCGGGCCTACCTAAAATTTGATATTTTCTATAGAAGTCTGGCTCATGATCAGCCCCGATGGCAAGTTTGGAACCTAAACCTTAGCCCACTCGGTAAACCATTTACAAATACGGGCTCCAAGGGTCAAAACAACCGTAAATACCCTCCATGAGCACAAACCTCCATGGTCCCAGCAACTCATAACGAGACTGTAGCCTTGACAGCATCAACACATCCCTCCACCCAATCCCCTTCAAAAAGTAAAGATTACGAGTATCTAGTACTCCCAGGATAAGATAACCAAGATTCTCCCCGTATCCAACCTAGAGTCCCGGACCCAATCCCAGCTAAAGCTTACCCAATTGCACCCAAGCGGCTGGCCCTCCGGCGATGTGGACCGACCACCACCCAAAATCCCGTGACCCAACTCGCCCTCTTCCCACCTCCATCTTTCCTTTAAAGCCCCCATTTGATAGCAACCACCGTGGGCGAGCCCAACCGGCCACCAACCCTCGTACACCCCCCCCATCAATTTCCCCACGAAAGCAACGACCTTTTACCCCAAATTCCAACCCCATTCCAAGGAAGTCAAGTTTGGTGATTTTGGTCGGGAATCAACGTCTGTTTCCATTCATCAGTTCCTTGTTACAAGCAACAACAAAAGCAGCAGTAAATACCAATAATAGTAAACGAGTGTAAGAGGTGGCAGCCTTGGGCTTAGTAGCTGGTCTTGAACGGCCTGTAGACTTTGAGGTCGGTGACAACTCCGGCGATGGACCCGGCGGCGGCGGCGATGGAGACTATGAGGCAGGCGATGCTGAGCATTTGGAGGCACACCCACCTGGTGCTCCACCTAGGGACCTCCTTTTGGGCTATGTACATCTCTACTGGAAAGTAGACGGTGAGAGGCCAGAAGCCGAGCGCGCCGAGGAGGCCGACGACGTCGTTGAAGAAGGGGAGGAGCATGGAGATGACGGTGGTGAGGACGACGAAGGCGGAGCGCCAGACGAGGCGGAAGAGGTTGAGGTTGTAGGATCTGGTGGAGGTGAGGGGATCCTGATCTCCTTGGTGATGAAGGTGGACTTGGGCCAGGTTTGAAGCGCCCATTTTTCGATGAAGGCGAAGAGGGGCTGGCAGAAGACCTGGTAGGCGCCGACGAGGTGGATGACGATGGCGGCGTTGCGATGTCGAGGAGCCAGAAGGGGTTGTAGAAGCCAAAGCCCGTGAGGAGGTTGCCGGGGGCCTCGTCGCCGAATGCGGGCATAGCCCATGCAGCCGCAGAGCATGTAGAAGAACGTCGTCACCGCTATGCTCAGCACTGCGGCCTTCTTCATCACCTTCGCCTCCGATGGTGGCGGCGCCTTTACTGTGTCCTGAAGGAGAGCCGCATCAAAAGCGGTGTTTCAGTAACATGATAGGCGAGACAGAGTTTAGAACACGGTAAAAAGCTACTGTTTGATTGGCTTTGAGTTGTTTACCTGGATTTCGATGAGGATGATGGAGAAGGAGTAGGCGAAGGCAATGTCGCCTAAGGCTTGGAGGGTACGCCAGATCTTTGGGTTTCGGTGACGGCACCGATGCTGATCCCGGTGAGACTGCCTTTGAAACGTTTGTTCCCTGTTTGAGTATAGAGCAGAGGAGAACAGAGAGATTAGGATGTGGGCAATGGAGGAACAAAAAAATAATGTGATAGAAGTACTTTGTTCGCTTGCATGGTTTACCAATGGTTTGAACGATGCCAAGAATGAGGCCAATGGAAGAGTAGGTGAAGACATGACAGCGGCAACGATGGAAAGCCACCAAATCTGATCGAAGTCAGGAATCTGGGAGAAGATGATCTCCAACACGCCAAATGCAATCATATAAAGGATTGCTGGATACGTGACAGGGGCTCTGTGGCCTTTCTCATGGAAGCAGTTGGACCTCCGGATGCCCTGTTCCTCAAAACCAAAACAACCGTTTAGAATATCGGAGGTTCCATCTTTCCGAGAAGAAAAGAAGAATAAGAAACGCTCTTCTTCCATTCCACTTACATCATGCTAATGGAAGCGGCGATGGTGTATCCAATGGCGACTCCAAAGAGGTTTGCATACTGGATAATCCACACATCTTGACTTTGAGACCTCCTGCTCATTTGAAATTTGTTGAGTAAAAGAAGGTGGTTTTAAGTCAAAAGCTAGCATAAAAAATTCATCTTTGTGATGTAATTTGGTAAGAGAGGACGAGAACAAACCAAGTAGGCATGAACGGCGTCCATGTAGGTGTAGTTGCGCTTGCCGTGATGGGATCGCCGGAGCGATAGCAGTCAGCGAGAAGAGTAGAAGTGTAGAAGATAACAAAGGAGAAGAGGAACATGACAGCAGGGCCAGCCACCCATCCGAAGCTGCGCGATAGCCCAGGCCAGCGACAGAACGCCGGATCCAATCACGCCGTGATAATATGCGCACTTGCCGTCCACAAAGTCCCTGAAAAATCCCACCTTTGATTCAGAAACACGAAGAATTCTCGATTCAGAGCGCAACAGTGGAGCAGAGTTTGGATTTTAACCAGTTCTCTTGAGTCGGCCGTCGTCGTCGTAGCACTTGGAGCCTCCCTGGAGCTGCTTCTGGTGTCCCAGCTCTATGGAGACCTCCATTGGAGGGATCCCTGCTTGCTGGTGGTACTTGGTTGCACCGTTCTCACCCATCTTATTCCCCAACCACACAGAGACACGCAGAGTGGACAAGTGAGACCCCTCTACGCTTGGAATCAGAATGGAGGCTGAGCAAATTAAGACAGCGAGTGAGCGAGCGAGAGAGGAAGTAAAACTCCGGGACACGGAGTAGCCTCTGCTCTCTGCCCCTCACTAAATAGCACTCCCGGCCACTAACGCGGCACCCAAGGTTCACACAGTTCCAGAAAAAAGGGAGCTTGGAATTGGAAGGTGCACCACGGAAATAAGAATATGGTCACAGTATATATAAATATATAATATAAATCCCAGCCAAAACACCAATCAGTCCAACAAAACTGCCGACTAAATTTTGGAAGAGAGCAGAGGGCAAAGAAAGGGGTGGGGCTTGGGGTCTTAGGCCCTGTTTAGGAAAGTTGTTAGTAGTAGAGTTTTGGAAATATAGCTGTTTGAAGCAGAGCATTTATAAAAAGCTGTTTGCTGTTTGGTAACTACATTTCTAAAGTGCTGTGACACTTTAACATGTATTTGGTAAACAAAATTAGAAAGTACTTTTGTGTGACAAAAATGACCATAAAAATATTACCAGTATTATACAACAATGCATAATAAATATAATACGTATTAATACATAAATATATAATATAATATAATATTAATGTAATGTAATATAATTTATTAAATATAGTACTATAACATTATGTGTTATAGAATAATAATTTAATATAATATTAAATTATTTAACATAACGTATAAATGTATTATGATATAATGTAATATAATATATATTTATAGTATAATACAATAATAAATATATAAAATATTATAATTATAGTGTAAATTAATTTTCATCATTCTAATGACTATTTATCTCTCTAACAAATTTCTAGCTAGGTGATAAAATTGGTTAAATAATTATAATATTTTTATTTATTTATTTATTTAAATCAGATTATTGCCACTCACTCATTATTTTTTATTTTATTATTTATTTATTTATTTATTATTTTATTTTATTCATTGAAATATAGAAGGGTCGCCGGCCATGGGTGGTGGCCGGCATGGTGGCTGCCACCGTGAGCAAACCACGAGCTCCCAAAACAAAGAAAAAAAGTAAAAAAAAAGAAGAAGAAAAAGGAACAGAGGCGGTGCGTTGAGAGGAAGAAGAGATAGAGAGGGAGAGGGAGAGGATGGGTGAGAGAGGAAGAGGTGAGATGAGGGTTTTGAGAAAAAAAGTGAGATTTAAATAGAGGTATTTTGATCCAAAAAATAGTTTCACGACAAAGCTGAAAACAACATTTTCGGAAAGTTCTAAATTGGAGCTTCTTCCCAAAAGCTGTTTTCAGCTTCCTGCAAAAGTTGAAAACGGCTTTCCAAAAATTTTACCAAACATCATTTTTTATCTAAAAGTACTTTTAGAGGAACAGAAAGTGCTTTTTGGCCGGAAGTGCTTTTTGGCCTTCTAAAAGCTCCCCCAAAGGGGCCTTGGACTACATACAGCCGAGGGAATTAAAATGATAGAAGTTACATTGTGACACGTATGTACTATCCCACTAGACTTGGGTCACGAGTGGGAACGGCCCCTCCAAGCCTTCCACTACCGCTTTTGTTTCCATAATTCTAATCTCATCTTTTCTCCAGTGTTCCTCTATCTGGAGAGCCTCACAGGATAGCAACACCAACTTGGCCTCTCGCTCTTCTGTCTTTCAACCCAGGATCTCTTCGTATCAAAACTTCTTGCTTCCGGGCCAATCAGGAAAGCTTGAAACCAGCAAAGTGGAAGGTAGAAACTAAAAGAGAGCAGCAGGAGGGAACTGGAAGATTCTGAGAAGATATATTTGCCTCCCTGCTTACCTTTTGCATCTCCACTGTTGAGACTACCAGTATCTTCTTTGTAATCTTTGTCTACTCCTTCTATTGATGTTGCTGCAGCTGTTCAGTTCTATGAGAGACGTATATTTAATCTGATATCAATTATTCGTTGAGAAGATCTTGGGAGCCTAAATAATACCTTTCGGCTAGTTATTTTGGATGAGATCCTGAATTGTTACAAATAGTATTATAGCGAACTCGGATTATAGTCTCTGTGGACTAGAGGACACTACAGCACGGGTTCATGAAGGCCGACCACGGGCCGATCGATGGTGCTTGTAATTAGATTTGAATGAATTTGAACTCTTAGCCTGACGAAAATGTAAGGGCTTGAATGGAATTAAAGGAAAATGCAATGCAAATAATGGTTAATGAATAAAATTTGAACTTTTAGCTTGACAAGGATGTGGTGCAGACGTGTATTTAGTTCTACATCGATTATTCTTTAAGAAAATCTTGGATACTTAAACAAGACTAAAGAGCCCAAAAAAATTCTTTCTAGTTAGCCTTTTTGGGTGAGGTTTTGGTTGTTACATGCTCTGAAGTGGAATTGAAGGAGGAGAGGGAAAAGAATGTGGGGAAAAAGAAGCAGAGTTAGGCGCTAGAGTAGACCGAGGACAGTCAAAAATTATAAGCCAAATTCCTCTGGCACCAAAGATCTGTCTTAATTTATTAGCACACAGAGCACATAGTTAGATTCCCCCGCACCAAAATCTATCAAGATTCATTTCTGTACACATTTTAATATTTCCTTTCCTATGTTTTTTTTTTAACTCTTAAAATCTGCAGCTCATTTATAACAGGCCTTGTACAGCTGCTGTATATATTTGGTCCTGCGTCGCAATAGAATTGAGCTATTAAGCCTTATTCTATTTTACACTAGGAGACTCTTCTTTCGAATGGAAGCTGGTGCTGTTGCTTGGTTTATATGGGGGATGAGGTGAGGCTGTGGATTAAGTATAAAATAATAGAAATAAGAAAGCTCATGCAGTTGCCGAGCTCCGCACGTTGTGCGGCTTTTTGTGAGAACTGTGCGGGTGTATGTTAGTCCTAGACCAATTATTCGCTGAATAGAATTTGGATACTTATATAAGATCAAAAAATCTAAATAATACTTTCCAGCTAGTCATTTTAAATGTGGTCATGGATTATTACACTTTTAGTTTATTCTTTGTTAAGAACAGTAAGATTACCCTACATCTCGGCACCTTTATCCACGTTAGTTTCTTATGCATATCTTAATTAGTGTCATGTGCTTTAATGTATGCAGCTTTTCCCTACATGCCATAACTTATTTATGGGGACTTTCTCCATTAATCTTTCAATTACATTTCCAGTTTCTTTACAGACAACAAAAATATCATTGTATTTAAAATGTAATCCAATAAATTATATCTTAATTTTTCCCCTTAGGGTCTATATCTTTGTCAAAAGCTAGCCAAAGTCGCATGTTTAACAGAGAAAGCAAAGAGAGCCATGATTAGAATTGGGTTGGTCGAGGTAAGAACATCGTTTCAATAGACAAATCCATTTTGGCTTTGTTTATTTGCTCTTAGTCCACTTAATCTGCGCTCAAACAGAGGAGGATGGAACAAAGTGGGTAATAAATTAAAACTAAAAGAAGAATGGGAATGATATCAGAAACTTCTTTCCTAGCTTCCATCATTAGACACAAACCATTACGATACACATATGCATAAATAATGGACTTGGCACTTGCTCCCTCTCCTTTTGTTCCCAAAGACTGAGGAAGCCAAAGTCAAGAACATCAATCATGCAAGACATGGAAACATTTTACTCAGTGTGAACAAATTTTTTTCGTTGATAACAATGATTGCTAGTGGTGGTTTAAAGATAGTGGTAATCAATGCACCATTGACATATAGGATAGTAGGAATTGCCTCGATGTCGAGCATTTCTTCTCCATCCACATGTAAAGGGTAGGAAAAAATTCCACCACCACTCCCCTTGCTTCCCGATTGGCAGAACTTTTTATACATAAGTGGATTGCATGAGATGGAGTGGTGAGAAGAAGTTATATTATGTGTCTCAAGACATGCATCATCTGCAGGAATTAGGATAATTTTAGATGAATTAGTGAAAAAAATTAGAGTATATTGGTTGGAGGGAGTTGGAATCTGAAAATGAGAATAAGAATGAGTGACTTTCATTGCGAATATTTGATCGAGGAAGTTCTATTTTCATTCTAATTTATGAAGGAATATGAATTCCCCAATTTCTCAAAATTGCAATTCCTATTCTTCTTTAGTATTTCAATTCCATTTTGATTCTGGATATGAACCAAACACATCGACAGATGCGGGCTATTTCGATCTCCATCCTATCTATTTTGATTTCGTTTTCCGTCTGAGGCTAAACACACCCTTACATACGTGTGTTATTTTTGGGCAATTGGCTGCACACGTGCTTGTCAGGTAAAAAAAAAAGAGAAAGGAAGACTATTTATGTGTGTCTGAAACATGATGTACAAAGACAATGCAGTGGGTCGGTCTCTCCGGTATTGTCCTTAATTTTAACCCAATTATATTTTGAAGACTAGTTTAGGTTTGGTTTAGGAAATTTAAATAAAAATTATTAATTGACATTTTAACATCCTTATATAATGAAGTCATTCAAATTTCCACATCGATTTAAAATAAGTATTTTATTTCATGATAATGAAGCCAAGTAACAACATCATTTTATTGCTATGATTATTTATTATTTTTGTTATAAACGACTACTAATGGCTGCCACAGATATCACTATCTTATTTTACAAAAGTCTCATCATAGCTTGAGAAGGCAAAATGTCACGCCTCTGCCTGCACGGAGCACGTGAGGCACCCAGTGCCCACGTGGTGGCTACATGAGGAGGAAATACAGGGCTCTCCTGCCAAATATTATCCGGTTTCGGGGTTTCACGCAGGCATCCTTCATTCCTTTCCGGTTTTGTTTTCCTTCCAAAATGCGTCTACAGGATTTGGAGATACCCGCCTCATATGCCTAGGCTCTAGAACGAGTCTTTCCGATGTGAAACTATTGGGCCTTACACCCCCACGCAGGCGGGGGCGTGACACAAACAATGTGTCACTATTTTTGTTATAACTATATTCATATACAATCTATATTGCTGAAATCTGTCTAGCTGCAAGATAATTACATTTAGAGCACCAATTTCTTTAAGTGTGTGAAGAGGATAAGATAAAAGGGGAATATATTTCTCCTTTGTGTGCCTCTGCCTTTATATTTTCATGTGCCGATCACCCTTATTAAAATTAAAAAAGTAAAAATAAAAATAAAGAAAAAACCAGCAATATTGTCGATACAGGAATATAGTAAATAAGATATCAGTTTGATTTGAAATTCTATGTTAATACCCTCACTAAACTCAGAATCTCTTATGCTGCATGTTTTGCACCGTAGAGAGCCGTACAAGTTTGAATAGTCATCACATTATCCATTTTGGAAATAAATGGCGCTTCTTTGTTTCATCCGCATGTTATATTGCACCAAAACTAATTCTATTCAATTCCTCAAGACAAGAAACTGTTAGCCTAGATGCACAAAAATAATTGATACATTAATAATTAAATATTTCTAATATTCAAAAATAGTAAATAAGAAGAATAAACTAGCAAATAATTAACTTGTCAATATAATAATAAAATAAAGAAAGAGAGAGAATATGGCCTGTCGATCGAAGCACGCTGATGCGTTGTCCCAGAAAAATTTATGTCCCCCACGCATGAGTCTGCTGGCACAGATCTTCTATAGATATGAAGACCCAATACAGAACCATGTCTTTCCTATCAGTGCGCCTTCAAAGAAGAGCACGTTCACGCTTGCAGATAGCTCAAAAGAAACTTAGAAAAATTATAAAGAGAATTTTTTTTTTCTTTATTTCTTTTCTCCCCAATGATCCTTAGAGCCCTTTTTATATAGACTCTTGGAATAGAGAGAAGAAAAAATTTTGATTATGTTTGAAATAATCCCTAAAGCCCTTTATATAGGCTTAGGCACGTCAAAAGAAGCAGACTCTCCTTCTGCAGATCGATGACGTGTCTTTTTTTGCTCCTTTGATCATGCGGCTTGTTGCATCTTGACTGCCCATACTTCCTTTGGGAATTTTTTCATGTTTGCTCCCTTGCTTATGCGTTAATTCTTGCCACTTGGCCATTGACTAATTTGTTTTTCAAAATTTTAAAATATTTAATTTAATTCAACAGAAACAGCCATGGATCTCTAATCGGTTATTTAGATTTACACCACAAAAGATCCGAACTTGTGCCAAGTGCGTTAACCTACTCCTCTTTGTGGAAAATGGAAGTGATAGAAACCTAGTGGAGGACCAACCATAAACCCATGTTTATTGACCTTTCCGGGTAAAATTCCAGCCCTCACTGGCTCGGAGGGAGCAAGGTTCCGTGGGAGGTCGCATCACTGTGAAAACTCCCTCACGGATTTAATATTGGAGCATCAGATTGGCTTACTGTCTGATTCTAGATTGGCTGCCAAAACTTGGCCCCACAACTATAAACAAACCTTCTCGGCTGGTTTGAAGTCATCAATGGAGGCAGTGTCCGAGTCTAAGAAAGTGCCAAAGAAGGCAAGCAACTCAAAGGTATCGTCCGCGTGCGATGCACAGCTCGCCGCGGCAATGATGAAACGACTAGGGTTTTCTAAAGAGAAGGAGAGACAAAAATTTTCCTTGCAAATTAGGCCACTTGTGTAAGATGATAAGAGATTTTAACTTAATCATTTTCTTTTTTTTACTTGGTAACATCAATTATCCATATTTTATAGCTGTTTATAGTAAGAAAATATAAAATATAAAATAAATCTACATCATCCTATTAGCTTAAGCTTTTAGGACAAGTGGTGATTTCAACATGGTATCTTAAGCTTTTAGGACAAGTGGTGATTTCAACATTCATAACCTCATCAAAACGATTAGATAGAAAGTATTATCCGAGTTTTTTGGTTTTTTCTAATCTATTCAATGTCAAGCCTAAATTCTCCCTTGGCGCGTAAGTTATTTAAGACTTGGCATTTTTACTAGATTAAAAATCAAAAGTCATTCAAACTTAATCACAAATATTATGGATTCAATCACAAATACCATCTAAATACCACTCATGTTGTAGTATTCTCTAATTCACATGATCATGGATCAAACCTGCTTTGAAACTATTTGTAATGAAAGAGCAACATCATCCCAAAAAACTACCCAAAAAATATTATTTTGATTTTTGGTTATGTATAAATATCCAAGATTTGTGCGGTAAATAATGAATGCGGGAGTAAACATATACATGCATGAAATCTCATATATTTAGACCCAAATAATGTACACATAGTGAGGCCAGAACTACTAAACGATGGAGCTCACATAGATTCATTTTAGAGTTAGTTCTATAATTGAGAGGTTACAATTCAAGACAAAGCTGATCTATGTCTAATAAAACTTAATGCTCGGGCATAATGAAAGGGAGTATGGACTGCTGTCATTGCTTATCTAACTCAAAAGTATTTTTTGTATTTTGTATTACTTGATAACTACATTCCAATATTCGAGAGGTGCAATTTTCTTATTTCTTTTATATATTTTGTGAGTAGCCATGGAGATGAGAAAACTGATAGATCTGCAGGACACCCAGTTTCATATTTGATATTAGATATAAAAAATATTAGGACAAAGTCAAGCACCATGAGAGACCCAACTCAGTTATGTACTTAATCATGTGGGAGTTTCTAGTCAAATAACTGAGTGCAGGATTGAACTAGATTGTTTTGAAGGTCAAGAATTTTTTTTTCAAAAAATTAGATTTCACAGTTCCGTGGTGGCCTTGCAACTTCAGAGCTTGTTAATGAAACCCCTCTCTCTAAGCAGGCAGACGAGGGCTCCTACCAACATTAACTATGGAGCTTTGTCACATCCACATACCATGAATCATGCACTACGCTGCAGATATCAGAAGAAACAACATAACCTACTATTTGCTTAAGAAAAAAGGAAGCCTAGTATTAGATAACCTATAAATCAAAATCTTGGAGCACTTCATTGGAAGTCGAATGCAAAACCTGTTCCACTTGGAGAATGGTATATTAGCCACTGGACGAGACCTAGGTATGATTGCGATGATTCGCTAGGTCCTGAACAAGTCAATAATATGATGCAAATGTTGGACTCATTATGATAGAGAAATTGAAATTTCTATCTTGTTTCTGTTCTATTTCCTCGATGGATATTACATCTCTCTCTCTCTCTCTCTCTCTCTCTCTCTCTCTCTCTCTCTCTCCTTTTTTTCTCAAAAGACACAGATACACCCTTTTAAGTTTGAGCCATTATATTAGACCCTAAAAGTTTAAAAAGTATTGACTAACCATCAAAACTTCAAATTCGTTGTAATTAGCCTAATCATCAATCTTTTACAAAACATATCAAGTGAGGATCATTTGATAGCTAAACTTCTGTAAAATTTTCAGAACTATCTTTCTCACTAATTAGCAAGGAACTCTATTTGGCATGATTGAAAGGGAATGCTTTGAAATCTCTATAAGTAGATGAATGACAAAGGATAGACTGCTTTGAGAATTGTACAAACGAAAGGATGATAAAGAAAGGGCCCTTTGAAATCTATGCAGGTGGTGGATGATAGAGGATAGGGTGTTTTAAGATCTGTGCAGGATGGTTGGATGATAGAAGATGGGTTGCTTTGAATTATGCAAGCAGATGAATTGGATAAGAGGTTGGGTTCTTTGAGATATGTGTAACGGGACAAATATAGGAGGATGGAGCGCTTGGAGATCTGTGCAAGCAGATGAATGATAAAGGACAAAGCGCTTTGAGATCTATGCAGATGGATGGATGATAAGGATAGAGTGCTGTGAGATCTACGTTGGGTGGATGGATAATAAAGGGGTGGAGCACTTTGAGATATGTGCAGGGCACATGGATGATAGAAGATAGAGTGTTTTGCGATTGTATAGATGAATGATAACAAATGATGAGTGCTTTAAGAGCTGTGCAAGTGTAATGGGATGATGATGGATGAGCATTTTTGAAATTTGTGTAAACAGATGGATTGATCGAGTAGGAGCCGGTTTGAGATCTATGTAGACGAATGAATGATGAAGGATGCTGCACTTTTAAGATCTATGCAAACAAATAGATGGACAAACGGAGGGGAGCGCTTCGAGATATATTCAGACAGATAAATGATAAGAGAGTAGAGTGCTTTGAGATTTTGTCCAAAAATGATGAATGATGGAAGATAAAAGCACTTTAAAATCTTGCAGATAGATGAATGACACAGGATAGAATGATTTAAGATATTGCAAATGATGAATGATAGAAGATTGAGCATTTTTGAGATTTGTGTAGGTAATAGGATGACAAACTAGGTGCTTTAAAAATCTATGCAGATGGAGTGGATGATAGAAAACGAAATGCTTTGAGATCTGTGGCAAACAGATGGATAGCAAATAGTGAGTGCTTAAGATCTATGCAAATAGATGAATGATAAAGGATGGAGTGCTTTAAGATCTGTTGCAAGTGGATGAATCACAAAAAGATTAAGCGCTTTTAGATGGAGTGGAAAAACTATGACCCGGCCTCTCTGAGTCGAGTATTTGATCTTTTTTTCACTCCATTTATGGTGTCAGGATCCAGATAGACGGCTAGCCATTTTGCAACGAAAATAAAGTTTTGAAGATTATGAAATGCATATTCGACCAAAATAAAGTTGTTCTTCTCGGGTGTATTCTGTCCATGTTTCTTCCCCTTACTGAAATATTTTGTGAACAAGGAACATGAAAAGTTTCTAAAGAGCCTGAAGCTTATCTAGTTAATAAACAAATTAGAATTTTGGACAACGCTTATTAATGACCATCACAGAGTTCTCGGTGACCGGAAGCTGAAATTGATCAAGATGATCCACCCACAAGGATAGGAAGCCCACAAAATGGCTCTCATCCCTTGTGATTCTCTCTCTCTCTTCATTAGAAACAACAATCTTTGTCAATAACTCCATCATGTGCCATCATGCCTTATCTCATCTACATAGGGGCCATGGATCAAAATTATGATCCACTGAAGGCACATTATGGTATTTCATGACATGATCAAAACATAGTGCTTAAACAATGTTAAGAACTATTAATCAAAGTCCAACATGATAGGCACGCAAATGTAACTAAAAGTTGTAAGCCAAGCATGTCAAATTAAGGCGGACGATGAAGTTCTTGGCTAAACTTAAATATGATAAGTTTCGTTGAGGACTGGGAGTCAGGTTGGTTGATATGCAGTAAGATGTAGGAAAGATTACCAAAGATCATTAACTATTAAATACGAGTGCAAAATGTCTTCTCTCAAGCTTATCCAACAATGGAGATAAGAAGTTCACAAGACATAATCAAACTTATGGTCTACAATGGCCAAGGGAGGTCTAAGAAAGCTGCTAAAAACCCCTGAGTTTCTAACAGAGGCGTCAGCAAGCACAAATCACTTTAATTAATTGATAGGTTGCTTAACATTAGTTTAAGAGAGGGAGTTCGCTCAGACAGAGGCGGCATGAGGGATGGGAGACCTTGGGAGTGAGTTCATCAAAAAGATTCGTCGATCTACAGCTGATATGTTTGAATGGGGAACCATCACTCCCATTGCTGTTCACTGTGGGTCAGGGAAGTTGTCCACCTTCTAAAAATGGGTCTCAAAGTCCACATCTAAGCTCAATGTCCACACAGTTTAATGTATACACACACAAACACATATTTATATCTATATATACATATACATGGCATATATAGATTTAAAAAGTAACTAAAATTTTAAATCTTCCCGATCATATCTAATTGTCTGAATTATATTTTCTTACCTCTTACATCAAAATTGAAAATGGCTATAAATCTTTTCTTTACACTATATCATAATATACATAAAATAACAAATAATAATATTAATTCGATGCCAATGTCTACTTATATACAGTGCTACACTTTTGTTTTTTTTTTTTGGTAAAAATGGTATTTCATATAGCTCTTAAATGAGTATAGCTAGCCAAATCAGAAGAAAGAAAATGAAACAAAGAAACAGGAATCTCAGCAGTCGTAGTCCAGATGAAGTCTCAGAATATCTAGCTACGAAGGAAGCAATCCAATTGTAGCTCTGTTTGTCTTCGAAAAAATATGAGCAGAAAAACTTGCAAAAAAAAAATTAGCATGCACGTCACGTCAGTGGTGCACCAGAGAAACAAATTAGAATGAGATGCACGGGTGCAATTTTAGATACAGAGTCCATAAAAACTAAAAGATACGAGCTAATTATGATGCATATGGTGTAAGATATAATTTTAAATAATATTTAGACGGTCAAAATGCAAGTGGAGGGCCAAGTTGGTGGCCTCCTGATAAGGTGATTTGAGGGATGGCGACGGCCATAAAAAGAGTGGGAAAGCAGGAGAATCCTGGCTCAAAGATTCCATAGCATCCGCAGCCACTCAGGTGATTTCAATGTCATTGTTTATTAGTTGTCAGAAGGCCCTCCTTGGGCGGCGGACCGTCCAAAGTGCGTGGAAGTGGGGCGATCGAGCGTCGGTACTTCCCCGGCGGCCGGAGTCAACGGCGG
Source organism: Phoenix dactylifera (assembly GCF_009389715.1). Classification (NCBI taxonomy): domain Eukaryota; kingdom Viridiplantae; phylum Streptophyta; class Magnoliopsida; order Arecales; family Arecaceae; genus Phoenix; species Phoenix dactylifera. The sequence continues at coordinate 3,015,723 of NC_052401.1, read as the reverse complement.
CCCCGCCACTGAAGTTGGTGCTGCCCTCCCGCGCCACTGAGGACACCTTTTTTTCCTTCTCTCACCTCTTTCCCGGCGCTTTCGCATCCATCGTTATCTACAGTGAGCCCGGCGCGTGGATTGCTTCTGCTTGAGGCCCGCTAGGATGGGGGTTTCCCCCTGTTTAGCCTCCACTTTTCTCAGGTTAAAGTAGGCTTTTAGGTTTTGAGGACTAGAAAACTTTAAGAAGCGTCTTATTTATCCTTCTTCGGAAGGGTTAATGAGGGAGTGCCATAATCACCAAAGAAAAAAAATGTTCGTTTAAAGTGAAGCTGGGTTTGCCTCCGTTTGGGAGTTGGGAAGAAAAGGAAAGAAAAGAAAAACTCTAATGGGGAGGAAAAAAAAAAAAGAATGAAATAGAATAGGCTTTCCTTTCCTCTTGTTTGGAAGTTTTAGGAGAAAAAAGAAAGTACTTTTTTTTCCCTCTTGTTTGAAAGTTTGGCGAGAAAAAAAAAGAAGCATATCTTATTAACACTTTTACTAAAATATTTTTATTATAAAAGGGGTATGCTTATGAGTAGAGGGGTAAAATAGGTATTATAAAATTTATTAAGTTCTAATTTTTTTCTCTCCAAATTCTTTCACTTATGGGAAGAAAAGAAAGGAGAGAATTGAAGACCAAATTTTCCCTCACTATTTCCTTTTTTTCTTTTTTCTTTTCCTTCACTAAAAAACTTCCAAATATCAAAATTTTTAACTTTCCCCCTCAATTCCAAGTTTTCAAAAGGAGCTGATGTTTTGTTGGACTAAATTGAAGCAACGATGACTAACAGATTCTTATGCAACTTTTTCCTTCAAGCTGTCATGGGAGCACGCTGTTTGATGATATTTTAGCTTGATGTCCAACCACATACTGCCACTTTAAGGTATTAGCAAGTTGGAAAAATCATCAATGCACTTTTAAAAATATAATTACCAAATAAGAGAAAGGAATGGCTAGAAATCTACCATGGAAAAGGGAGCATTTAAATAATTAACTAGCGGCTGGGGTAGGAGAAAAGGCATTGAACATTGGTTAGATTGGAAACTAAAGGCCCATCTAAATGAATGCCCTCTCATTTCTAACTAGTGCATTTTTTTAAAAAAAAAATAAACAAAAATAAATTAATTAAAACATACTTTTATTTAGAACAGAAAAGATAATCCTTTTGGTAAGAAAGGAAAGAAGACATTGAGTGGGATAGAAAGGAGGTAGACTCAGGCGATTGACAACGTTATTGTGTTAGAGATTTTAAGCTTAAAGCACCCCGCATGAAATTTCACCGCTTAGCGTTTTAGGCTAAACACGTTTTTAAAGAGACCAATGGCCGTTGCAGATTGAGTATCTGTGTACGTGGTTAAATACTCTGGCAGCACATTGTGGATCCAGATAGAAGAGTTGCCTAAGATATTTCACGATTTATCGTCTTCTGATTTTATTGGATATGCCTTCGTATAGTCTGACTTGTCCAGTCTTAGCGAACAAAAAAAAAATCATCTCATGGTGACCGGACCGACCCGTCACCTTATTCTTCCCCCATTTTTCGCCCCTGACTCAGGTGACTGTACATTGACGTCATCAAGCCCATTTATAGTGGGGTCCACGTTCAACTAAATCCCAAGCACGACGCCTGGCTCTACAGCCTCTACGTAGGAAACCTGGAGCACGTCATAGCCTGCACGGCCAAGAGCCAGAGGCCAAGGAAGTGCACATTTCGACCGGGAGTCAGCCCGGCCCATTAAAACGCATTTAATGGCCCCTGGGTGGCACAGTGCGTGATCCCCTACGCTCGAAGTCGTGCATGGGCTCACCGCATCAACATGCTCATGTACCATAGTCTTGCTCTCTTGGAGCTTTCCAGGATTGAAGATAATAACGTTATCGATACAAGTAAAATTGCTAGATGACACAATGGAATGATGATCCATCGAACACAAATGTCACGCCTCCGCCTACGCGGGGAGGCACGTAAGGCACCTAGCACCCATATGGGGGCCACATGAAGGGGGAACATGAGGCTCTCCTACCAGATATTGTTCGATTCCGGGGCCTGCATCCGGTTTCTGGGCCCACACGCGCGCCGCACTCACTGCTCAGATCCCTTTCCGATTTTGTTTTCCACCCAAAATGCGTCTGCAGAATTTGGAGACACCCGCTTCATATACCCAAGCTCTGGAACGAGTTTTTTCGATGTGGGACTATTGGGCCTCACACAAATGCCACATTCTCTGCTCGTGGAAAACCTATTTTGCCTGGCCACCGGGGACATGCATTCCCTAGCACTCCTACGGTGTCATGTAGAAGCTAGTGGACGACAACCGCCCTCGCCTGGCCTTGAATCCATCCAACCTTCATTGTCGAGTCACCTTCGACAATACTGCAATCTGCTCTCAGAACCCGCCATCCATTTACGAAGAAGCAAATGGGGTGGATGACCGTATTGCTTCTTATTTAGCTCAGCACTCAGGTGAGATTCTATGGACTGACTCGCCATCCATGCCAATTCGGCTTTGGGATATTTTATTTGCTGATTTTATGGGATGTACTTATATTAGATATGTATGATCCGCCTGTTCTATCAAAAAGAAAAAAAAAAAAGAAATCCTACTTTGCAATGGGCTTAAATCTAGCTTGATGAGGCTGCAAGTCGTATGCTTAACTCTGTAGTAGCGTTGGCACATGGCAAACAAGTAGAGATCATAAGGTTTAGGCAGTGTGCAACATGGGGTGAGGTGCTCAACGGGCAGGCCCGGCCGAGTTCATGCTCGACTTAATCAAAGGTATAATTAGAATTTGTCAGGCTCAAGTCTAGTCTAGCCTTCAGGCCTACTTTCCATGCCCAAACACAGTAGTTTCACATATTTAGGACTTTCGGGCCAAATTTCACACTTTCTAGACTTTTTTTTAATTTAAAAAATATAAAAAAAAAACTTGCAAAGATTAAATATTTGAAATGGAATGGTAAGATCCATAAATTTGTGTTTATAGTTGTTTATAAAAGTATTGGTGCACGCTCTTTAAGAGCGTTAGAATGCGTCTTCTGGTCCTCATGTGGGTGATTCCCCATGGAAGAGAGTTATTAATATGTTTTTAATCACCAAAAATAGATTCTTAAAGCATAAGTATATATTATATATTATATAAAATCTGGACCGGACCGAGCTCAAGCTGCACTAAACTAAATCTAAGTTTCTGCTTGTCTCATATATATTTCAAGCCTAGTCCAATCTGTGGGGTTTTAAATCCAAGCTCAGATCCATCCAAAATGCTTTGTCCAGCTTGCCTTGCGAACAGATCTAGGTATGGTAGTGCCATCGATACTCTAATTAAGCGCAGCTTGGTACATCAGTCAGAGGCCCTTGCGTGTCAACCTCAAGATGCTTGTAGGGCTCAACCACCTAACCAACAATAAGGGACAAAAAATAATGCAGGCAACTTTGGCGGGTTGGTGCTAGATGGAGGTACGCGGAGCGGTGCAAACTTTGTTATACGGAGCCCGCACTCCAGTATGGTGGCAGCAGGTGGCTGCCAATTGTTTGACACGTCAGTTCTGGGGATAGAGTTGCGAGCTACTTAGACTGGTCTCTAACCTGAGCGGCAGGTGCTGCAGACCAGTTCAATCATTCTAGAGGGCAATTCGGCCAAGGTTATCGGATGGATTTGGGAGAAGTCGAGTGGTGAGAGTACTGACCACCCCCTGATCCGGGACATAGGGATGATGATGAGGGATGGGGTGGCTTTTCAGGCCGAGTATGTATTCAGAGAAGCCAACGGAGCGGCCGACTAGGTGGCTGCCTATGTGGCCCACCACTCAGGATATACCCTCTATTCAGGAGAGAGGAGCTGCCACAGGCACTCCACGAGCTAATGTCTTTTGATTTCTTGAGTGTATTTGTACACGTATTGTATGAAGAACCTGCCAAAAAAAAAAAGCAGCAGAAGTGAAAGTCTGATCATTGACTGTGTAGAACAATAAGTTCAAATTATACCATCACTATAGCTGATTTAGACCTAGCTAACGATGATTAAAATTACCAAGGAAGGCACAATTTATTAACATAAGACTTAGCTTCAAGTGCTGGTATTGTAGTGAGTTCACCATAGACTTGGGATTGAATACATCCTACCTTCTCTTCCTCCTCCGTAGCACTCCCATGCTCTTCTTCTTATAGTGAGGCGCCCTCACCATGCCACAGCTCTCTCTCTCTTCCTCTCCCTTTTGCCTCTCAAGCACCAAGCTACCCACCCCTCTCTATCTCTCTCTCGCACACACTCTCTCCCCCATCACCCCACTCCCTTCTCTTCCTTTTTCTTCCTATATCCCTCTTTCCCTCCTTGTCCTCTCTCTCTAGTTGGGTAAATATTCCTTTCCTATTCCTCGCTCCATCCATCCCTATCTCTCTTATAGTTTTGTCCTAATATTTCATGGTGATTAGGATTATGTATGTGAGCAACTCATTGGACAAGAAGAGTAGCTTAGGCCTTGATATCTACTTGGGCTTCTAGCTGAGGGAAACCCTAGATTATTGTCTTTTAATTTGTGTGAGAGCATGGGTTTAGGATGAAATTAGAGGAACCCTTGGGCTAAGTTTGGCCTTGAAAACCAAAATTTAGGATTAGGGACATTGGTGATGGTGAGAAGTGATTAATTACATTACTTATGCTAATTTGGGTAGTTGTTTTGTATCGGTTTTAGATGGTGATGTCTGTCATTCGTTTTCATGAAAACATCTAAATTTTTTTGGACATACTCTGTTTCAAAAATTTCAAAGATCAGATGCTCTTCCAATAAGAATTCTAGCTGCGGAACTTGACCTCTCGAAAGTTCAACAGTTGACAACTACCAGTCATGAATCATTGGATGCTATAACAAGGTTGGTGGTCATGGAAAATGGAAAGTTTACAATACCTTTCAATTAATAAAGGCTATTTGTCCAATATATCTTTAAATTCACAAACGGAGTACCTTAGCCAGTGAGCCATCCACTTTGTAGCATCAGAAAATACAGCTCAAGAGATGTATCATAAATATTATTTTGTTATATAATCTAGAATTACAACTGTACATGGGAACCAGCTACAGATCCTACCAAATGTCTATCTGATAGAAAGCTTAGTTCAATGGTAGAATTCCTTAGGACATGATGCTAGCACTCTCCAAAGTTAACATGGCTAAGTTAACATCTAGAAGGAGAAATCAGGGTGAAATTTGCAAGCCTAAGTTCGACTTCAGAACCTTCCATTCTTCCACCCACAAGCTATAACTGGAACGCGGAGCCAACACATCTATGGAGACCTCTTTCCTCTCAACCATTTGCTTTGCATGAGACTCGAATGCTTTCAAGTTCTCCAGAAGCTGTGCTAGTTTTTGATGGTCCCTCTCAGTCCTAGCATTCTCTAACCAGTCCTTTGCCATTTCCACCTTTGCCCAGAAGCACGAATCCTGCGTCAACCCTGCAAACTTGCTCCTCTTCCAGTTATCTCCCTCATTAGAATCCTTGCTTCTATCCCTCCACCACCTTTCAAAAACCTCGTACCTCCTCTCCCTTCCATGAGTCAAGTAGTGGCCTTTCTCCTTGTGTGTGCGGCCCCTGTAGTACTCGGCAATATCCAATGGCTCCACGAGGAGCCTGTAGAAGTGAGCTGCATTGACCCATTTGCCTCGCTTGTGGAAGTCAAGAGGCAGCTGGTTGTTTTGGAGCATGTCTATGAGATCATCCCAGAATTGGGCAAGCTTGATCCTGTTCATGTTCGTTTTGGAGTCCTTCCTCGAAGCCTTCCTCAGCTTGAAGGAGTCGTAGTAGCCCATGTCATCGTCGCAGGAGGCCTTGTACCATTCGATCTGGGCGCGGCATGGCGTTATCTTGCCAAGCTTAATGGCTAGATTGGCACCATTCAAATTCGGACTGCGTCCCATTCTCTTCGACATCTCCAAGCATTCACGCGCCTCCGTAGCTCCCATGTCCTGTCGATCATCTCAGAATGAATGGATAATTATTCACTTCTTTGCTCTTCTTTCTTTCATCAGATGCGATCGAAGTAAAAATTCTTATGTCTTACTTGGTTCTGAACACTCAACTCAACAATTACTTCATCAAATTTGAGATGGAATTAAGTTGGCAAAATGTTTGCAGTAGTTAACAGAGAGTGAAAGCAAAGTATATATAGTTTAGAAGATTAGAGTAGTGCACTACCTGGATTCCGATCCCCAGCGCCTCGAGCGCCAACGAAATTCCTGCAGAAAAATTAGACTTCGTCGCCTCCTCTTCCATGGCAATTCTCTTCTTTAGCAGTAAGTTCTCCGATATTTTTGCCACAACATCTCCATAGGAGAGATGCTCCTCCTCGATGCTGGAGCTTGCAGACCCTGTCATGAAAGTCGAGTAGAGCATTCGTACCACAGTGAGTGGATTGTCGAAGCAAACAACCCCTTCCATGGAGCACAAGGCATAGTTCCCGAATGGCCGATATGGGCTCCTTTGCTGATCTGCAGCAGAAATCTGCTGCTCGACTGCCGCTGCATCGATGTGCATGGAGATAAGGAGGCGCAGCTGCGCCTTCTCTTCATCAGACAATACAGACGCAGGCCTTGCAAACTGAGGATACCGCAGCAAGATCTGCCATGACTGCAGCAAGTTGGTGACCAGCTGAGGAGGGATCAAGTTGAGGGGGCAAAAGAGGAGCCTCGGTACGACGTCGTGCTGAGTGACGACATGGCAGAAGTTACCACACCATCTCTCCCTCAGAACAGCTTTGGATAGAGCTTCGTTCCCCAGCAACGGGCTTCCGAATGTGATGCACAAGAGAGAAGAGGGTGATGGATAGCTAGAGCAAGATGATGAGCAAAGGAAGTGAAGGGCAACGAGAGAAGCCAGGGAGCCTCCAATGGAGTGGCCTGTGAATATTACTGCTTTGTTTTTGATCTCTGCTGCCAGAATCTAACCATGTTGAGACAAAAGAATACAGCAGGTCAGGTTAATTACCAAGTTCTGCAAGTTGTAGGGATTAGTGCTGTGGTGTGTAAATTTGGAACTCGTAGCCATGAAGTACAAAAGAATCTTAATCAACCAGCTAGCGTGGATTGATGTCTGGATTTTATGATGCCGAATGTAGAAGAGTTCAACTTGAAGTAGAACTCCTCTTAGAGCCAACTAGTAGTTTAACGTCTTCATCGAGACAGCCAGCTATATTTGTTTGATCCATGAGTGTCCAAATTTCCAACGGGGCCCAGGATCCAGGACCACCTTCTTGATGTCCAAATCAAGATCCTATGCTTCTAGACTTGGGGTGCAGAGCATTGACTAAATCGATTCAAAGTCTCACCAGAGGAATTTTTTGGTGTGTTTGTGGCCACCTTTTGTTTGGTGGAAGTATGATCTTTTAAGATTTCAAAGAGGGCTGAACGCGTGTTAGTACGGCATTCTTTCTCAGCTAGTCGGTCAGAGTAATGTGAAATCTTGGGGGGACCCAAGCTACAAGTTGCCATTGAACTTGTTTTAAATTGGGACGTGTCCTTACCTTGGTGGCACAGAAGTCAATAGCGTTGATGAGATTAAAAAATATGTTAAATTTTTTTTGAGTTAATCTTATTCGGGCTGCATTTTGGTATCATGAACTTTGGTGATAATAGTTGAATTCTAACCCCACATCTTGACCATAACATGTCTATTTTGGCATCGAAAGATGCTGGTCTATCTAGCGTGCACTAACAAATTCTAGCTATTTTCCGATGTTTCGGCTTTAGCTCCTATATGATATCACATTTATGTAAAAAATTGTCTCAAATTTTGAAACAGAGTAGCAAGCAGGTTAGGTCGGATTAGTGATCGGTCGAATCAAATATGGGATAGATTAAAAACCTATCAATCAAAACTCGATCTATTTATTAAATAAGTTAAAAATATAACTTAAAATCTAATTATTTTACTAAATGAATAATTTAGATCGATGTATAATAAGTTGAATCAAATTAAATGGGTTAAGGGTAGCCATCCTTGTTTTGGAAGGCAGATAAATGACTAAAACTTGTTTTCAAATGGCAGATAAGACATCCTCATGGAAGCCTTTCTGCATGCCTCCAAAATTAAATTTTGTCCTAAATAGACATTTGGATGGGTGCACAGGTTGGTGCCGTGCAGGAGATGAGGTGTAAGATACGGATAGCATCTTTTGCGCGAAAGAAGGATTTACCTTCCTTCATGCTCAACCATTGTTGGATCGTGCAATGGCCACTTCAAGATGTGTGCAGGCTGAGTGCTTCAAAAGATACAATCATGTTACAAGGACAGAGATGATTAGCTGGAGGAAAAAAAAAAACCCTAAAATTATGAAGGTAACAGTTGTGCACAGCAAAATTTGCACATTACGATGCGCAAAATTCAAGATGCTGGAAAAAGCACATAGCAGATTTCTTTGCAGTACCAAACTAATGAGCAAGCCTCACAAGTCACAAGCAACCTGAGAAATCACTGTTAGAACCCAAGAACATTCTTCCTAATAGCTCAGCTTTTCACCATTAGACATGATTAAATAAACACTAATCTTGGTTTTCCAGAATTATATATTTGTTTGCGAGAATTGTTTGTGATTTTGATAATTTTTCTTTCTGTATTCCTCTCTTGGTAATCTTCAGACTAGGAATATAGACAAATTCCAGCATTTCGATATAGATACCAGACTATATACAAAATATCATCTCCTAAATGATTTAATACTTTCTTTCTTTCTTTCCCTCTCTTAATAGTCTCTTTTTTCTTCACAATCCTAATTACATGATTTAAAAGAAAGGAAGAAAGGATTAGCCTGCCATTCCCACTAAACACGATTAAAGATGAAACGAAGAAAATAAAACTTGAAGCTTTGCCAATGGAGAGTAGCATGCACCTGGAATTCATTTGTGTGATACAAAGCAAGAAAGAGATGAAGGATGGCGGCATGGACGAGCACCGGCTTGCAGCTGCCATCCCCCTCGCCACCCACCAGCGGCGAGAAGAGCCCGTGCGCGCCGCCGCCGATGGGGGCCGGGCTGTTGGTCACCGGCACGCCGTTCTGGATCCCGGAGAATGCGACGTAGACCGTGTCGCCGCACTGCTCGAACGTAAAGCTCAAGCCGCCGGCGTTGGCTCGCATGCACTGACTCCAGGCTTGGGTGAGCAGCGGGGAGGATGCCAAGAGAGACCCCAACACATGGCTAGTCTCAAACCTTTTGAACACAAGAAGAATAGCCAAATTATTGCTCTTATATCTATATATATATTTGGTTATAAGATAGTAGATGAGATAATATATGGTAATGAGAAGGAAAGAGAGGAGATGGAGCTACTTACATGGAGTGCTCTTCTTCCCTTCTTCCTTTCATTCTTTCAAAGGCGAAGGGCGTTGGCTGGCTCTTTGGCTGGCTCTTGGGGCTCTTGAGGGAGGAGATCCCATTCCGCGTTTTGGTATTGTGTTGGACGACGACTTGCTTGACCCCATGGCCTATGATGTGATTTGTCTTAATGGATCTATGGTCTCTATTTATTTATGTACTATTTATTCCTCTGTTTTGCTTATTCTCCTTGGGTTTTTCCTCCGGGGATTCCATCGATCCTCCACCGTTTCCACATGACTAAGTTGTGGTGATAGTAAATTGGTAGCATAATTTTCTGAATTTTTGACAAATTTTAATCTTTTTTTATATTTGTTGTGGATTGAATTATTTTTTCAAATAATTTTAATGAGATAAAATGCCACAGAAAATTTTTAATTATTTATGAATTATATATTAATTTAATGATTCATTGATCAATTAATTATATCTATTTGAGAAGCCTTTATGCATTAAGAAACAACAACAGTGTATGTTATTTATTTTGATGTTGTTTTTTGTTCATGTCTCTTCATTACTAATTATTTTAGTATTCATAAAAAATAAATATTTTAAAATATTATAATTTTATTTACGTTATTATTTTAAAATTCATAGTTAGTCAATTTTTCTAAATATCCGGAATACCAAACTCGCAACAATGTTATCCTAGCTAGATGTGCATTCTCCTCTATTATTATTTTCACTAGAGGTTTTTATATTGAGTCAAGATCATATTCCTTCTAATATTGCCCATTTAGCTCAGGACCACATAGTTGTGTCCTTTATTGGCTAACTGTATTTGAACCACTTTTTTTCTTATTTCTATCTTCTTCTTATGGTTGTGGAGAATCTGCCACTAGATTCTAAATTTTCAGCAATTATGCTAATTATGTCTAAGCCATATCCAAATTATATTGCATATGCCAGTATACGAGAACTCAAATTCGTCTACACTATACCTCCTAAGTTAATATTTTTCTTATATTATCATGCTTGCCATATTTTCAGAGTTAATGACAACTTTATTTCACTACATATTACAATCATCTAGGGCAAGGAAAATATTAATTTTTTATATTATATGAATACCTTTAAAATATATATAATATTATGATTATATATATATATGATTATTTGCATCTCTGGATATATACTGCTGCCATTTTAATGCTATGAACTACTTGCATGCATTACAATATATAACTAATAACTAATTATCGCCATTTTAACATTGCATTGAGATAATCTTGTTCTCTTGAACGATAGTCTCGTAGAAAGCTATAATTGATTGACGTACACGTCTTGCTCGATGTACAAGCAAATGGGCACTTTTAAACCCGTAATTTTCAAGTGTAGAATATGGAACAAACGTATCTCTCATACACATTATCTAGGGCTCCCATTTAGCTCTCGTAGCATTCAGATTGTACTCGTCTTCTGGGAGCTCCCACCCTCTACCTATTTTAAGATAAACTCCAACGGCAACATCGGAAGGGAGGCAGGAGTGATGGTGTGGGGTTCGTCATCAGAGACCATGAGGCTAGATTGATGGCGGTCGGGGGTCGACGGATTTTTGATCAATCTGTCATCAGTGCCAAGCTCAGAGCCGCATGAAAAGGGTATCACCTATACAAGGCATATTTTGGGTGCAAACCGTATTCTCCTCGAGGGGGATTCAGTCATGATGATCGAGTGGATTCAGGGTCGAAGGCACGATGCTAGTGGGATGTAGCTGCTTGACAACATTTGTAGTCTTTTAGAAGAGTACACCTCCTCTCAAGCTACTCATATCTAAAGAGAGGCGAACAGTGCTGCGAACTAGATGGCACCTTTTGCAGCTCATCGTTCCTTCTTTTTTGCATTATTTTTTTTCTTTTGATTTTATAGGCTGTAACCACACCTATTGGATGTGAGTCGTCATTGTACCAAAAAAAATAAATAATAATAATAATAATAATAATAATAATAAAAGGTGAGGGTATATTTCCTTTAAGGAGACTCCAATTAGGTTATTTTTCCTTCAAGGAGACTCCAATCTTATATCTGGGATCCAAGTCAAATATTGCATCATATTCAACTGGCTCCCCTTGCGGCAAGCGCCCTCACTCGGGTCCCGAGTCAAACAATTGACTCGAGGGAGCGGATGACGCACGGGATCCAGCATTTGCTTGCGGCCGCTTGGAGGAGCAATACCTCATACCTGCCACTTGCATCGATGCAGAAGAATTGCTTATAGTTAAAGACTTTTGCGTCCAATGCCAGCAACGCGTTTTCTAGGTAATTGAAACATCTCTAAAGAAGCCAAGCAAAATACGGCTGGTGGAAATAGCCTTGCCACAGACTAGATTTAGGTCAAATCAACCTGTAGCGAACCAAAATCTGGCTGACAATTATATGGACTTTAAGAGCTCGTTTGGTTCGCAGAAAAAGAAAGAAAGAAAGTATGATCAATGAAAAAGTAATTAGATGCTTTTTATTTCGTTGGAGTTTTCAAAAGAGATGGACGAAAAAATTGTATTTTCATGGAAATATGATCCCACGTTTCATGAAAAAATCTTTTCCATAAAAAACATGAGAAAGTTACATTTCCGTAAGCCGGAAATCACTCTATTTTTATTTTTTTTCGAAAAAGCCCTTCAGCATTAAAGAGACATTAAATATCTAATTTTTATTAAGGGTATAATAAGAATTACATATAACTTTTTCAGAAAAGTGGATGGTCAATCAAACATAAGTACTCTGAAAATCTGTCATTTTACCATTATCAACCAAACATACCAAAAGTACTTTTTCAGGCATTCTCTTTCCAGAAATCTGCTTTCCAAAAATTATATTTTTAGGAGGAAAAATATTTTCTACGAACCAAATGAGCCCTAAGAGCATATTTGGTGAGGAAAGTTGGTCTTTAGAAGTTAGGATTAGAAATGAATGTATTTCTTTTCGGCCATTTGGTTGGAAAGAATTCGATTTCCATTTTGATTCCAGAAACCGGTCTCGAAAAACTAATTCCAATTTTTTTTTTAGTATTCAAATTTTATTTCGATTCAAATTATAAGTTTTGTCATATCGAAGACCATTTCGATTTCCAAACATAATTTTTGTCGCGAACCAGACGCGTCTCAGTCGTCCCTTGTTATAGTAATTCCAGGTATCCAACCATGATAACATTTCCCGAAATTTATTCTCTCAAATCTAGCATGTCTAGATTCCGGCTAATCATTGATTGGACATGGGCACTCTTCATCTAGAGATGGCGTAGACGATTTGATTGATCTTTTGCGCGAAAGATCAAATCAGATCGGAAAAATAACAGTAAAAAGCAAGCTCCCAACCAAAATTCCAAGCTTACACTAGATTCAAGCCAATTATAGGTAACGGTGGACCTAGATTCATCCCGAACCAGTTGCAATTATCGTATTCTAATAGTACTATGGCAAACGTATTCTAAAAGACCAAGATCATGGCTCGAACATCTCATGCTGGATCTAGACTGTACCTGGCATGACACCTTTGTTGTCGTTATGGTCGAAACTAATATGGCATGCGTCCAAAAGACAGAGACCTTGACCCATACATCTCATGCTAGATCTAGATATGACCCAATCGGCATACATTCATCCAAAAGACCAAGACCATGATTCCCACATCTCATGCTAATCTAGACCAGCCCAATATAATCTACTTTCGATCATTATGGCTGAAAAGTAGTGTAACACGCATCTGTCCAAAATATCAAGACCATGACTCCCATGTCTCATGCTAGGCCCAGACAAGACCCAACCCGAACCACTAGCACTCACTTTGTGGCATGTGTTCATCCAAAAGACCAAGGTCATGGATGATTCCATGGGCCATGCTAATCAAACCCGATGCGACCCACTTGCAACCATCATGGCCAAAGAGTAGTACGACATGCGACGTAGACTTTGACTCTTATGTCTCATCATGGCCGAGGAGCACTGTTGTATGCACTCATTCAAAAGATTAGGATCATGATTCCCATGTCTCGGGCTGCATCTAAAGTAAACCTAATGCAATCCAGTTGCAATCACCATAGCCGAAGGGTACCATAGCATGGATTCATCCATAAGACAATGACCATTACACTCATGTTTCATGCTAAACCTAGACCAAACCCAACCTGATCCACTCATGATAGTCTAGAGCCAAAGAGTAGTACTCTGGCTTGCATTCATCGAAAAGACCAAGATAATGATTCTCGCGCCTCTTGGTAGTTCTAGACCTGACCTATTTGCAATCATCATAGCAAAGCATACAATGGCATGTCATTACTCCTACATCTCAAGCTAGATCTAAATTAGACCCGACTCGACCCAACCTACTTGCGATCATTATAGCCGAATAGCGCATTAGTAATGTATTCATCCAAAAGATATTGACTCGCACATCTCATGTTAGATCTAAACCCGACCCAAGCTACTTACAATCGTTGCGAGCATCCATCTAAAAGGCCAATTCACGCATGACTCCCTTTTCTCATGTTAGACGAAGTCCTAATGCAATCTGACCCATTGGCAATCATCTTGGATAGAGGGTTGGCAAGAATTTCGACGTCTAAATGACCCGACCGTGACCCTCACCGCTTACATCGCGTTTTCATGGTGACCGAGACCCTTCAGTGTTGGTTTATTCGAGCGGTGCCATCCCATAGAAGGAAGGGGGTAGATTCGGAACGAACGTTACTTCAGCTCATGGATGGAGCTAATGGCGGGACCCCTTTAGGATAAAGCAGCCGCCCACGCGAGCTCTTTTGAAGATGGCCAATGGCTCGATACTTTGACCAAAGCCGAGCCCTCTTGAGTCAATAGCCAAGCAAGTCACGCAAGAAGGTAGCTTTCTTCACCATTTAATGCGCCAATATAGATTTCCTTAGAGACAAGCAATATAAGAGATTCAAACAAGAGAAGACCCCTTATCCGAGATACCCGTAGATTGGCTTAGGAGCTGAGCTATTTTCAGGCATTACATATTTACCGGGAGGCGAAGAGCGCAGCAGACTGGATCAGCTCATTTGTTGCCCGACATTTCGGGGAGAGCATCTAGATACCTATAAGAGATATATCTCCTACTTTGTACTCTTTACTTTCTTTTGATCTGGCTGAATGTACTTACGTTAGAACTATATGAAATACCGTTTTCACCAAAAAAAAAAAAAAGAAAAAAAAAAGATCCAATTGGAGAGCCTCAGGTCATTAGCTCAAGGCTTTGTTTTTGGGTTTTCAAGACGAATTTCTATGCCAATGCCTACATGATCGGTTTGCGAAGCACAAGGATTAAGATTTCAAAGTTTCAAATGATATATAAGGTTCGTCATTGGCATGTTTGGTTCACGATCGGAATCAAAATTGAAATCAAAATAAAATCAATTGAAATGAAAATCGGAATAGTTCTATCCTTAGACGCATTTGGTTTATGGTTGGAATCAAAATCGAAATAAAATTTGAATACAAGAAGAGAGTAGCAATTAAATTTTGGAAGATTGAGAAACATTCCTATTCCCCAAAATCAAAATAGGAATAGAAATATAACTCCTCTCAACCAACTACATGATTGTAATTGAAGTCACTGATTTCCATTTTTATTTTAGAGTCCCACTTTCTCTAACCAAACATGCCCTTTATTTCGTTGCATGCATAATGTGAGAACAATATTCTAATATATGTTGTTGAGTATCAAAATTCTCCTTTGCTCAAACAGCATTTCTATCATATATTATCAATTTTCTTTTCAGGCTTCAACCAAGAACAGAGAACATATTTGACAACCAAAGCTTGCATAATTGCAGTACGTGCAAAATTCCACATAAGTTGAATACATACACATCAATTATGCCAACCTTCCCACCGAAAAGTCCACTTACTTGAATTTTTAGTTTTTCACATGTTGCCAGGTTTGCAAAATGCTTAACCATGATATTAAATAATAATTTCCCATGAACATTTCAACCTTGTTTGTGGCAACTTGGGAGGATTATCTGCTTGACTCGAGGAAAGGGAAAGACAACTTAGCATTCCATCCTTCATCTGCTTTCGAATCGAACAATCCAGAAAGACCATGGAAAACAGTAAGCCCACTTCATTCTTTCTGAGACTTAACTGCAATATTTACAAAATTATCTACTACAATCATGAAACTTACAGTCCAGTGTCATTAGTATCAACTAAGTAATCAACTATCTTGGTGTAAAGTCAGCCATCTGTGATAAATTGATAACAAGATGCTACTTTGAAGGCTAAATTTAACTAGGCAAGCACATCAGATGGGCCTTGCAGAATATTGAAAATCCCAAGAAAGAACCACCTGACAACCATGCCAGCCCAAGTGAATGTGGATTGAGACTGAAATGGCACCCCAGTGAATGCAGAAGCAACAAAAGATACTTATATTCCACAATGACATGAAAGAATTTTGTGAAATAGTAAAAACAGAAGCATCTTCTTACAGATAAATAAGAGAAGCAAAAGACCAAGATATTGATAAAGACATAATTGCCACATATTGACATTCATGACTCATAAGAAAATGACAACACAGAATAAAATACTTTCAAGTTTTCTCATATATCTGCGTGTCAACATTCATGACTAATAAGAAAATGACAAAACAGAACAAAATACTTCTAAGTTTTTTCATGTGTATATCCCTACATTAATAACTAATAACAACATGGAAAAACAGAATAAAATACTTTTACATCTTTTCATGCATGCGTGTGGACGACATTAATGACTAATAAGAAAATGATAAAACAGAATGAAGTACTTTTAAGTTTTTTCATATGTCTATATATGGCTGCAACATTTATGACATAAGGAAATGACAAAACAGAATAAAACACCTTAGTTCTTTCATGTGTGTGTATGCGATTTTTTTCATGTGTGTTTATGTGACATTCTTGACTATTAAGAAAATGACAAAGCAAATAAAATATTTTTAAGTTTTTTTGGTGTGTGTATGTGCGTCTCATTATGCACAACATTCATGACTGATAAGAAAATAATAAAATAGAATAGTTATCAGAGGTCAAACTTAGATAGTGATTTCTGAGCAGGGACTCATTTTATCAGTTTACCTAAAAGAATGCAAAAAGAATATCCAGAGTGCAATTTGTAGTTGTAGCAATCAAAGGAACCATAACATCAACACATAGCTAAATGAAATTAAAGAAAGAAATCTTGCACCTTGCCCACGGATCATTTTCATCCCATAAATAATCGGCTTCAAGAACCATCTCAGCAAGAGCAACTCATTCCTCAGTCAAATCCACAGAATTATCCCTAAGTTCCATGTCAAAATTCCGAAGTGGAAGTCATTTCCACCATGGAAAAACCAATGAGATAAGATGGGCGATGCCAGGCATATGACAACACAAGGGCCAGTTTGCAAGATATTAAATACAGAACTTACAATACCTTGTACAATTGGTTCAGCTACTTTGGCAGCAACTGGATATCATGCAGCATCCTACAATCCTAGTGGCAAACTGATAGAACAAAAAGTGCTACTAATGATGACATGCTTAAATCACTAATAATAAAAGTGACATGGTACAGAGAAAAAAGGAAGTGCAACAGCATAATGCTGGATTACCTCACCACTGATCAATAATGGGTTCCCTACCTCATCAATAATGGCTGAGTCGATTTCATCTGCAACTGCAAAATGGCATGGCTTTGCCCTGTTTTATATTAACTGGTTTGCTAGTAATCATAGAAAGAAAGAATTATAACTTATATGATGCTTGAAAATGCAACATTTCATAAAAAGCTTCTCTCTGTTTCCAGATAGACTATCCTGGAAGTAATCACAGCCAAGTTCCTGCAGGAGATGTACAGTTGCGAAGAAAGAATTTAATCCATTGCCTGGACTCCAACTGAAGTCAAGCACTATTATTTCTAAGGTAAAAAAGCCTAGTTAAATCAATGACCTCTACTTTAAGCAGAAAGTACCAACAAATCGAGCCTTCCCGAGTTCTAAAAGACCACAAGGCAGGATGATCGCAACATACAGATATGATCAAAATTCTCTCTATTAGCAATTTGAAAATAGATTAAAAGCAATGGTAAGAAAGAACTATGTGTTTAGCAATTTACCAAGGAGTTAGTGTATGCTATGTCACAGCTATAGTTGGATCTGCGCTCATCAGCTGTCATGTCCCACTATGAATGCAAGTAACATCAAAACAAGGCCAATAAATAGGTACTTTCCAACATAATGTAATCTAGGTAAAAGCTCAATGAATATAATGGATGTGGCTTTAGGTTAGAAGTCAAAACTAAAATAGAAAAATTCAAAAGTTTAGAACCTGTATGAGATCCACCGAAAGACCAAGAAAACGATGAATGCGGCCATCCATTCACCATGACTCTGACCCAAGTAATCATAAATAATCACCATTGTAAACAGAATAATTTGATTGCCAGGAATACAGAAGATCTTATGATCAAAATAACAATGATTACAGTATAATCTGGACACAATCAAAAAAAAAACTATAACTTCTGATACACTACTTTATACATCATTATTAAATAAAACAGGTCGATACATTCTAGAACATAGACCTTACTAGGTTAACATGAGACACAGATTTGCATCTCGTCCTACGTTAACTTCAAAGGACCACTATCATTATTATTATTATTAGTTGCTTTTGACAACTAAACAGAGTGAAACATTTATTACAGATGTATGTTATAAAGTTGCAGGGAAGATAGAATTCTTTTAACAAAATAAAAGTTCTGTTCCAATGACAAAATATCGATGCACTTATTACATTTATAACTTGTAAGAATATTTGTTGAACTCTGAGAACACTGTGCAGATTTATCATAAACACAACAGATAGTGTGGAGACTATTTAATGCTTTAAAATGAGAACAAATACTTGATTCAGCAGTTATCAAGACATTGTGTTTTTTTAACTGCGTCCATATCTGATTGATGCAGCAACTGTGCTAAATACATTAACACAATATATAACTAAGAGAAGTATTGAAATTCCATGAGATATTGAAGTTACACTATCAGGCATTTATACTCACTAATAGAAGAGCAGAGAGAAAATATTACTGGCTAAATAATTGCATTACAATTGGCTGAAATTTTTCATCATAAAACAAAAATTCAAAAGAACATCCTAAACATCTTAACAACAAAAATCCTTTTATGCAATCAAGTGTGCAATAAGGGACTTGTACATACCTCATTGCCTCAAGACTCAAGATTTTCTGTAAACACATATCGAAGAATCCATTGGCTGCAAGTACACCATGAACTCCATTTCCTGTGAGTGCATTGAGATATGCAGCTAGCATCAAAACAAGCATCTTTCCTTCACCCGTCTTCATCTCCACTATGCACCCACCATGGAACACAGCTCCACCAATGATCTTATCGCACCAAGCCATGAACACAGAAAACATAACAGAACCTGTTTACCATGTTATAACGAAATACCTGAACATCAAATGCCGCATCACCAGTTTCCATGTTGCAGCTTCTCGAACTACGGCAAATGCCTCCGTAGCCAAGAAGAAGAAGAAAAAGGGGGAAAACCTTCGAAGTTATGAACTTTAAACAAGAACAGAAAAAGGAGAAAGATATAAAAAGATAAAGAAAAGAGAGAATTCAAGGACCAACCTGCCTGCATATCAGAAAGCGTTTCCCGTTGACTCATCTGAGATTCTGAGGACGGAATTCCGCAGTCCTTCCCCTCAGCTGAAAGAGAATTACAATCAGGAACATCAAAAAACACAAGAAAAATAACCCGTGATCAAACCTTGTCTCCGATTCCATCACATTATTTTCCTTTCTCCACGATAAAGCAAAGCAGATAACCTGTTCGTCGGAAAGCCTCTGAAAGTGGAGCTCCAGAGCATCAACAGAATTCACAAGCCGGTGGTAACCCCGAACGACCCAACTATTTGGGCTCCAGAGATCTCTCCTCCTTCGCCGGAGGTGTTTCCCACCTCTTCCCAAGTTGGAAGCCGGAGACGGATGACGACACGTGTCATGGAGAGGGATCGAACGGTGGACTTTGACTGATATGATTTGCTCGTGATTCGTGAAGCGCCCCTCGTGTGTGGACACGCGTCGATTTTCTAATGGGAGTTACCGTGGTCCAGTGGGGACGGGGTAGTGTTAGTCCACCAACAGCGAGAATTTTAATGTATGAGCTGTCCTACACTCTTACAGCTAAGAGAGGGAACAAAGGAATGAAGGGTGGTGGTGGAAAGCTGAGCAAAGAGATGTGGCATGTGGAATGCCACATGATAAAAAAAGGGAAGCAATCTGGTTGGGGTATCAAAGGCAAGGTGGTGGCTACTCTCATGAAGTTGTAAACTTACATAAACCCAAAGTATGGATTATACTATTTTTTTTGAGAGGTTGCTTGATGATTTTAGTGCTCAATTTGCATGATCTGGTTGTGGAAGGAGACATGAGTGGATTTTGACATTGGCCTCAAACAAAAAGAAGGTAATGGGGATTGGTGGTTGATATTTAATAAAAGCTAATAAAATTACAGAGATACCTCTCCAAATTTAGGCTACTTATTCTTAGATCTAAAAGGTTTAAAAAATGTCAATTAGCTACAAAAATTTGAATTGCCTAACTGTCTATCTCTATTACGAAATGTTAACACGAGGATCACATGATAATTAATTTTTTATAAAATTTCAGAACTGTCCTTTCCACTAACTTAGCAAAGGGCTCTAATTTTATGTAGGGAGAGTAGCAATTTGATATCTATGATAGCGGATGAATAACCAAAGACAGAGTACTTTGAGATCTATGCAGCTAGATGGATGACAAAGGATGTGAGCACTTTTAAAATCTATACAAGTAGATAAATAATAAAGGATGGAACGATACTGTAACTTATAAGTTGTTGGTTACGATGGTAGGAAAAAATGGCAGATAGCAAGAATAACCAAAAGAAAGTGATAATATGAATTTTAACTTATCCAACTAGTATATCATTTGAATAAGTCTTGCTTTAAGCAAAATGAATTCTTTGTAATTGGTACGTCTCAAAAAAAATTATTATAGCATAATAAAATAATGGAGAGTAAAATATAAAATTATAGGGTGGGTCAGAATGATTCCTCTTTTTTTTATTGCTCTTCTTGTTCGAAAAAAATCAGCAAATGAGGATGGTATCCTAATGCTAATGATGAGAGGCTACAAAGGTCAATGGTGTCTCATTTTTTTTTAATATCACTAAGCTAGCAAATAAAGAAGGTTATTAATGTGAGTTTAGCATATTTTCATACCCCTTCTTCTTTGCAAATTTGTGCATGATTATATTAACTAATTTTCAAAAAATAGATGCATTGATTTTTTATTTTTGGTGAACCAGTTTCTCACTATACTCATCGGTGAGAGAGTTCAGCGCAATCACAAGACAAAACATGATCTAATATCTGCGGCACACGATCGCAAATATCCCAAGATACAAATCTAGAATGATGGGCTGCATAGGAGGTGACCCAGTCTGCAGCACTGTTCGCCTCCCGAAAAACATACGAAGTACGAAATTTATCTAACTCGTCTCCCATAGTCCAAATGTCTCGGAGTAGCGGGTGCAGGTCCGGCCTAGCCTACTAGTACCAAATCCAATCGACCACTGTGGATGAGTCACTCTTTAGAAGTATCCATCGAACACCCAGGTGTACTCTAGCATAACTAAGACCCTCCCAACCCGCGTGCAACTCCACCACAGAAACAGATCCATCAAAAGTGCGCCGACCTCCGGCCATGATCAGTCTAGAATCATGGTCTCGGATTACTATAAGCATCTAGCCCAACCAAGTAAAAGGGCAACAATGGGAGATGGCCTTCATATTAGGTTCAGTCAATCACAGCCTTATTCTAATAGCCTTAGCTTGGTTTTCTCCAACATGCAATAATTTTACCAACCACATGCATGCATCGATCAATCGCATATATTATCATCATGTACAATCTTAAAAAATCCTCCAAACAACTAGTGGCTCTCAGAATATACAATCTTAGTTGCCATTGAACTGAAGAAAATTTGAAACCTAGAAGAATAATTTTAGTTTCCATTAACCTGTTTCCTTCTCTCTCTCTCTCTCTCTCTTTTTAAGGCCGAATAGGTTAGTTCAGTTGTCAACCCCAAAATAGAGGTTAATTCATTAATTATCAGCTCCAGCCTTCCATGACGGAGCTTCATACACTACACCGTTGTATGTATACAATATAAAAGAGAAGCTAAAGAACAGAGTCGGTTAAAAGGCGAAAGAAAAGAAGGTCTAAACTTTGCCGCAGCGTAAAGGCGAATCTTCCCGAAGATTTCCTCACGCCAGCCCTTCTTCCAGCGCTCTCCCTCTCTACCCGGTATGCTCCTCTCCTTCTCCTTATCATGGTTTAATTTTCCGATTAATTATGGTTTTCTTTCAGTAATTTTCAAGAACCGTTGCAGAGAAGCAATGGTTCGTCGAAGTCTTTATTAAAAGAAAAAAAAATTGGTGTTTTTCTTTTTTTGTTGTTGTTATGGATGAACTACATGTTGGAAATTTTGATACCTCAGGGATTAAGTGCTTAACTCTGTGAAGCGCACGACTGATTAGTTTAAAAGTTCTACTTTTTTTGTTTTGTGGTGAGAATAACGATTAAGTTTGGAGAATTTGTAAGATTCCTTTGATGGCTCTGCATGTCGTAGTAAATACACGGGGGGTTCTTTTGCGTTGGAGGTGGCGCTTGAGTGCTACTGTTTTTGTGAGATTTCTCCTCTGATTAAACATAGTCCTGTTTTGATGAAAACAGTATGAACGTTGAGAGAACCTTTTGAGTGAATTTAGTGTCAGGAATGCTGTTTCTGCTGACTTCTTTGGCTTCATGATTCATGGCATCTTGGTCTGTTCCCTGGAGTGGCTATATCAAAAGGAAATTTCTGGATTCTTGGGTGATCAATATGCTCATGAGCTCTATCTGATGCTAAGATCGACAGGTTTAATACCTCAGGATTATTTCTCAAATGTGAAGGTTCAAAGAAATTGCTGTTCTAGCTTTGTCCTAGTTTTGGATTTGGATCGTCGAAGCTGTGTGAATGTTCAAGCATCACAGTTAAAAGATTAAATGGAAGATGTTTTCCTTTATGTGATGCATTATGGTTAGTCAACCAACAAAATCTCTCTTCTGAACATTTGTTGTTTACCCACAGTTGCTTAGCTCCCCTTTAGTTTTTCTAGTATTTCGGAGAAGTTATTCCATGACATTTTCTGCATCAATCCTTTGAGTTGGCTATAATATTGGATTCCTACACAACTGAAAGATCTCCATGCTAGTGGAATGCTGCTCATATGGGCAACTAGGCATTGACATCATGTTTGTGGTCTAAACTTTTTCATAAGTTTATTATAGGCATCAATAGGGAATAACTTCGATTAAATTTTGAATCATATTGACAATAGTTCAAATCTCATTTTGTGATTAGCTTTTAAGGAAAGAGAGATTTAGATCTAAAATAGTCTGGTTTTGAATCAAATTAGCAGAGTGCATTACCTGGCGTATGTATATATAAAGGGGCCTCAGGGGTATAATCTTAAGTAAAAGGTTCTTCTATAAGGTGGAAACTTGCTTGGAGGATCAAGAGATATTCAAAAGACTTGGTCTAGGGGAATAAAACTCACCTGCAGCTCATGTTGCTATCTAGATATATGGTATTGACTATGGCAAGATCTTCCCTAAGTGAAGATGGCCAATTTATATCCTTTGTTACTATAATTTGTGCTTGGTCTTTCATTAGAGTGAATTAAAAAGCAAAGAAAGTGCTTATTTTCCAATAAATCTCTCTGGGATCTTGGGACAGCATCTCACAGGATTTGTGCATGTCCTCTACAGTGCTTATTGCCTCAAGGATGCCAAGTACAGTATTATTGGTGCCCCTTTTACTTAGTCTAAGTAGTTAGACTCAATAACATGCGGTGCTACACATATCAGTTCCGATCATAGTTATGATGCTTCTCTCACAACTCACAAGACACTCCTTTTACAACGTGCTCATGATTGGTTATGGTGCTTCTACCACTTTCCATTAGATGAAGCTTGCTCCATCATGTATCTTGATTTTGCTTATCTTGAGGTAGTTACTACTACAAGAAGAATTCACCTTTAAACTAATCATCTGCGGTCTCTTCAATAATACACTTATAAAAGTAATATGAAACTCTTCATTTTTAGCTTTTGGTGATTACATAGCTTCATTCAAGCTTCATTACGTGTAGAGTAAGTTGGTGGGTTGTTTCCTTGTCCAGCCTGGCTGGATGTTATGCATGTTTGTCCTTGTGGTGATTGAATTTGTCATTGTTTCTTCTCCCACCACTCTGCAGCCTCCTCGATATAAACTAATACCATTTACTGCTACGGTCAATTCTATTCCTGACCTCCCTATTGAAGTTTCCAAGTCTTCATTAATGCTAACTAGTCTCGTGAACCTACTTATCAATGTTTTATTAGTGGCTTTGAAATTTTTCCTGGAGTTTGTTTCTCTTTGGAAGAGTAAGAAACAAGATATAATCCTTTCTTCAACAAATTGACTTGTGGTGGATAAAATTAATTTCCTAGCAGTGTTATTTCCAACTTCAGCCTTGCACACTCTTACATAGCAAATTGCAACTCATGAATAGACCGAACAGATTTATCTAGATTATCTCCTTGTATGCCAATTTTTTCCCCCACATGCTAAAAGCTCACAGAGTTCTTCCCCTAGACTTTGCTTTGTAAATAATAGTAATCTGATGGGTATATTCTTCTTCTGATTTGTTACAATGTGAAGGAAGGATGTAAAATTCAGGCATTGTATGTAGTTGTTTTATGCACAGATATATATTGTGTATGCAAATATAATATGTGAGTGTGATATTTAAGGGTTCTAATTCTATAAAAAAATGTTTTATGATCTTGTTTTGCCTGTCATTAGTAGTTTCTTGCATTATTGCTTCCACTCCAATGCCTGTTCCTCAAACTTGAAGAAAATATTTTATCTTCTAAACTCTCCTTTTCTGTATTGACAGGCTCTGGATGTAAAGATTCATTTAGGTCTTGGAGCTGACTAAATAAAATGAAGAAAGAATGATAGACTTGATATAAATAATATTGGATAAATACAAGGGCAAAATAAGAGGAGCTCAAATGAGATAATTTAGGAAAGGAAAGTTAATCCAAATATCAGAGGTGGTTTCCCCCTTTGGACTCCATGCAGAATGCAGCTATCTTTTAGGGCTGAAAGTGGGTCGGATAAAATCCGACCAGATCCGTGTTTGTTTCAGAAAAATGTAGGACTGAGATATAAAAATTTGTATCAGATCAGATTCAGATAGAATTTTTGGATACATATATGATTCCAACTTTTTTGGATTTGGATTCAGATATCCAATTACTTAATGTCTTAGTAAAAGAAAAACATCTATTTATCTTGATTTTCATAATCTCACATATATGCTTGCTAAAATCATAGAGAAGTAATTAAATTGCAACTCTTTCATTGTTTTATCTTTGTACTTCTATCATCTAATATTAGGCATTGTCATTGAACTTTATTATAACATCCATTTTGTAGCCAATTTCCCTCATATCCATTTTGTATCCAAAGTAATATCTGATTTATATCCAGTTCCATATGATTAATGGCTAATCTGTATCCCTATCCATTTAGAGAAATACAAATTTCCAAATTTGAGCATTCATTTAATATCCACACCTGTATTAATATCAACTGAGTCAATATTGTACGTGAATATGGATATACCAACATCTGATCCATATTCAATCCATTTTCAGCCCAACTATCTTTTCTTATTGCCACCTTTAGCTTTAATATATGCCATCAAATGACTTTAGGATACTCTGGTTAGGTTGTTGTTATTAGTTGTGTGATATTCACTCCAATGAATCTAACCATATTGCAAATATTTCAGTCACTTTTTAGTCCATAAATTTTTGTAGAATCAGTAGTAATCCAATTTCTTGAATTTTGACAGAGTCATGCAGCTATATCATCATCCATACTCAATGGACAGCCAGAAAGTGCGGCTAGCATTGGAAGAGAAAGGGATCGATTATACATCATACCATGTTAATCCTCTGACAGGAAAGAACATGGATGCCTCGTTCTTCCGCATGAACCCATCTGCAAAACTTCCTGTCTTCCAAAATGGTGCCCACATCATTTTTCAAGCCAGTGATATAATTCAGTCAGTTTCTTATGCTCCTCTACTCCAATATGTACTTTATCTTTTGCTACCACATGAGATTTATTATATAAGCCACTGTCTCTTAAGTAGCACATGACGTTATAGGTACATAGACAGACTCACAGTCTCTCTAAATGGTGAGGATAAACCCATTAGTAGTGAAGTTGTGGAATGGATGCACAAGATCGAAGGTTGGAGTTCCAAGATATTCACCCTCTCTCATGTCCCAGACAAGTATCGCCTATTTGTTTCCAAATTTGTTCGGCGCGTAGTGATTGCTCGCATGGCCGAAGCTCCAGATCTAGCCACTATGTATCATCTGAAACTTCTAGACGTCTATGATGCAGAAGACAAAGTGAAGGATCCTGATATTGTGAAACGGAGCGAGGAAAAACTGGCTGAGCTCCTTGATAATGCAGAAATGCAACTGAATGAGACAAAATATCTTGCTGGTGATGAATTCACCATGGCTGATTCGATGTTTATTCCAGTGCTGGCTCGTATAACTCTTCTAAATCTGGAAAAGAAGTACATAAATTGTAGGCCAAATATAGCAGAGTACTATAACTTGGTGAAGCACAGACCTAGTTACAAAGCGGTCATTGGTAAGTATTTCTCAGGATGGAGAAAGCACCGGACATTTATGAAGACCTTGTTCATTCTTGCCATAAGAAGCATGTTTAGAAGGTATTAGAGATTGGCACTACCAAGGGTTGTTTGGGAGAAACATCTGAAGGCTGCTGAATGAAGCACCGGACATTTATGAAGACCTTGTTCTTTCTTAGCATAAGAAGCATGTTTAGAAGGTACTCGAGATTGGTACTGCCAAGGGTTGTTTGGGAGAAGCATCTGAAGGCTACTGAATGAAGGAAAGAAATGTATAATAGAAGCAACTGCTGGAATATTAGTGAAACGTGTTCCTCTGATATTTTTTGAAGGAACTTTTTGAATAACAAACCAAGGGTGTTCTTGGTGAGATCAGATCCAGTTGGTTACATTGACTGGCTCTCTAGTAGATCGCATGGTTTGCTGCTTCTCTCTCCTTAAATTGTGTTCTTATCTTCCATGTACAAGAAAAGCCATCCTTTTGTACATTGATGTTTTTTCTTCTATCGCGAGATCCATCTCTTGTGAAGGTGGCAATAGTGTTGCCATGTATTTTCTTGAACTCTTTGTTTTTAAATGTATTGTCTAGATCTATAGTGCTTCATCTGAAATGAGTATTTAGTTGTTGCTATTTTCGCACCATGAACTTTACGTGTGCCCAACTGCTTTTGATAGTTCATGGAATCTATGGATTTTCTTGCTTCCTCAGGTACATGTGATATATATTGGTTGGTGGTCATTGGCAGCAGAGAGGTGCTTACCTCATGCCCAGGTACTAATTCATCCTACTCGCATCTAGTGAACTATATATCGTTTAAGTTCAGTTTGCTAATAATTTGACTCAACATTGTGAAATGATGCAAAGCCTCATTTATTTTTCAGCTATTAATCTGAAGTAATTTCTTTGCAGGTCACAAGACTGGCCTTGAATTCTTTCTATGCATACTAGAAAAACATGTTCACCTTTTATCCATTATTTAAGGCACAAGCTGGCTTTAATTTGGCATGGAACAGAAAAATTCCTTATGTTTCTTACATAGAATGCATAATGATAATCATGACAATAACCAATAATTTCTTGCTTTAGTAAATGGGACACCAACATCCTTCAGATTATGGATAACAGCCATAGAGCTGAGCATAAGCGATGCGAGCCTCCGATTGAAAGAAGAAACAAAGGCCACTTACATCCTGAATAAACGAGGCGATGGATGCACCATAGGGATTATGTCACTTGTAATTTAAGAATAACTCAGTAACAAGATGACATTATGGTGTTCTCCTAAGGAAAAATTCAAAAATTTATTATTTTATGGGATAAATTGGTTA
The DNA here is from genome assembly GCF_009389715.1 of Phoenix dactylifera. Lineage (NCBI taxonomy): Eukaryota > Viridiplantae > Streptophyta > Magnoliopsida > Arecales > Arecaceae > Phoenix > Phoenix dactylifera. The sequence continues at coordinate 2,988,179 of NC_052401.1, read as the reverse complement.
TATAACCCTTTTTTTTGTTTTATGATCATCTTGTCTTAATTATTCTTTAGCATTGTATCCTTCAATTAGTTGGGATAAAACAAAGTGGAGCATTTTCTAAATATGTTCATTGTCTTCTTTTTTCTTGATAGGAAAATTATGTTCTTACAGTTTGACATGTGTTTCTTGATGCTTTGTGAATTTGTACCACTTTTATTTAAATTTGAGATTGGCATCGTTGTTTCATGATTGCATCAAATTGGTATACATATGCAAAGCAAAAAACTAAGGAGATAGGCGAAAAGAGTCATTAACCAATTTTGGAAGACAAGGATAACAAAAGGAGCAAATAAAAGTTGTATATAATTTTGAAAAAAAGTTAATGTTATGGATATGATTAACCAATTTTGGTGATAGTTAACTAGACTCATTTGTCAGCTATCGCCAATCATCAAATTAACTCTAATTTTATTATAAATCATATGATCACCGATATCATACTATAGTTTGGTTGGACAATGGACAGGGGTAAGTAGTCCCCTATACATAACCAAAACCAATGTTCTTCTAACAGTCGTTGCCCTCTCCGTGTTGTTTATAATTTACACATCGCGGTTGTGCGAGAGGAAAGACGGCATCACTTGAACAGTGGACTTAACATGCAACGATGTTTCAGGGGCATTCGGATTTGTGTGCTTATCCTTGGAATTATTTGTGAAAATTACATTTGATGAGATGCAAGGGCCTTTCTGTTTAACTACGAGTTAATGAAAAAAAAAAAAAAATCTTCTAATTGAGGGTATTTGGCTCCTGAATTTTCTTATGCATGCGAAGATAAATGAAAAAAGATCATGTGTGTGCTTTCGGTGTTGTACTTCTCGAGCTTATTTCGGGAAGAAAGCCTGTCTGCACAGGTTGTTCAAAGGACCAAGAGAGCCTGGTCATATGGGTAGGTTCTTTGGTGCTTCTTCTATAATTAGTGCATCTTTTTCTTTCTTTTTTTTTGTTCAATAAAGAATGGCCTGAAGACTGGCTTTTGTTTAATCAGTGTATATATATGTGTATTCTATATATGTCTTTCATCTAGAGATTTGCCATACCATCTAGAGATGTGAGATCTTACTTTGTAGCTTGTTGATGGAGATGGTCCAACATCCTGTTTTCTCTGTAAATTAGTATAAAACCTTGAGAACTTATTACGGTATTCTGATGGCAGGCAAAGGCAATTCCACGAGATGGAAAAGTTAAGCAGCTGGTTGATCCATCTTTGGGCACTAAATATAGCGATGATCAATTGAAGCGGTTGATTCTGGCTGCTTCCCTCTGCATCAAAAGAGTTCCTCAGTCTAGTCCCAGCATAGCAACTCTAAGATCTCAATTACCTTCCACTTCTCATAATTCAGCTTTACTAGTCGTTCATCAAGTTTTGATTAATGTGTACTCTTTTGGTCTCTTGATGCGTGTGTAATGGGTGATCGTGTTGTTTCTCTTTTTTTTATTTTTTGGAAGTATTGTTGTTTCTCTTGTTTAATCCTTTTGTTAATTACAGGAGGATTTGGGATGAGAGAAGGCATGCTATGCCCTCCTCCTTTTCTCTTTTTAGTGCCATGGTCCTTTTTGTGATTGTTTTTGGCTAAAGCAGCCATTCATCTCTCCCCAGACGTTCTCAACCATAAGGGTGAGAAAATAATCGAAACCTCCTTCTTGATAATTTTTGCTCCTGCCATATTGTACAGGATTCTCAATTACATATGAAAATAAAAGAGAACAAAATGTTCCCAATCTTTGAAGAAATAAATAGGGAATTCAGTTGGAGGCAACTTCCAGTCAATTCTTAACATTTGTGGAACTTGCCTCGTAACTTGAAACACGCGAAGGACTAAGACAAAGCATCCATTAATTTTTGCAAACTTGGATGAACATCTCTGACGTGTTCAACTGGTGCAAACACCTCTCAAGAACCTGAATTCACTTAGCAGGCAGTAAGTTAAGTAATCAACGATTACTAGCAAATGGTATGGATCTTACGCCATATATATAGGCCTAAGAAGCTTATGAGGTTCTAAAGAATTCATGGCAATCCACAGAAGTAAAGCCAACTAAGTTCATTGTGGACGTGCAAATTTAATGATAGAAACGGATAATCAAATAAAAGAATTGAGAACATACCCAGGAGAAAGGAGCAAAGAAGAAACTAGTTGATGTAGAACGCTACCACGAGATGATGCTCTGAGATTACAGTGACTTCAAAAGACAACCCCAGATTTCATGTTTGCTTCAGTACCCAAACAGAACCTGAATTTTTTTTTAAAAAAATAAAGGCTCAAATAGATTAAGAGGCTTAAAATGCTGAATCTGCTTTTTGTATTATTACGTAATTTCAATCAGAAACGCTCATCCCTACAGCTGAACTGTGACCAAGATCAAGCTCACAGAAGGAACAGATAAAATGAGCTTCGTTTGACAGATATAATTAGCTGTATAACCTTCAAAATAAATGAACTGCCCTCAGTGAGTTTACGAGTTTGCACAGGGGACAAACAGAAATTTCATCTGATAGATACTAGCATGGAAAAGAATTACAAATACATCAAGAAGCACCTACTTGCTACCTCCACTCCTTTTTCAATCAATCAAATGACCACAATCAATTATTATGTGGTGGTTAATGACAACTGGAGCTAACATCATAATTGCTTACAATCTGAGGAGCATAAACCACTACCATCCCTTGGATTTCCTTCACCTACACCAGAATCCCTTTTTCTTATGCTACCAAGGTGGCCATGACAATTGCCTTCCCGGGGCCAAGGGGGGCAATATCTCTGAAACCTCAGGTTGTTCCACCTCTGTGGTCGGAAAAACCTCCTTCCAGAGCTATTAGAAGGCCATCCTACTCTTTCAATAGTATGTGAGTTACTGGGCCTTGATTCAAGTATATCTGCTGGCCTTTCTCCTGATGAATTTGGAATCAGATCTGTCGTCTGAGACTCTTCAAGCCGTCGCTTAGTTAGCTGTATTTCTTTGGCAGTCTGAGTCATACTGTGGTTAGAAGATGACTGTGCTGAACTTACAGGGCTGGGTGTTTCCCGGGGATATGGTGGAAGAGGTGGAAAAGGATGGAAAGGCATGCCAGGTGCAATCAACCAGTGTGGGTGAGTGTGGTTTCCCCCAGTTTCAGTGCGTCCTAACTGCTGCATGAGGGCCAAAGGAATGCCGTATGACACACTTATTTGTGAGAGGAATCTCTCCTGTATGCACCCCATTACCACTTCACCTGTAGCCACTGTAGTTTCAGAAGAAACCTGAGGATGGCAATCCTTCTGAGGAGACCCAAATCCAGGTGGTGCTTCATCATCGTCATTCTGCTGCATTAGATTCTTCACACTTGCAACTTCATCAAAAGAACTGTTCTCCGCTCTCTGGGTCCCAAAATCTTTCTTTAATTTCTCAAGTTGAGAACCATGATCTGGTTGTGAACAACCTTTTATAAATTTTGAACCTGCTTCAACAGTTTTATCTTCAACTGACCACAAGGTCCTTGGATCTGGGTCTGTGATATCCAATGGCTGATCCCACCTGCTCTTACGTTTGCGTGTTCTTGTCCTGCTTGCCGCATTGTTATCCATCAAGGGTGCAGAGCTGGAAACCAGTTGATCAGGATGTGAAGAAGTTTCTCCAGGGATATCAACTAAACATGGAGATGTTGGCTGTTGGACTGATTCACTAACACAGACGATGGCATCAGTTTGTCTTGCTGCATGATCACGCCGACGCCTGTACATGGATGACTCAAACCAACTGCAGTAGGAACCCTGTGAATCTAGTTGGCTATCATCCCTATCTGATGGCTCGACTCTTCTGATAGTACGAGGAATCCATTTATCTCTAAAGTTGCGAGCAATTTGATGAACCTGTATATCATAATTAAGGAAACTACAAATAAATCTTCAATTTATAAATAAAGAACTTTTCACTAATATATACATAGACAATAGACATGCTACCAGTTAGAAGTGCATCAAGACTATGCTTAAAATAGCAGAAACAATAACCCCAAAAAATTATTGAAAGCTAAAACACAAATTGTTCAGTGCCAAGAGAAGAAGGCAAACTGACTGCTGCACAAGAACTATGATAAGAAGTTTGACATTCCCGAATTTTGCAAGGTCTTCAACTCAACTCAACTAAGCATTAGTTCCAAACTAGCCTGGGCCAGCTATATAAATTCTTTCCTCCATTCCGCTCGGTTGAGGGCCATACTTGCAAAGAGAGGTTGAGATATCAAATCCTTTCTTACTCCCATATGATTTTCAGTCTTCCTTTACTCCTTTTTCCTTTTATATGTATTGCATTCCTTGGCCTATATTGTACATATCCACAAAAACCATCTAAATCGTCCTTCTCTTAATTTATCCTTAATCGGTGCTACCTCCACCCTTTTACGAATGACTTCATTTCTTATTCTACCTTTTCCCGTACTACCATGCCTCCATCTCGACATTCTTATGGCCATGCTCGTCCTGTGCATACGTTGTTTTCTAATTGCCTAATATCCTGTACCATAAAGCATAGCTAGTCGTACGAACATCCATCAAAATCTTTATTTCAACTTGGCAAGTACCCTATGATCATATAATATTTCAGTTGCACTTTTTCATTTTATCCAACCTATTTTAATCCTATGGATAACATCCTATTCAATCTCCCCTTCCTTAAGAATAATCGATCCTAAATATCAAAAATGAGCACTTTTAGAAACTTTATGATCTCAATTTTCACAATACCTTCATCTCTATTTCCAATTTTACTAAAACCGCACTCCATGCATGTCATCCTAGTTCTACTTAACTTCCTTTAAGTTCTAATGTACTTCTCCATACTTCCAACTCACGATTAACCCCAACCTTAGGTTCATCTACTATGACTATATCATCCACAAATAGCATGCATCAAAAAATATCCTACTAATTATGCCTAGAAAGCTCATTCATAGCTAGCGCAAAAAGAAAAAAAGACTTAGTAGATCTTTGGAGTAAACTTAATATTATTGGAAACTCCTCAGTAATCCCACCAGTAGTTCTCACACTAGTAATTATTCTATCGCACATATCCTTAATCCTATTAATATATCCAACAGAAACTTTTCTTTTTGAATACCAATCATAAGTTTCTTAAGTAACTCTATTATATGTTTTCTCTAAATCAATAAAAACTATATGAAGATCTTATCTCTTTAGGTATACTTCTCCATTAACCTCCAATAGAGAAAAATAGCTTCCATAGTCTACCTTCCTTGCATAAAACCAAATTGGTTCTCCAATACTTTTGTGTCACACCTCAATTTGTACTCAATCACCCTCTTTTGAAGTTTTATAGCTCATGAGTTTAATACCACAATAGTTAGAATAATTTTAAAAATCTCTTTTATTCTTATAAATCGGTACTATAGTGCTCTTTCCTCTATTCATCAGGCATTTTCTTGGTCTTTAAAATCTTATTAAACATATTAGTCAACCAAGTTGCTTCCACATCAAATACTTCTAAACCTTAATACGAATTATATTAAGTCTAACCGCTTTTCCTATTTTCATCTTTTTCAAAACCCCTTTTATCTCAGATACACTAATTTTATGTGTATACTTAATATTTCTATCCTCAATAAAACTAGTAAGGCATCCTAAATTGTCCATACGATTCCTATTGAATAGCTTAACCAAATAATTTCTCAATCCTTTTTTGATCTCATCCTCTTTAACCGAATTGCAAGGTCTTCAGAAGGTTGAAAATTTAGGTTGCCTAAAAGAGGACCACCAAATAACTAGAAAAATATGAAAAACATTTTTATATCTCTAACAAAAAAGAAAATCAAAATGATTTGCCAATAAAAGAATGGGTTTAGTCAAACTTGAGGGTTAAATAGTTCTTTGGCTCAAATCTATAAATGCTGAAGTATTTTTATAATAAATACCAATCAATTTTCTCTTTTATGAAATAAAGAAAATTTCATGAAATTAGGAGTAAGTTACAACATATGAAGCACTCCCTATAGGGTTTATAAGTCATTCTTCTCAATCATAATATTAGACATATTTATCAGTACATGTTTCTGCTCATCCGCATGCAATTACAGTATTGTTAGTTTATATTACCACTAGTTTATATGTTAAACCATTTAAACTAATCCAAAAATTTTATGATAGTTCCTCATTTTCTACATGTTTTAAGATTTAAATAGTCTTTAGAATTCTTAAAATGGGTTGACTCACAACTAAGACCACCGACATTGCTAAAATTACCAACATTCAGCATGAGCTATGTTCAAAACTGTGGTAGAAACCAAATTATCAAATATCAGCCAAGAACAAGCTTAAAAGGAATCCTAGAGCACGAGGCTCCAATCATTGAAGGTCTGGGAGGCTCAGATATATGCGGCCTACCCTCACATGTAGAGATTATTTCCGTGCTTCGAATTTGTTACACCCAAACCTCACTGTTGCACCAAGGCCCACCCTTGGCTAACAACAAGCTTAGTTGAATAAAATTCTCCCCACAAATTTCCACATTAACGAACAATATACATTATGAAAATTTGGGTGTATTAATATGTACTTTTTTATTGCTGAACATCTAAAAAGAGAGCATCAGATGCAGTTAACATATAAATTTCCTTAAAGCTGACGATAGTAAGGTCTCTTTCCTTTCAACTTGGTAAAAATTGGGGATTAGTTGTTTAATTTAAAATAAAAAATCTTAACTAATAACTACATAAATTGCTGGGTTAACTTGCTGTGAGATATCTAAAAAAATTAAATGCTCCTTCTATTTCGTAAAACATCTGTTGAACAAATTATGCATTGACGATACAAAATTTTACATTTCAAAAAGTTGTTATAGTCTTATCTACATTATGTAATCAACTTAAGTTAGTATGTTTTTGCTTTTGACAGGTTACACCAAAACCATTATGAACTAAAGGCATGTATTCTGGCTCGTGTTCCTCAAAAACTCCTAGAATGTAGATCAATTATAAAACCAACAGTGTTCTGGATAAATTAGTCGCATGGCCCTCATGATGGCTATAAATGTAGGAGCATATATTAAAAGGTGCACATATTTTTATCACAATGTAGGTCAGCATGAGAAGCATTATGCCATTACCTACATCAAGACCAAACAAAGTATTTGTTTATAATGAAATTTCTATTAACTTTGGGTTGGCAATATAAATATCTTATACAAAAACTTATTAACAAAATATTTTTGACATGGAAGCTGAATAAGTCTCATTTACGAAATTGGTTTCTTCAATTTAAAACAAGCAAAGAAAAGCATTATAGTCAAAGAAATCCAGGGAAAATTTACAAGGCAACTTTAACAGTTCATTAACCCCACAGGAAAAAAAATCAGCAGTTCATTAAAGATCGCATGCATCAAAATGACCTTAAAACATGTGAGAGTTAAATAAATGCAATAATTAAAAATGGTAAAGCAATATATTTTACAAAAAAAAAGTAATTAATACTAGCAATGTCATTTATTACCTGCATATCACCGTGTCTGGTCAAACTCAATATTGAGTCCCTAAAGCTGCATTGAGAAATTATACACAATAAATTACAAAATTATGTGACATGGATGGGTCTACAATGGAGTAGCAAAGCTAAACAGGAAATAATAAAATCATGACTTATATGAGTTGTACCTATGAGAAAAGAAACAATTTTTGATCCAAATGTCCTATATATTATTGGACTAAATAAGCAACATAAAGTTCCAACGAGTATTCCAGTAATGATAACAAGATAACTATTAATACAAGAATGGAAATAATGCAGACCACTTGGAAAAAATAAAAATAGATAATAAATTACCATGTATAGTTCAAAATAATGGACACTGACAAGGATCACAAAGCTGGAGTGACGGTCTCGAACCTTGCATGGTTGTCCACGAAAACTAGTTTACAGAAGGAAAAGAAACTACAGATCTACAGCTTTGGCATTCAAGCAAGATATGTTCTTGGATGAGAACTAAAGAACTTTGGAAAGTCTTCTTCAAAGGGCCAAAAGCACACAGGCACAAGACATATAACAATCATCGAAGTTTGACATTAGTAGGCAGCCAATGTAGAAAATAGCTAATTTAGAACAAGTCCAAAGTGACATACAAGACAATCTAAGGTTTAAGCATTCAAACAAGAAATTTTCTAGAAACAACACTGGAGAAGAAAATCTTCCAAGGATCTAAAACAGTAGGAAGGTTAAAATCAGGTAGGCAACTGCTTTACAGAGAGAACAAGGTAAATTTACAATGTGTTCAGATTTAGTTTTACTGCTGCAAAGACATTTGTCAGCAATTACCATTATCATTAACAATAAACCAGTGACAGAAATTAAAAGACTATTGCCTAATATAATGGTGCTCAAATCTTCACCCCATGTATTTTTTCCCCTCAATTAAGGAATCAAGTTGTCTGAATCAATATGAAGAATATTCTAAACTGGTAGGCATTGCAACAGTGGGTTCTGATTAAAAAAAAACAATGATTTCTGGTCAGAACTAGCATAAGCTGTAGCATGATCAGCTTTTGATGATTCAGTGATACAATATAGAAATAGCACATCAGATGCAACATCAGAAATAATCAAATGCATGTGTCAGTGCACCCACTCATATTAAGCAGAAGTTTGGCCAAACTCTTGCCTTAGTCAGGACCATGGTATGCTAAACCGGCCCGTACCGGCTGGTTCAGCACGTACCATGCCGGTCCGGATCCTGACCAGTACGGTTCAGCCGTGGAAAACAGTACCGAGCCCGTACCGAGAGAACCCCATCGGAGCCGAAGAAGAAGAAGAGGAGAGAGCGAGCAGGGGAGGGAGCGAGAAGGAGAGGCCTCCGCCGCCTGCGAGGGGGCGGCGGAGCCCGGGTGGGGAGGGAGCGGCGGAGGCCGCAAGGGCAGAGACTTCTCCTCCCTCTCTCCCCCGCTCGCTCTCTTTCACCTCATCTTCTCCAGCTCCGGCTAGGGCTCTCGGTACAAGCCTGGTACCAAAACGATACCGAGAACGATGAACCGGTCCAGTAGGCCACCGGTACGCCTACCGGTACCAATTCGAAATACCTTAGTCAGGACTAAGTTGAATTCTCGTAGAATCCACTCTAAAGTGGGTTAGAGATTCTCATTATATTGACCATTTTTTACATCATCCTAGGTTGATATTGAAGTGAATTAAAGTTTGATTCATATAAACTTCAAGCATCTGCTATTAGGAAATTATTATTTAAAAGCAGTGATTGTATGACTTACTCATAAAAAATAAACATCACAACCACATAGTTTGATTCAGAACACAGCCACCCTACTAATCTTTAAGTGATAAAATCACAATCATAAGTTAGTTTGTAGTTATCAAACATTGTGTGCACATGCGAGTCATACATTTACTTATTGAGATTAATAATATAACAAAATAGTTTCTTTTTTTATAAGTCCAGCTCATCCATAAATCCATCAACATCATTATTTTAGCTGTTTCTCTGTTTGTTGAGAACGTTTAGGAAGAATCCATCTCTTTCTCTGACTTCATTGGTTTAAATTTAATAATATATCCCTGGACTTAAATTTGTAGGTCTGTGAGGCACCAACAAGAGGGACTTCTACTAGGAAATGTAAAAGGAACTTGCAAATTGAATATCTTTATGTAGACATTTAAGGGTTTTCTACTCCCTGACATCTTTCATATTTGCATATGAATCCTTATCTTTTTCATATTTATACAACAATCCTTGCAAAGTTCTCCGTATGTAAAAATTAGTCCTTCCACTAATTTTCATCAATGAAACTGAGTTAAGGTTAACCAAGGTTGTAGAAGGATAAAAAAATACCCTTAATTTAACAATGAATGAAGCTCGAGATCCGATCTCTTCTCGCTCACTTCGCCCTTCTTGCTCAGAACTTGGTCATTAGGGGAATGAAGGGGCACGCGTTAAACTGTTGGTTAAGTGTGAGAGCTAGAGCAAAAATGCCTAGGATTTTAAAATCGTTGAGAGAATATAAGCAAAATATTTCCATTATCATATAGTTAACCTTAGGGGATGTATAAAAAATAAGTTACTAGATCTCAGGGATTAAAATACAAATGCAGACAAGATGGATTAACACAAAATATTTCAGGGACTAATCTGTAAAAAACCCAACATTTAACTACACATTTGCTTCTTGACTCAGTTTATTTTGCTTAAAAACAAGTCAATTCAATTTATATAGAATAAAGATTGAACTTCTTTTCAATGGTAAAATGTGTCATCTGAAACCATTCAACTAAAATGAATTCAAGCAGAACAAGTGGCATTAGATGCAAAATCCTAGAGCACTACCAATATAAAAAATCTATGTATTGTAGATATACAGGTCTATGGAGGCGGAGCCAAGGACCTAGAGGGGCCTGCTACACAACATGCATAATACAATATGGTACAATACCTGACAGAATTTGGAACCATGTCACATACTTGTGGTCATTCCACATAAGCCCACAAGATGAATTGAGTTCTCATTGCCATATGCCCAACTACGACCAATCCAAGTCATTCATCTTCACAACCCACCCTAATAACCCTAGTGGGCATGTTGACACAACTAAAACATGAGCATAGAAGACCCTAGGCCCAATTACCTTTAAGCCCATAATTACCACACACAGTCTGTTAGAAGCCCTCAATCAGAGTGCCAAACATGGGTCAAAGAAAGAGATTTGAGCATATACTCCACATTATGATTTTTAACTCTTTCATGATGAAAACAAGATACGAAACAAGTTTAGTGAAATAGAAGCTTTGAAATTTAATGTATAACCACCAACATAAAAGCAAAGGATAGCACTGAGAGAATAAATAAATAAATAAATAACTATTTCGAACCTTTCCATTCCACTACATGGAGGACCCTGATTCATGTGTTCTGGGGTAAGGATCTCTTTTAGTGCAAGAAAGTCTAACACCTGCAAGAAAATATGAGCATCAACAAATTAGTGAAATTTCCTAGAGAAAAATTTAGATCAATGCATTATATTACATATGACAAAGTTCTGAAAAACTGAAGCAAACCAACCTATGACGGATCAATCAGTTAAAATTATGTCAAATTAGTATGCCAGCCTAGGTATCTAATGAAACAAAAAGACTGGATGAATAAGGTCTGAAATCTTGTGATATACCCCTATATCCTCAAACCAGACATGGTATCTCTCCTATATCTACTCAGTCCACCAAACCAGACAACAATTCCATGTTGATATGGGTCAATACGGCACAAGGTACAAGGTCAAGACAGCATCGTATGATCAAGATTTTAGACACATAAAATACATTATTCATGTTCAGACACAGGAAGGATGGAAAGTACATTTATTAAAAAACACCATGAAAGTCTAATTCTATGGTCTGACTCGTCAAATTAAATATCATATATGCCAATTAGCGAAAGGTGGTCACTTTCTTTCTTCAATCAACATGAAGAAAAAAGAAAAACAGAAAACAAAATAAAATAAGTCATGAGACTGAACTCTATGACATACCAAAATTTGCCAGGAAATAAGATCATAATGTTCTCATGGCATAACCAATCCTAAGGCTCACCAAACCGCTCCAAAAGTCACGATAGACATGTCTAATGTGTCAAATTTTCTGCTGGGACACGTGATAATACTACAAAAATCAATACAGCTCAACTTCATTGGTAGTGTTATAATTCAAAACAATAGTAGTCAGTTTCATTTAGAAGTAATGACTCCAAAATATTAAAGCTAGTTACCATTGCAAATGTACAATAATAGTTAAAAGTACATATACATGCTTCACTATGGGAATTATAATTAAAACTAAAAATACTAGAGATATAATTCTGTTGCAAATGCCAACCTTGAGAAGCTTCCGGATTATAGGAATTCTGTTGAATTTAGTGCGGTTTTGCTTCATTATATTGTGCAGCATCTGCAATCCTATGTAACACAAAAAAAGTCATCATTTTTGATGCACAACCACAATAACTCATTTCTTCTACAAAACATAAAAATTGGAAACGACATGATAACTTCAAGTACCATTTTTGTTAATTATATCCACTAAGACTGTCCGTGATTTTGTTTTTAAAAGAGCATCAAGTATCATGGAAAGATCCCGTATGCTGAAATAATGAGAAAAAAAAGAGGACAGAATGAGGCAATCAACTTTCCAAATATCATTAAAAAATGCTGTAATAATTACACGAGAATGTTTAATACAACCTTTGAGATGCACAGCCTCCAACAGTATCCCCTCCTGCTGCAGTGACAAAGAGAAGCTTCAAATAGCCTTTAGTGGCATCCTGCTCAAAGATGAAAAAGGCAGCATTAATCTAGGATCAGAAGGGGGACAATAGTAATGAATTTTTCCTTGGTCACACAAACAAAGTAATCATTATTGATTTTCCACTTTTGTCAAAAACAGAACTGTAAACTTTGTTTGCACCCATAATGATGCTGTGTTGACGAAATATGTTGGAGCATTCAAAAGCATTAAGTTAAATACAAAGTAAATAGTATCATGGATAGGTAATACTTACTTTCCTCTTGCTAATGCCTCCATCCTCATCTAGTAACTCATTAAGTTTTTCTTCAACTGCATTACAGGCGAAGATATATTAACATAGTTATCATAGGTTGGGCAATAAACCAGCTATCATATTAGAGTATGCAATTACCTCCATCAAAATGTCCACTACTAACACTTGTTGGCAATTTTTTGACCTTGTGGGGAACCAGGTTTTTTGCATTTGACCTGCTCTTCTTTATTGTACTGCTTGAATGAGATGATTTTGCAGGATAAGTTTTTGATGTATTTTGCTTATCATCAACAACCTCGGACAGGGAAGTCTTGCTCCTCAGGATGGAACCAGACACTGATTCTTTCATAGTAACTGAGGTTTGAAAAGAAAGCTTTGAAGGTTGAAGATCAGATACAGGTCTGCACATGGTCATTTCAGTTTCTCTATTATCCAGACTCTTCGTAGAGTTTTCTAATGACCGAACATCAAATATGGATCTGGACATGGTTTCTTCAGTTTGAATAGGAACAGTTTGACAAGAAGCATCCAATGAGTTAACATCAGATAAGGGCCTGAATATGGTTTCGTTGGTTTGTTGATAATCTTTTGAGTCTGGGATTGTGGGAGCACATTGAATTAGCAAATCTTGATTTTCCATAGAAATCTCTTCATGTTTCAGAGTCATAACATTCATAGCATCAGAAACAATCTCCTCCACATTTAGCTCTCTTTCACCATCTTCTTGGATCATCACAGGTTCAGGATATTCATCATCTGAATCACCTTGGACAATAACCTCAGTATTCAATGGATCACCGCCAATATAGCCTCGGCATTCAGGAGCACCACATACACATTTCTTAGCAGCAGCACCAAATACTCTTACGTAGTTGTAATCAAATGTTACCTCTTCGCCCTGGACAGTAAGCAAATGTCATTTACATAACAAATAAGCAACACTAAGAACATTGGGAAAATAAAACATAGATGAAAAGAGAGAAGACATAACCAAATAAAGAAAATTTTTCTGAAAATTATGATATTTTATTCAAAGATAATTGATAGGAAAACCATTCAATCATTAGCATCCAAATGCGGCACGTGCAAAGCATGAGTAAAATATAATCAAGTAATTGAGATAAGGTGGCAATTCAAAGTTATGAGATACATTATTTCTATATATTTCTTAACATGTACAAAAATTGTCATGCAGTTAGCAACAAAGAAAGGAATGTGTCTATTTATTTGCTTATAAAACCATATTTAAAGTGAAATGATAATTCACAAATAACTTTAAAGTACATCTAAAGTATGATATATTGTAAAAAAACATGACAGTTTATGAAAATTTTAAAAAAATTCAATGCATTTACAAAGTTATATAAGAGAGAAACACAATAGTATTAAACAAACTGGATTTGAGTCTAAGTTCAACTTTGAAGCTCATTTGAAATGAATGGCAATTTAATCAAATTGGTCCACACATCGTCCCATGTGAGATGCAAGATATAGCTGTGAAATTTATACATATACACGATATGCCAATGTTATTAATGTTTGAACTCAAGTTTGAAAGGCAAAGTATATCATACTTGAACATATTTTTTGCATTCTCATGTTCAGACCAATACTTGATTCACACATTTTCTGGTATCAAAGCATGGGACCAACATCATGAATCTTTCCCCAAAATTTAAAGCCCTAAGTGCAATCTGAACATTTATTGGCAATCTTGGCCATTGAATAATTCTGCACCTCTTGGAGTAGGAGACATTTGGCAATTTATTGCTGATCATCTGACAAAATATCATACTGGAGCTCGACTGAATCATACGTCCTCCTGTTTCCTCGTAGAGTTATCTAGAATCAACTTTGATGATTGTGTAAATGTTGCTTTGGGTCACTTCACCCCGACCCATTCTAAAGAGGCCTTGGTTTCATCCCTTTAATGACTCTATTTTGAGAAGCAAAAACGTTCACCACTTCTTTTCTGATAGACATAACCAAAATTGTTCCGGTTTTTAGAAATCATGCTAGTTTTGTGCCTTTGAGTCCAAAATCTTCAATGAAGTGTCTTACAGGGTTTGTTCACATGGATCTTCTTTTGTTTTCCATTGTTCTCTTGTATGCTATTTTTACAAGCTTAATAGTAAATCGACTATCATATTTGATTTTGACCTGTCTATTTCCATGAATTCTGATGGTCATCCTTTACTATTGTATAACCATGTTTCTCTCTTTAGTGGCCTTCCTTATGCCCTTTCTTTTCCCATTTGGATCTTTCCTTCACCGTTATCATTTGGCATGTGAACATTCAAAACGTCTGACGAATCCGGGGGTCAAGCTACAACCTGTGGATCGTCTGACCTCTCTTCAACACAATGCCCCCTAAAGTGCTGTTATGCCCCCTGTTATCCTTATGGTGAACCATGATAAAGTAGATGCAACTCTTTCCCTAGCATGGACATTCAATTTCCTAATGCACAAAAAAAAAGATGCATTGTCGGTTGTTCATGTGCAAATCGCAAGGGCGATAATTTATTGCCATGTCTTGATCATTTAGAACCCACATCAGCCTCGTCCATCATTTCGTACACTTCATCCAAACTTCAACCAGCATCAGACTGACCAGAGGATTCATGCTTAGACCATGGCCTACATGCTGCCCATCATCTGCCTTCCAATTTAATAATTCCACAAAGCTCTTAAGACTTATGTTTCCTCTCGAGGATCTCAACACTAGAAGCACCAGTTCATTAATTATTCTCAATCCACTCAGTAGGTCTAGTGGATTGTGAACAATGAGTCTTAGGTTGAATCCCGAAATCAACTCCAAGACATGCAGACAGTGCTTTCACCATCCATCGTACCAAAGTACAATTTTTTCCAAATCAATTGAATCCTTGGGACATCAAACTCAAGCCAATTAAAGGTACATTTTCCCTGTAACAATCCTTCCCTTGTCCGATAATCATCTTTCTTGAATTACTTGCCAAGACTTGGTATCATACTCTGGCCACATGCCATGCCCCTTGTACAACTTTTAGATCCTATAAAGAACAAAGTGGCAAGCAAACCACGCATGACAGAATGACCCTCGAAGTTTCTAACACAGAGTGCTTTAAGAGTGAAGTTCATCCCTAAACCAAATGTCATCCACTTATATAAATAGTTTCAAAGAGCGAATAACCAAAAACTACTTTGCAAACTCCTAGTGTCATATATTTTAACTTTCACTTTACCCATCACGAGTTTATGTGCCACTCCTTCACAACCTGCTCAATGATATCTCCTCCCTTTCACAAGAGCATCATAGGTTACCACGTCTCCCAGTATGGTTACATTAATGCAAGACTCCTGCAAAATCCAGTAGGTGACACACTTTATTCCATGCACCTAGTTGTATTTATAAAATGGGATTCCTGCTAGTTGATTAAACAAATCTAGCTTTCCTGACTCATTATAAGGATAATCTCATTCCATGCAAAACACTTGTACAGCTTAAAGGATTAATACATGTGATAAGATATCCTACTAGGATCCATTATTTCCCTAAATCAAAATTTTTCTTGGCGCAACCATTGCTTTCACTTTTCCTTGACATACTCTTGGCCATATACTTGGCGTAAATCATATGAACTATTCCTTTGGGGTGCTAAAATGATGTATCTTCCCCTCTGTCAAATCAGATGAGTTGCATTGATGACGAACAAGTCCACCAAAAATCCAGTAAATCTCCCACAGACTTATCTCCTACACAATAAAATCCTAACTCCAAGATCTTGAAAAATAGAAAAAAAAAACTCAACAATTCATTAAGGCAAGGCATATGTTAATGGTTAAAGGTAAGATGAAGGTAGGGCTGTTAACGAGCCGAGCCGAGCCCGAGCCTGGGAGAGCTCGGCTCGGCTCGTTTCACAGAAGCTCGGGCTCGGGCTCGGGCTCGGTAACGAGCTCTATATTGGGCTCGAGCTCGGGCTTGAGCTCGTAAAGCTCGTTTTAATTACGAGCTCCAGAACGAGCCCGAGCTCGAGCTCGTAATCGGGCTCGGGCGAGCTCGTAATCGGGCTCGGGCTCAATAACAGGCTATTTTTCTCTATGTGGTCAGATTTTTATGAATTATGGTGCTGAAATAAGATCTTTCAGTGGGAGACTAGAGCTCGTTTGGGTTCGTGAGCTGCTCGGGCTCGAGCTCCGGCTTGGACTCGGGTGTAAACGAGCCTCATATTGGGCTCAGGCTCGGGCTTGTTGACTAACAAGCCGAGCCCGAGCCGGGCTTTTACCGAGCCGAGCCTGAGCCAAGCCGGAGCAGCTCGGCTCATTAACAGCCCTAGATGAAGGATATATTGAGGAATCATATTCATCATCAGCGCCATTAAGCTTTCAACTAGGCATTTTTAAATGTTTAAAATTTTCTAACCATAAAAGTGATTTAGAGCATAGAAGCCATGCCTTCAGACACCATAAAGAAACCAACTTCATCAAATATCAATTTGTTTCTTCCAAGTATCAGTTTTGGTACACACCAGCACCCAACCGGTATGATGTTGGTAAGGTACACCTTTCGGTATCAACATCGGTATTAGGGCATACAGGTATAGGTTCCCTATCAGAACAATAGGGTATGCCTTGTATAGACTAGTACTTCCAATATTTAAAACCATGGTTTCTTCTACAACCAATATCCCCAACAGTAGTGGATGACAAGTTCTAACTACTCATTTTGACAAAATTATCATCTACTCTTACATCAGATATCTTCATGCAGAATCCTCTTTCTCAATATTATTTCTTGTTGCTCTTCCATAATCCAGTCTTCAATAAATATCTTGACATTTTAGTTACACCATATGCAGACACTGATTCCCGTTTGGATAAATTTGATGAAGAGCTCAATGGTGGTTCATATTATACAATAAGTATAGACTACATCTTGCATATTGCTTAATGCTAAATACCATCATGCATGTTGACTAATTCTACATTTTGAACTGAAAAAAGGAAGCATGACTCACAATGAGACTAGAAATGCTAAATGACCACACGTAATGACCAATTTAAGTTCAATCAAAAGAATAACTAATGGCACAAAGCAGTTGAGCCATTACCTTCTTAATGTCCCTTATCGCAAATAGTCCAATACAAACTTCTCCATTTACCATCCACTGCTTCCACAAAATTAAAAGGAAAAAATGAAGATCATAGTGATTTAATAATAAAAGTAGAGCTATTAGTCAAGTTAAACATCGAAAAATAAAAAACTAGTACCAGTTATAATTAGCAATATGATGATTTATGGACATAAGATTAAAAGTTAGCATCTAGGAATCAAAAAAAGCTGCCAATATAAAAATTCACATATGAGCATACTACATTCCAAATATACAGTTGTTAATCATTAACAATTTCATAATTATGTTCGAAATTATCCCACAATAAAACTATATGGCTTGAAAAGAAATTCAAATAGAATTTTTTTAAAAAAAAAGCATTGGTTCTTGGTAGATAGAAGACCTAATGCTTAATGGCACAATATGTTTTTCTGTAAACAAATTTTAGATGTTAATGATTAAGAACTCAATCCATTTGATTCAAGAATTTCTTGTAAGTGGATGGGTAGATGACGAAGTAAACTTATATCACTAGCGCTCAAAAGAAGCAAGAAACAAAGAAAATCAAAGAGCTTAGACCAAAAAACTTGACTATAACAGCTTAGACCAAAGTGATCCTCATAGGCATTTCAACACATTTTCTAAAGCATTAAAAGCAACTATGCTACCATGAGGACAAAGTTATCAACAAGCAACAGAAGAGAAAAATTTGGAAATGCCAACATTGGCAACTTCAATTTAGTACATAAAACCCACACAAAAATGCAGATATTATGGACAGCACTTATCCAAACCACAGCCAAAGTAATCAAGAAACATAAATTCTGTGTTTGTGCAAATTAAGAGGTCAAGTGTAAACAAAACAATCACCTTTTCAGTGCGACAATTAGGATTGCAGCTATGATTGATGAAGCGCCCCAAGTTTCCTTTAGCACATGCATCTATTACCTGAATTAAGTGAAAGTAAGACTAGTCATTTGAAAGAAAATCAAAAGTGACACATGCAAAGATAAGCTTGATTTTAAAAGACAAGCATGTTTTGCAAACAAAGAAGTACTTAATTTTGTAGAACAATTAAAAAATAATTGTTTCAAATGAACAATATAAAGATGAGGAGTGCAAAATATTGTGTCATGTATTACGATAGCTATACTTTTAGTTCATTTGAATAGTGAACCGACAACAAAATATTCCAAAACCTTTATATCATTCATCATAAATCATTCACGTTATGCTGCTACAACTTAACATTGCATGGAAAATTGTTAGTTGTTAACAAGTGTGAAATGTTCTAAAATTGTGGAACTACATATAAGCACTAATCACCAATTTAATATGCTCCGCAAACATGCATGACTAGATACATTCGTGGATGCAAACTTTATTTAGATATTTGCGCTGCACAAACCAAATGAATGGAAGGTAGAGTCTCGATGCAAATCAATATTATTTGCTAAATTCGACAACCATTATAGTGGGCACCAAATCTACAAGTAGGAAGATTTTCTAGATGTCCTGTAACATCCCACAACGACCTCACCAGACCAGAACCTAACTGAGAAATAAGTATCTATGGAAGTTAGATAATTGTTTCACTAGTAATATGAAATTAAGAAAAGCAAGAACACTAGAAAAAGGGGGCTCTATAGTAAATATTCTCCAGAACATGGAAAACTCCAAATAATAGCTAAGACAAGAGGCAGGGTGGACTGGAAATCTTTCACATGGGACTTCTAGAGGGTAACACAGACATGGATTTCCTTGTGGTATGGGTTTACCTTGCTACTGGTGATGAGTGGTGAGGCAGACTGTTTTCTTTCCCCATACCAGACCAATTACAACACAACCTAAATTGGCATATCAGATGTAGTCCAAGATCTAGATCTAACTTTTCCAAAGGGTTCCAGTCAAAGTCAAGAAAAAATAGGCAACACCTCAATGTTCCCCAAGTCCAGTCCTGGAAAGGAAATGCTGTGGACAGAAAATTGGATATTGTATTCAAGGTGGAAATATGGACATTATCAAATTTCTGATTGGTGGATGGCCTTGCTTATCAAAGCTTTCTCTCATAACACCCCTCCCCCTCCCTGCCCGCCTGGACCAACCCATGCCCAAGCCCATGGGCCCTGAACCTGCCCATCTTATTGTTCCATAACCCATCAAACCTCAATGAAAATACTTAACGTTATTAAAAATAGAGAGATGAGGGTTACGAGATACTCTATACGTGGAAATGCTGTTGCTTCCCATCCCTGGTTTCATGTGCCACTTCGTCGAGTACGCCACAACCCTTTAGCAATCAAATCCTCTCTCACACACACACACACGTAGTTGGCTTAAAAGACAACCTCTTTTCTCTCCACAAGTCTGGTACCCCAGAAAACATCAGAGCCTATAGCAGCAAGCCCTAGTCTCCCTACCTCTGCTTCCTTTCCCCTCTCTCCTCATGCATCATTGCTACCAATACAATTTTACAAGCAGCTTGTGGACTAACTGCCACAAACCGTGTTTGCAAGTCTCATTTTATTATGTCGTAGGTTTATTTTCTTCTATCTACATTCATTGTCATATGGTCGTATGTTATTTTTCATATAAATTATTTATTTGTGAAGACGCATGAATAGTAATACCCATTCATTTTTAGAAGTTTAGGCATTTAAAGAAAGTTCATGTGTAGATAAATTTCACGATGTGAATTTTTTTTTTTTTATAATCTACTTGTCATTCAAAACAGAAACTTCTAAATTACAAGGCAAGTGAATAAATTAACAAACAGATATAAACTAACAAGTTTTGACAATTTAATAATATTTAGTATATTTGCATTGTTAGGATACAAGGATTCACTTACTAGATTAAAATCGCATTATAGAAGTGCCCACCATAAAAGGGAAAGGCCATATAATTTCAACTTAAAAATTGTACGGTAGGGGGGGGAAAACAGATCAGCATACCTTTTAATTGGACTTTAAAATTATTGTATATATATTTCAATTTAGATTCAATGATTAATGACCAGCTATTAAATTCCCCTAATAGTTATGCACCCTCCCGGCTCCACCGCTGTGCTATAGTGTAGCAAATAATAGCCAATTTAGTTCTAGCTAATTTGACCTATAAACAATGTTGTCACCTCTATATGCACTTATAATTTTGAAAACACATCAACCATTTATGCAATTTAGTTTTGCAAAGCCATCTAATTAGAGCTAAACTTGCTGCATGAACTGTGACTTCTGATGGAGCTCATTAAATTTACTTGCCTCAAGCAAGCTATGGTATATATCCTTTTCTTAGGTACTTAAAGCTGAAGGTAGCAAAATTTTAATTCCCAAATTTCACCTGAACTAAAATCAACAAGCCTCACCTTATTATAAAGGCCCGGTGATCTACTTCAAGAATTCTAATAAAAGTAAGATTAACTATAAATATGACTTCAATAATGTTAAATGCCCACTTCATCCGAAAATCGAAACCTGTTAGGAAATGGATCAACAATGTATAGAAAAAGCTGGTGGATGACATCAGGTTGACAGCCAGTAGTAATGAAGAAGCTAAACTAAGAAATGAATCCCAATTTCATGTCATGTGCAAGTTTTGAAAAAGTATATGCAATTCATTTTCTTTTAAAGATGATGACTTTTACTCCTATGCAGAAACAACTCAAACCCTAATACTCCATAAAAAATGAAATGAATAATAAGCAAAAAATAGAATAATATAAAAGCAAAGGTAGGCTTGAATAGGCCAAACCTCACCACCATTCAATGTCATGAAGTAGAAATGCTTCTGACCTCTGGAAGCATAGTATCTTTGACGAGCTTCATATGAAGCTAAATCAAGCACCTGAAATGGCAAAGTATGATATCCTAATAATGTAGTTGCTATCAAGAAAGTAAAAAAGGTTAAATAACATACAAACTTGCTTGTAAGTTGTGATATCAATGACAAATGGAAGAAATAACCCAGAGATTATTTAAACGCTTTCACATAACTTTCTCACACAGAATGAGAATTTCCAGGTTACACTGTCAGTAGAAAAATTAGGGAGCATGAATTTAAAGAAAAAGGTGAAAAAAATCCAAGATTACCTCCCCAACATATTCAATAAGAAATTGCCCTTGAGATACATCTTCAAGCAGCTGTAAGCCATAGCCTTTCTTTCCACAACGAAAGCACTTAAATTTGGCATATTTGCGTTGCTGGAACTGTTCTCAAAATCCTTTTTTGTTAGAAGCGGATAGAGCATAAGAAAGCAAAATGGTCGGGAATCAAAGAATGGCTAAGAACTACAAACCTGCTGATTTGAACAAAGATCCCCACGTGGGCAGGTTCCTTTGACACACTCTATGTTAAGCATCCGGTTCAAACATGCATCTCCACAACCCAAACTGCCATCTAAAGGAGGTTTGCACTGACAAACCATGATCTGTTACAGGAAAAGAATAAAATAAATGTCAAAGAACCCAAATTTATCAAGAAAAGTTAACAGAAGAACAGAAAAGGAATAATTAAGTGAAAACAGAATGAGAGGAAGCGGACAAAATGGCAGGCAACATAAAGTAACTGGATGAAAGGAGCAAATTTTGGATTTTGATCACCTAATTTGGTTTTACATAAGATTTGGACTAACAATTAACATAAGTGGATGTGGCACATTTAACCAATGCAGAATCCATATGCATCCAGGCTGCATAATGAGCTACAGGTGCCTGCATAGGCCAAGGCAGCATGTTTTGCAGCCTGATTGCATATGGACTGCAATAATGACAGATTATAATTAAATATGTCACTCCAAAAAGAAGATTGACTTTAGTGACTTTTTGAAGATTGATAACTTAATTACTACTAGTTTTGTTTATTAGTTATGTATTTCGATCCGGCATGCATCTTTTTGGCTTATATTTTGATGATTTTTCATCTGATAATTCGTAAATGTATCTGTTGAATGAGCATACTAGAAATTTGAGAATAGTTCATTAGGAGATATTGTTACTCAACTAAACTAAAGTAGTCTCTCATATAAGCAAAAGAACATATCTAATATTTCTTTTTACTTATCTAATTGTAATTTTTAGCTTATTTTTGTCTATTGTCTATTTTCATGAATGTCTTGTTATGTGTTTTTATTTTTAACAATCCAACTGCATACAAGCTCGCTTGTGTGCTTGCGTCCTCCATATGCACAATGCAAAGCCCTAGCTGCTTGCATATCATGGTCTCTTATTAGAACCTTGCCAGTTACCACATATAAATGATTCCAACATTCATGTCCAAGTTCTCATTCAAGTTACATGTGCGAAATGCAATATCCAATATCCAAAAGACACCTAACAAAAAAAAGTGCAATATCAAATATTCGTCATTGATAGTGATACCTACTGGTGATGGGGAGATAAATGATACATCAATCACCACATGTCCTTATATGAGCTTACCAAGGCTGATCTCAGACCAATTTATCTTAAAATAGATGGAACACAACAAATTTAGCTTTTTAGCTTAAAAATCAACTAATTTGTAGCACCTACAAAATTTAAGGTCCTCAAACAATTTTAATTGCAAGGAATTCAGAAAGAATAATAAGTGAAATTGTTTGAATGAAATTCTCAGGTTCTAGTTTGCCCCCCACCCCTCCTCTCTATTTACATCTTCTCCAACCCCTTCCTCCCATACACCTCTTAAAGATGATTACTAACACTGAGACTAGTCCTCCTCTTACTTTCTCTTCATATTTGACCTTCTTCCTATTTCTTTGTTATTCACTGTATCTAGATCAGAACATAGGTCAAATCTATACGCAAATCTAACTTCCAAGCTCCTCTCCCTCTCTCTCTCTCTCTCTGGTCTCTCCCTTGACTCTACTTTTACCAATCCATAGTTCTTCCCAAATTTTTTTCCAAATTAAATAAAGGGGGGAAACTCAACAGCATGATATCTCATCACTTATATGGCAAACTCAATTTTTATTACAATCATATTATTCATACGCAAGAAGATCCTCACATATGTGCCACCCCAATCCATCAGCAAAAGTACTAGATTATTTCTCAAAGCATCACAGGAACATATGGGACTTATTTTGACAGTTTTCTATTTTTGTTTCCTTGAAGAAACCAATGTACGATTCTAATGAAAAAGCATTTAACTCCAAATTAGTATATACCACAGGTATTTTATAGCCATCTCAAATTTAAGAGCAGTATTCATTTTAAGTAATTGTGGAAAATACAATAACCTTCAAGCATGGCTTCTCCAAAAATTGAATCCCACCCCACCCCCACCCCCCCCCACCCCCCAAAAAAAAAATAAAATAAAATAAAATAAAATAAAATATATATCTAAATATTGGCTTCCAACTCACTATTTTTGTCTCCTATTCCAACTCTGAAGAGAGGTTTTTAAAGACCATGGTTTGGTAAAGGCCCATAATGGTGACTGTTTGGTAATGATACGTACCATGGTATGGTCCCATACTGACCCATCAGCCAGAACTACCAGAAGCCTATACCAATATGGGGTCAATATGGGCTGGTACAGACAGTATGTACTGGCCCCATAATGCAGTACCTTAATCCTTTCTTTGAAAGTACCAAGGTGGTACTTTGGCAGTGTATTTACATGACTCGCTGTTGAAAACAAACTTTGAGTTGATACAAGGGATTGGCATCATAGCAGCAGACCTAGGGGTGTTAGTCACAACTCACAAGGCTTGATAGCCAAATCAAAAGCCTACCATGAAGGTAGATTGTCTGTAGGACTACCGTGTAAATGCTGAAAACCATTTTTATCACAAAGCATTCATGAGACAGAATCGTTCTTTCTTTATAGATTTACAGAGAGCAAAAAGCAGCAGCAGTGAATAAACAGATAGGCATGTAAGGAATATCATGTTTCTATCATAGGTCTACATCAAACAAAAAATGAGACAAGCCAAACCTCATCAATGGTCTGAGTTTTACGTTTACGATGCAAAAACAAGTTAGACTTGATAAGCGTCCAAGAGGCTTGTTGTGAAGCTGCAACAACAACAAAGAGAAGCACAAAAAAAGGAATAAACATCTAAACACACCCCAAAAAAATCTGCATATTTTTTAGACTGCAACAAGAGTTTAAATTTGTGCAACATGAGCATTATGAGATGTGATACGAAATCCTATACCTGTTAATTTTGAAATTCCAGTTCCCTTAGAACTAGGTTGTATGTTGGAAAAATTTTCATCACAAGAAGCATCTGAAATCTCCAACTCTGCATTAATTTCTGCATTTGTCTTCTCTTGCAGTATTGAGCAGTCAGCAAATGCCTTGTCTGTGTTGTCCTTACAAGTCCTTTAGAATAAGAGTGGTAGACGTAAGTGAACAAATGAAAAGCTAAGGCTTAAAGGAATCTAAGCCAAAAACTTTCAGTCTCAAAAGATGTGGTAGAACAAACAATTATAACCAAACATGTCATACAGCAACATGAAATCAAAACAAATTGAGCTTCCATGCACCAATACAAAATATCACTTTTTAATACTTTATGCATGTAAATATGTATGTATATGCACCAAATGCCACTAAGCAAACAAACAATGGATTAAAACGGTAATAATGCACAAATAACAAAAAAAAAAGGAAATAAATAAAGAAAATGTTCGAGTTGATGGTTCATTCTGTACATATTAATCATGCCCAGAAACTTTCTCAATTTTTGCATGTACATGCATTAGGATTACAGTTTTCATCAACAAGGATCAGTAACCCCACAAGAGAGAGATCAAAAAAAGCATAATTTTTAGGAATATAAATATGAAATTACTATCACAATAAAGTTTTTACCATCTGCAATTTGTTTCATCTATAATATCTGCAAGTGCAGCTGATATGCAGCGCCACTTGTGGCAATCATCACAGCACACCCATGCAACACGTGGTGGTAAAGCCTGGCCCTCTAATGCAGAAGCTTCATTTGATGCCAGTTCATCACCTGCAGGTGCCATACCAGAGTCTGACACATTTTTGGAAACAGCTTCTCTTCCAGCACTATATTTACCTATGCAATGAAATGAGTAAATTTAAATCATATATACCATGATATTCAGGAAGCAAAGGAAAAAGGATATGCAAATAGTCATATATTCGAAATAATAATCAACTCGGTGAGAGAAGGAAAGAGTATTGTTCAAGGATGAACTCACAGCTTAGTTCAGTTGATACAGTCAGTGAAAACTTATTAGCTGCCCTTGAAGACAAGCCCACGCTCCGACTTTCTTCTAAGCAAGAATCAAGTGTTTGACTTTTCTCCTTGCTTCTGCTCTTATTGGCTGACTTCCTTGCACTATTCTTCTTCGGACCATGAACATCCTTTCTCTTGCACCTTGTTGCCATAGTTTTACCCGAACTGCCCTTACTCACCCTGGAATTGGTACTTCTAGGAAGTTTATGCCCTTTAATTTTATCAGTCAGCAGTGAGGCCCCCAATGTTCCACCTTCTGACTTTCTATCCCCAATATCAAACCCAGGCAATGGCCACATCTTGTAACCCACTTCCTTTTTCATATGTTCTTCAAACCTCTCACGTTCAACCATTCCAAGCACCGCAGAATCCACAGGAAAGGTCTTATCTTTTGAAGCTTTTCTAGCAGATTTCTTGATGGACTTAGAACATACAGGAGTTCCTTCATCAGGGCCACTTTGCTTTTTACATTTACGCCTACTGAACTTTAAAGGCACACTAGCATTGTTCAGGCTTTCTAGACCAAGCAACTTTTCTTCAATAATAGGATGTTCTGATATGGTGCATGTTGTAACATTGGCTTCAAGACCTTTCTTCCCTTTCTTTCCTTTCTTTCCTTTCTTAGTATTGGCCTTTGGCTGTATAGACAGACAAGATACAGGACTCAGAATAGTTTTGAAGTCAGTCAAAGCAGCAGCATGCAGGTCATCTTGAACCACAGGTACAGGAACAAGTATGCTTGGAACCACTCCAGCATCTGGGCTTGTTGACAAGGCAGCCTCACTAACCACAACACCAATATCCACAACAGGGTTATAAACATCAGAGTCTGGTGATGATCCTGGATCTAATGAGTGCCTCTTGTTGATGGCTTCCACCAATGTCTCAGACCCTACTCGAGATGAAACCCCAGGGCACTCACCCAGCATTTTACCAACAGATGTTTCGTGAGTCAAAGTACTTTCCACATCCTTGTCTCCAAGCTGTCCATCTCGTTGAAGTGACTTGAGTCCCATCACATGCCTATCTTCTGCCACTTTGTGTTCAACGTCAACTTTACTGGAAATACCAGAATTGGTACAGGAATTTAATGGCAGGCACATATTATTGGTTTCTGCTGAAGCTTGTGAATAAACCAGAGCAGGAAACGTAGGTTGCACATACATCTGATCCTTTATATGCATAAAATTGGTTGGAACAGCACATTTGGTTTTTGACAATCTAAAACTCCCATCTTTCTGAGTTGTATTTTGTAGCTTTCTACCTGCCCCATGCCTCCCTTTCCTTGACCTTTTGTTCTGAATTTGAGTTCGATCAGAATCAGATCTTCCAAGCTCACCATTTTGCTTGAATATCCTTAAAATGTTTTCAGCCTTCCCCCAGACAGAATGTCGTACCAGTCTGTCAAAGCAGCTTCTTTTCCTTGTTACTTTGTTTAAGATATTAAAAGTGCTGCTTGAAATTGATGTGCTAGTGTCAATTGCTTTCCTGCTTTTCCTTGCATTATTTCTATTTCTACTTAATGGATCCAGCCTCTCTTCACTAAGGTTATTCCTCAAGGAAGCAGCACGTTTAGGGTTTGTACGCCTGAAGACAATTAATGGAACAGGTTTTGGATTGACCATACCTCTGTCACTCAACTGTCCACAAGGATATTTTCCATTATTACAGCAAGTTGATGTTATGTTGCAAGCATCAGAATCGTTCCCTATGAATTCTGGCCCCAATGAGTAATCTGAAGGATGATTTTCTGCAGCAGTAAATGGATGATATGATTGCTGAGAGGATGATCCTTCCACAACAGAGCAAGATCCCACTTCATCAGGTGAACCCTGCATTAAGTTCTGGCAACTGCCTCTCTGGGGAATAATAATTCCATCTGAAGGACTGCAAGATTCAGATTCAGATTCGTGCTGCTCCTTCTGTGCTCCCTTAAACTCCATGCTCAGACAATAACCAGATTGTGGGCTTAACAGCTGATTCTCCTCACCGCCTCCATCATTTGCGCAAATCATGATATTGCAGTTTGTTGAAGTATCCAAGCAATCCCTAGAAAGATGAGGACAGCAAAACCTACCTACATGTTTAGTGGTGTCCTCACTTGTTTTTATCAAGGAGAAATCTGCTGTCAGCTCAGAAGAAACAAGAAGGGCATCATCACATCTGCTGCAGTCTTTAATGTCATCAAACAATCCAGCAATGTATCCACCTTCTAATCCAATCGCAATTCCAGGAGAATTCCGAGAACCATCTCCCTCCAATGTTCTCAGCGGTGACAGACCTGGAAAGTCTTCATTCTCTTCTCCATTAACCATCTTCGGAGTCTGAACTGAAGGTCTCTGTTCTGCGGAAAGATGCCTCCTCTCTTCCTCAGCCCCCAACCTCCCACAACCGTCATTCACCTCCTTGTTCTCCTTAACTAATACCTCAGAGCAATTCCCAATATCGTCAGAAGTACCATGGCCATCACAAGTAGGAGAGAAGCCTGGCTCCACCTGTTCGGTAATATTTGCATCACTTTGCACAAGGTGACCAATTTCAACAAGTGTATGATGAGTGCTGAACTTTTCCCTAAAAACCATCTTGGAAGTCTCCTGGGAGGGCCCCTCTTCTAAGACAAGGTGCCTGCTCTCTTCCTTAGCCTCCACAACCCCCCTACAACCTTCCCCCACCTTGTCTACCTCCTTAACTGATACTCCCAAGCTATTGTTGCTATCCACCATAACGCGATAGCCATCACAAGGAGGAGAGGAAGCTCTCTCCTCCAGTTCCCTAACTTCCAAATCATTGCTCATTTGGAGACCATTCTCAACACACGCATGACCAGCGCTGCAATCTTCCTTATTAACCGTCTTGGGAGTTCCCACCACGGGTTCTTCTTGTAAAACGACAAACCCACTTTCTTCCTCAGCCCCCACAAAATGCCCACAACCATCTTCCACCACCTCCTCCTCCTCCTCCTCAACCAACGCCCTTGCACCATTCTCAAAATGCGCAGAAGCCACACTATCATTGCAAGTAGGAGAGCAAGCTCCCTCTTTTACATCCGAGACATCTGTCCGACCAGCCACCAGATAATCATTCTCCAGACCCACATGACCAGCATCATGAAACCCATCCAATGCCTGATCACCAGTAGCACCATTGCCATCCAAGGGCTCACCAACCTTCTCCGGGGCTGGCCGGGGCTCACATTCCTCTCCTTCAGTCCTATCTAACAACAAACAATCACAACCGTCCTGAGGGCTCCCAAGAACCTCCCCCAGTCCTCCGACAGCCGGCAGCAATCCGCACATGGACTCCTCTCCGACCTCCCGATCTCCCCAACGATTCCTTTCCGCCTCCCCCATTCCTAGAAAACCTAAACCATCCTCAAATTAAACCCCAAAAGAACCACCAACCGGAGCAATAAAACAAAAAAGAGGCAAGAAATCAATGCATCTCGACGGAAAAATCCAATCCTTTTCCCTCAACCACCCCCAATAACCCAAGAAAGCGAACAAAAAACAACCAAGAAATCCAAACGGATCGTCCACCCCCGAGAAAACTTCAACTAAAACAAACCAAGAAAACCCGAGAAAAAGAAAAAGAAAACCCTAACACCCACCCACGGACGAAAGAAGCAAACGATCCGGACGAACTTTGGAGAGAAAAAAATCGATCAAATCGACAAAAATATATTTAAAAAAGGGGGAGAAAAAGGTACGGAGAGGAGGACCCGGGGAGGGCTCTGATCGGCCGCCGCTTCGGCTTCTTCTTCTCCGCCACCAACGCCGCTCGCTGGGTTCGAAGCATATAAGCTCTTGGCGTCTCCACGATGGGAGAGAGAGAGAGAGAGGGAGAGATGGGGGGGGGGACAGGGAGAGAGTTTGTTGACGGTTTCAGGGAAGGAGTTGGAATCCGGCTCGGTCTGGGAGAAGGAATAGGCGAAGAGGGGGGTTTATTTTATTATTTTATTTTAGTGTTAATTTTCTCGGGGGAGGAACGGAACACGTGTAATTCAGTGCTCTATTTATAGTAATCTTGTGAAAAGAAAACCAGAAAAAAGGGTCAGCAACGAGGAAACCTGCCTGAAAGGCTAACCACACGCCTATTGGAACCATATTAGGAAAAAACTTTGCTCTCCCGAGAACTCTATACCGGTTTTCCTTTCTTTTGCCCTTGGATTCTTCTTATAACCAGAAAGTAAAAAAAAAAATTATAATATATTTCTTTTGAAGTTTTAGTTAAAGGTGTTCCTTAAAATTTGAAAACCACTGCTAATAGAGGACCATCATGTTCGCACGTGAGGAGAGTGCACAAGAATTTATGTGTGTGAGAAGAGTTTTCTATATTAGAAAATTAAATTGAATTTTGAAATTTTGAATATCTATGAACTTTAAGTATAGGTCATGATCATTGATATAGGATTTTATAATTTATAATTATATTTAAGATTTGAGTACATATAAAAAGGGTGGAGGGTTGGATTCATATAAGCATGTCGAGTAAGATATGGTTGTGATATAATGATTAAAAATCAGAGGTATGGATCGATCTCGGAAACTTGGGATTGGTTTTCGATGTAAGCCATAATGCCATTTGATTGATGATTATAAATGCCCATCTATTGGCACACTACTTGGACTATGTTGTTGGAAAACTGGTACTTGTAGTCACTTATATGCAAAGAAAAGGAGAAGGTTATCTCATGCAAATGCATAAAGCAACTCTTTATCAGTCTAATTTAGTTTTATTGGTCGACAGATATTAAAGTATTCTTGGAACAACTAAATAATTAAGTAAAATATTATTTCTATCGTATAATAGTTTATCCATTTCTCGATCAAAAAAATAATAGTGATTTTCTGTAAAAACATATGGCTTTGTCTATTTTTCTCAGAGAATTTGTTCGAAGTATTATGTGCGAATCCATGTGATTGTATCATCATGTAATTAACTTCTCTTATTTTAACCATATACCAATACTGCAAGCTTACAATTACATCACAATTGCCAGTGAATTTGGTGACCCATATATCAAATGGTTTGCTTGATTGCAGCCAAATTATGAGCTTCTATTGTTAATTTTTTATGAAAATTTAAAATAGCAAGGCATTTTTATATCATGTTAAAATCTAGTCTAATTATAAAATATATTTTAAAATTGGCGTCAAATAGTGAAGGTTGGTTGTTCAGTAGATCTTATTTGTTCCTTAACATATTCATATATGCATACAAAGATAAGATCTTGTTACATTTTACAAGAGATGATTTTTTTTTAATCCCATGGTCTTTTTACCTTTATCCTGCATTAGTATCTTAGTGTAGCAAGCTTTTATTTTTTTTCTTGTATTAATATTTATTACATAGCAAGCAATGGCTGTTCATAGATGCACTAATGGTTTAGAATTTGTTAAATTTAACTTGGTTGTTATAGATTTTCAGAAAACATTGCAAGGAGGTGCAAACTAACACAGCTGTCAATTTTTAGTACGAAACATTGTTTTTTTTTTTTTACTAAAGTAGATATTTCATACATCACAAGTATGAATACACCCAATAAAATTTGAAAACAATAAATCGCGAAGTGCCCGAGGCAACTCCCCTCTTCGGACCACATGGTGCTTCCGGCATGGCTAGCCACATAAACAACCACCTAATCCACAGCACTATTAACCTCTCTAAATACATGCTTGGTCTGAAAGGCCCCTCTATCCCTCACCATCATTCAGATATCTCGAAGCAAGGGGTGATCCAAACTGGCACCCCTCGAATTTTCTGGATTCACCTAATCACCGTGGCCAAGTCACCCTCCAGGATAATTGAGCTAGCCTATAGCACTCGCCGCACATGTCAAATGCCCTTCTAGGCAGCCCTCAACTCCGCATCGAGAACCAAAATATCGAATAACTGACAGCCACCTTCTGCCACTACCCTAGAGCTCGGATCCCAGATGACAAAGCCCCCACCTAGCAAGAAATATTGTTTGCTGACAGTTAAAGAAGGCAAAGGGGAACGGAGAGGGTAGGAGGTGAGCTAAGCCATGGCGGCATGGCGCCTTGGTTAGAGGAAGACATAACCAAGGCTATGAGCTATTATTAGGACATTGAAGATCAAGTTGTTGAAACCACAAATGCACGTCAAAAAGATCACACAAGTCACAAGGATGGATCCAGTGGCTCCGTGCTGCTAGCTAGGTAGTCATATATTGTTGCTCTTGAAAAAAAATATATTTTATCAAAAAATATTTATTCATCTTCTTATAACTTTCCCTTTTTTATGGAATATATATTTATTATTTTTTATGGAATACATATTTATTATTATTATTTGGGGGAAAGATTGCAAGCTTGGAAGACTTGCCTCCTATGGAGCAATAACATCCTATATTGGGGATGTGTTTAATAGGTCGAGAAGAAAGTCAATTGCTGAGCGTTCCCGGACGAATCGGTTTAGCACCTATCAAGTGTGATTTTACGAAACTTTTATAACTTTATTGATGCAAAATTTAGGTTATTTTTATTATCCATAATGTGGTTTATGTCACAGCTCAGAATTTTATCCAAAAAAACTAGTCGAAAGGTATTATTTGAGTTTCTTGATCCTGTATAAGTACTCAAGATCTACCCAATGAATAATCGATGTGAGACTAAACACACGCTCGCACGGATCGTCACATATATGAGGAACCGTGTGGACATGTGTTTAGTCCCACATTGGTTATTTGCCGAGAAGATCTTGGGTACTTATACAAGATCAAGGAATCCAAATAATACATCGGACTAGCCATTTTGGGTAAGGTCCTGAATTGTTACAAATGGCATAAGAGCGGACCCAGCCTATAACCTATGTGGACTAGGGGACACTGCAACATGGTTCTATTGGGGCTGACCACAGGCCGATTATGGTCTTTGTGATTAAATTTGAATAGATTTGAATCCTTAACTTGACGAGGACATCAGGACTTAAAATGGAGGAAGTATGTGAGGACCCATGTGGGCGTGTGTTTAGTTCCACATCGGTTATTCGCTGGGTAGATCTTGAGTACTTATACAAGATCAAGGAACCCAAATAATACCTTCTAACTGGCAATTTTGGATGAGGTCCTGGGTTATTATAAATAGATAATAAAGTATTCTCTTCTCGCAATTAGGAATGATCTCTCTCATTACTTAACATAGGAATGAGACAAATCACATGTTTGTGTACCACAGCCAGAATAATTCCACTCTAAATGCATACTTCATATATTTATGGGTGCGGACAAGAACCATCCATATGTGAACAGGGCCAGCCCAATCCTTAGGCAATTGAGTCGATGGCCTAAGGCCTCTGCCCAAAGAAGGCCCACTGCAATGATAAAATGGAAAGAAAAAATGTTCCCCTATGAGTTCACCTTAGGCCGGCCTACTACAGGGAGGGCCTCAAAGACAAAATAGTCTTAGGCTCCCAAATACATTAGGTCGCTCCTGCATGTGAATTATAAGTTTTTTCATTTTTATAATGAGGCATCCATCAAATTTACTCGAACACCCACAGCTTAGCAGGGGACAATATGCACAGAATGTGCAGATGATTTTTACTTAAAAATACAGTTAGAGGAGTTAACAGGTTGAGTTCATGTGGGATTTGACCATATCCATACCTAAACCCAAATTACATATGTTAGGTCCAAATCGAAATGCAAACCCAATTAA
Organism: Phoenix dactylifera; assembly: GCF_009389715.1. Lineage (NCBI taxonomy): Eukaryota > Viridiplantae > Streptophyta > Magnoliopsida > Arecales > Arecaceae > Phoenix > Phoenix dactylifera. The sequence continues at coordinate 2,954,609 of NC_052401.1, read as the reverse complement.
AACTCTATATTCATAACCAACATCAGACCCAAAAAGATTCGGATATTGGATTGAGTTGTGTAGTAATCACATATGTAGTAAGTTATTTTATTATATATTGGAACTTTTTCTTCATAATATATCCAAAATGCTATCTCATAAACAGTGAACCATGAAGAAAATATTAATATAGAACAACGGTAAAAACTTGTTCCAAGCCATGAGTTTTTCTTTAGATAATCAAGTTTGGTTTTGAGTAGTCCAATCATAAGCTGCTACAAAATTTATTGGAACAAAGTAAAATTGTTCTGTATATATGCACATGCAAATACATACGTACACATATGTGCATGCGTGCATGTATATTTATATATACATATATATATATACACATATATATATACATATACATATATATAGACACACACATATATATATATATACATATATATATATATATACATATATATATACACATATATATATACACATATATATATACACATGTATATATATACACACACACACACACACACACACACACACACACACACACACACACACACACACACACATATATATATATATATATATATATATATATATATATATATATATATATATATATATATATATATATATGTTGGATTGGTTTTCAGGTATGCATGTATCTAAACCCGAGCCCAACCTCATGTGGATGTGACACCCCTAGATACAGTGCTTCTGAATTAGTGTAACCATAGCATTCTTATTCTAAGTTGGTTGAGACAATTTAATCATTGGCGTCAGGGTGTCACAACCTCACACCTAAGGCTGCAAATAAGTCCGATTGACCCGTGATCCGACCCGACCTACTTATACCAGACCTAACCTATTTTGGAGGACCCATGGGGCGGATCAGGTCCTATAATTGGACCCGTTCTATTTTTTGGGTCCGGTTTGGATTTATTGAATTCAGATCCGATCTGATCCGATCCATTTGAAATTTGGATAATTTTGGATTTTCAATCCTACGACTTGACCCGACCTGAATCTGTAAAATTATTTGAGACAGTGACATGCAGGCCGCGGAGGTGTAAAACACAAGTTCTGAAGTCATTGATGGGTTGACCTGAATCGGACCCAACCCAGATTCGAACCGAACCCGATGCGGACCCGAATCAGGCTCGAATTTTTGTGTTGGATCTGGGTTATACATGGACCCAATCCGACTCGAATGATCCGTTGGGTTAAAATTTATAGTGGTGGACTCGATCCGACCCAATCCGATCCAACATGAATTTGAATCGAGTCTGCGTGCAAAATTAGAATCTGAACAAGAAATCTGGTTGGATCGAATCACTGATGGCCCGGCCCGATCCGACTGATTTTGCATCCCTACTCACACCTCACATTATTCTTAGTACTCATTCTAATATTTAGATTGCCAAATCTTAACGGGCAAAGCTAATTCAACCAGAGTCCTTTCTCCCCATCCCAATCCAAGGTGTCTCCCTCACCCAACATTGACGAATTCATAAGAAAGCCAGTGGCAGAAGGCTGAACTTAGGCATTTGTTGACAGCGTAATAATAGCCTCCTACTTGATCTCTCCTTCTCCCAGCCCATGTGGGCGTTTTAAAGACTTAACCGCAACCCGTCCGGTCCGCGTGGGAGAAAGAGCCGCGGGGGACCAATGAATCGCTCGCCAATTTCCGGAATCCATGGCATGGGGGGATGGATACTGACCGCCTCCAAGCTTTCAGCCCCACGTCTCCTTGGTCCCCGGGCTTTTACTAAAGCAATTTCGTTCTATTTATCTTTTCTGACTTCTTCTTCTTTCACATTCCCCAATGAACCACCATTACACCAATCATAGATGAAGTACTAACCACTCCTTATGGGCATTGGGTCCCATTTGTGACCACCTAAGCGTTTGGTCAGGATTAGATGGTTGCAATTTAAGTTTGTAGAACATAATGTAACATGAGGTAGTATTACAAGTATAATTTCGTGGCCTTAGCTAAAATTAACTTGATGTGTCATTCTTTTTCTTTTTAATCAACCATTGCTTCAAGATTGACCGCAAAGGATAATTCAATCAAGGCATGGAATTGCTGTGCAAGATTCTTCTTCTTTATTTATTTGGGAATTGATAATTTCAAATCATCGGTATTAATGCGAGGGCGTTCTAGATGGGAGGATGTTATTAATGAAAGAGGTTATTGGCTGTTCAATGTGTGATCAAATTCTTGGGTTTTCTTGTGTGAATATCATGCTTCATCAAGCATCATGCAACTATCTTCTCTTCTTCCTCATTCTCTTTTGTTTGAGTTTAAAATAAATCAATGATCTTACATTTTTCTATAACATACAGATATCATGCATATATCATGGAGAGGTGGTCGATGTCCGAACACCTCCTTGTGATGCATGCATATGTATGTATATGTATACATGAAAGTATACATCGACGATGACATATATGGTATGATAAATATATAAGATTACATATGTTGGGGAAGGAGGAGCTTGGACTGGTAGAAATGTACAGCCATGTATGGAAAAAATGAATCAGGAGAGAGAACTATAAAGGAATGGTGACAAATAAACTAACAAGAAGTTAATTAGGTCTAGAGGAAGACTTGATATTTTATTCTTTAATCCATTATTAAAGTCGTCTCAGTATTCTATAGATTGGATTAGCCAAGGACCACGGCTGAGATGAAGGGTTATTATTCTTTTTGGTGCCTAAGTCATACCAAATAAATAGCATGTTACATTCCCATGTGGAAGAAGTCGGAAGGGGTTAAAGGAGGGGGGGACAACTTGGTGCTAAGAGATAATGTAAAGATGTCAGCGCCTAAGGGGGGGATGTCGGCAGAGAGATGCCCAACCAAGTGGCCTAACTGCCAACACTGAAGCTAGAGATCTGTACTTCCTAATGATTGATACCTATGTCTTAGCTAAATCTATCCTTAGATGTAGTGTGTGCCAACTTTTCCAATCTTAGTATGGTGTTCATATAAATACTAACATAAAAAAAAACCTGAGCTTAACTAATTCTGAAAGGCAGGGTGGCTCCAGCGGCGGCAAAAGAGGCTACCCCTTGCTTCGAAATATTCGGACTATGATGAGTGGTGGTGTGGCCTTTCAGACACGCTATTTTTGGAAAGACAAATAAAGCCGCGGATTGAGTAGTTTCGTATGTGGCCAGTCACTTTGGAGGCACCCTATGGATTGAAGAAGGAGAGTTACCTAAAACTCTTTGAAACTTATTGTTTTATGACTTAATTAAATATATATGTATATATATATATAACAAATGAGAACAAGTACACCGTCCAAAGGATTGCTTGCTTTGTTTAATATAGATATGACTTCCCTCAGGTTAAATTAATAGTCGACGTCCAAACTGGAGCACTATAAAAGGCCAAGCTTGCCTCCAGTTCTAGTCATTCATTGCTGAAGAGAGAGACTTACTATAACTTGCCATAGAGCTTCTCATCTCTCACTATTAGACATGGCGATTCCGGTCATCGATTTCTCGAAGTTGGAAGGCAAGGAGACAGCTGAAACTCTGGCTAAGATCGCTAATGGATGTGAAGAGTGGGGATTCTTTCAGGTTGGTTAATCAAACCTGCGAGCCCATGTATAATTTTCTCACTGATTTTTTTGATGGTTTTAGCGAACTATATGTTTGTCCTTCGTTCTCATCGGTCTTTGTATATTTGCAGCTGCTGAACCATGGGATTCCAGTGGACCTTCTCGAACGTGTGAAGAAGGTGTGCTCTGAATGCTATAAGTTGAGAGAGGAAGGCTTCAAGGAATCCAAACCAGTCCAACTGCTGAACGGATTGGTCAACCAAGAAACAGAGGAGGGCACTGTTAAGCTGTTGGACGAGGTGGATTGGGAGGATGTGTTTGTTCTCCAAGATGATAACGAATGGCCATCTAACCCACCAGAGTTCAAGTTCAGCCCTAGACTTTCTTAGTTAATCGAAGTCTTTTTATGACATTAGAGTTTTACTGAGAAGCAGCATCTATATAGCAAGAATTTACCGAGAAGTTTTTGATGACATTAATTAAGATTGGTCCACCATGATCATAAGCTAATAATGTATGCATTCTTTACTTTTTATTTCTTATTGGATCCATAAGAAAACTAGTTTTATATGGACATTGAAAGTTTTCGCATAAACTTTCCAGGTTTTGATAGCATGAGGATTGAAACCTACTTTAATTCTTGCTTAATGGCCAATGATATTGACTCTTGAAATTTTCCATACAAATTAGTTTCTATAAAAATATATGAATAAATTTACCTCATTCTATAAACTTAAGTTTTTGGGACAAGTGGTAATTTTAACATGGTATCAGAGCAGAAGTTCTGAGTTCAAATTCTATCTCCGCACTCTTTAACCCCATTATTAAAAATTTCACATGTTGGACTCACCTATTAAAAAGAAAGTCCGACCCATATATGAGGGAGAGTGTAAGAAAATATAAAAATATATAAATAAATCTACTTCATCCTATAAACTTAAACTTATGGAACAAGTGGTAATTTTAACAATTTCCAACAAAAATAAGTAGAAAAAGAGCATAGTGAAGGTGGCCTAGCTACATTATCTGGAAAACACATATGATTACAAAATATCATCTTTTATCACGGATATATGGCAACAGATGAATGTGTTTGTCTCCTCCTTTTTATTTTTCAGAAAATGTATTTATCAGCTTTATATTTCTGAGTTTTGATTATTCTTAATATCTTCAATATTGCGGGATATTCGAAAAATGTCAGAAATAGACAATGGTGACTTAATAGATATATAGTAAATAGGATATGTGCTCTTATTACGTTTTGGGTTCGCCAAACATAGTTATCACTTCATTTCTTCATCAAGCAGTTGATAATTCTTACCTCACTTACAGAGAGACCATGATGGAGTACCGAATAGAGCTTAAGAAGCTGGCTGAGAAAGTAATGGAAGCCATGGACGTGAACCTCGGCTTAGAGAAGGGCTACATCAAGAAAGCTTTCTCAGGTAATGGCAGACACGAGCCCTTCTTTGGCACCAAAGTGAGCCACTACCCACCATGCCCGCGCCCCGATCTTG